>NW_028145507.1:37500-470000 GCF_977016875.1 Pavona decussata | reverse complement strand
CGTTGTGATGTCATCCGCCCCTGCAAAAAAATCTGTGGGGGATGCCAGATGTGCGTCCCAAGATCCATCCATCCATCGATCGACGACAAAAAAATCTCGATTGAAAGCCGTAACCAAGATAAGGATGGCGTTCTGCGAACGCAATAATAGTTTTTACTTGGCAAGACGAAATGTTATTATTTATAAATAATGAATTTACGCGCCGGGTGAACTTCATTATTTATATATAATAGATTTACAGCTACTTTGCCTAACTTCATGATATGTAAATAAATGTTTAAGAAACAACCTGATTTATAAATAAAGAAAGTTGTCAAGCGAATTATTTACATATGATTTGTTTTGTGATTCATATTATATACATATCAGGTTTGCCAAGAACTAATGATTTAGATATCACTTGACGAATACTAATTCCTTATTTGTAAATAATTTTTCCATCATTTCCAGTTATTTATAAATAATGGAGAAACAGCATGAATTTGGTCTAAATAATAAATTTGCAAACGGCGCCCCATAGCGGAATGCGTGCAAAGAAACGTTTGCGCGGGAACTCAGCTATAACGGAACCCCCACTCCCCACTCCTACTAATAAGTAACGAAAAACTATATAATCGCCCCCTGGGGATCAAAATAGGAATTTGACGGTATTCGGGAACAAACACATTTGTTTGGGATTTTTTTTTATGAAATTAACCACCGGTAGGCTATGGCCTACCCCATGACCTACCCCACGTTTTGTCCGAACCCCCAGCATCTGATGCAACTGATATGATGAGGTGTTAAGGATATTCACTTACGTAAGGTTTTCTTCACTGCATCACAAAATACAAAGTTCTCTCCTTGAAACTGGTTTAGATTCTGCTTCCCTGCTTGGATCAGCTGTTTGCAGTCCTTGCCAAAGGAATCTTGAGCATTCACATTATGAGCCTCAACACTGCGTTTACGACCAAGTTTCTGATGAAGACCATCCACATCAGAAATACTGTCCTTGACTACATGAAGAAGGTCTTTTGCTTGAGAATGTAGATGACTTTCACTTTTACTGTGTTCATCTATGAGGTACTGATTCTGGTCTCTTTCTGCAACTGTTGTTTTTAGTGTGTGTTCAGTTTGCTTCAGCGTGCAAGTTGTCAGGTGAAGCTCAGTTTCCTTTTCTTCTAATTCCATGCACCTATCCTCAAGTTTTTGTCGTGTGTCAGTAAAAAGGTAAGTTAGCTTCCTAAGTTCTTCTTCAAGAGCAGAGATTTTGGTCTTTTCTTCAGCAATTATCTCCTGTTGTGTTTTGATCTCTTGTTGCATAGTTCTGCAGTGATAAGGGAAAAATATTGTATTCCTTAACAGTTCCATGAATTGATGACAAACATTTCAAACTTGAAGGGCCTGGTGGAGAAAGAGGGTGTAAGTGATGACATGGCTTTGAAATCCAGATTTCTCTAAATTTGCTCTTATTGATTTGCACACAAACACTGCTTATTGTGTCAGAAATGCAGTTGCATATTTACATTGTGTTTTAAGGGCTCAAATGTACGAAAATAGCTGATGACTTTAGCTTAAAACTGAACCAAATGGAGTGATGCTTTGAATGATTTCTTTTCTTTTTGGTTTAAAGCTAAACAAAAGTTTTAGCACAATAACAAGTTAGTAAGCTAACGTATCTGCATTTTTAGAGAAATCTGGATTCTAAAGGCCAAATCATTACTTCCGCCCTTTTCCCAGTGGGCCTTAGATTCAATTAGATTTTGTGAGATTTCTGTTACGTGATAGTTGACTAGAACACAGCCTGATACAATTTGCACCAAAATTGAGAGAGAAACTAATATTATTTTTTAACAGTCCGTATATGTAAATCTTACAATAAAATTAGAGTCTTTAGTTAATAAATATTAAATAATAATTTAATAAATAATAATTTATTATTGTTAGCACTGTAATCCATTCCTGGAGTGTACATACTTTTTCTCTGAAATGTAACAGCCCTCCTTTCCTCTGGCAGCTAAAAGGTCTTTTTTGGAGTTTCTCAATTTCCTCAGTGTACTCCTGAAAAATGGGTGTTACATTAAAGGCCCGTTTACACGTTAAAAGAGAAGGAACGGCTCGGTTAGAAACAAGTACCGGTTCCAGACGAAATCTTCCATTTACACGTACGAATTCTGTAATGTACCTAACAGAAAAAGGCACAGTACTTGAGAGCCCCTTGGAACGGGTACTAGACCGTTTACACGTTGTTTTCATCGAGACCGGTAACGGTAAAGCCCGCAATAATTAAACAAAACTGCTTCGATTAGTTGTTCATATGCGCTTACACATACAGTACACTGTGCGTATCTCCGACTATCATAAATTTACAAGCACTTTTCTGGTTTCTTCTGAAGAAGAGAACACGAAATTCACGTTTGACAGCGCGAGTGATTCTTCAAAGAAATGCTTCTGAGAGAATGTACCGAATTAGGAGAAAAACAAGGCTTACGGTTCTCCTATTAACAGCCCTTGTATCGCACTTCACAGTCGCACCGCACGGAGCTTGTGGCAAATTCCAAGAACAAGCGCTTGGTTTGATCTTGCATACAGCCCTTACTCTAACGATTAATGGTATGCTAAACAACTGACATGGAGTACAACGGGCTCAGAAAAAACCTAACAGAACGGTGCCGAAAAAAGGGCGAGCGTTCACACGTTGAAAAGAAAACAAAAATGTGGGTACGGAACCGTTTTTTATCGGTTCCGTTCCGAAAGGGGTCCATAGCCGCCTATGGACCTTTTTAGGAACGGAACGGATAAGACTGGAACGGGTCAAGTACTGTTTACACGTCAAATTTTGTCGGAGCCGTTCGTCTTTTTATCCGAGCCGTTCCAATTTATTCGGTCGTGTAAACGGCCCTTAAATGTATAAATTTTGTAAGTGATGTACAAACCCCGGGGGGGGACTCCAAAAAATTGGGTAGGGGTGTGCGGCCCGCTTCCCAAAACCCTTACCCTATTTATGACCAAAATCTGCGATTTCCCCTACCCTATTCATGACCTGAAGTAGCTTCTTCTAAAAAAAAATCGAACCCAGGAGTAGAGTGCAAAAATCTGTACCCTATTTACTACCAAAATGGCGGCAAAATGACTAAAAGCGATACCCTATTTATGACCAAAACAGCCGAAAAACCATACCCTTTGGCGCCGCACATACCTATATAGCCCATATAAGGGAGCACCTCCCTCCCGGGTACAAACCCAGGTAACTGAATAGATATTGATAAGTAAATAAAGACAGAACTTTACTTTAGGAAAACATTCAATGAACCCATTGTTTCAAGTATATAATATATTATGTAAATGAGTGAAAACTTTTGAAAGTCAGAACTTTTTAATGTTCAAGACAGCACAAAGTGTCCTGTTGTCTACATTTATTGTACCATAGACACTATCATGGTAATGAAAGAGCGTACAAAGAGTAAAAAACTTGGTCAAATCAATGTACCTGATTGTATATAAAAATAAAAATGTATTTAAACGTATTGGTATCAGTGCAGTGAAGAATTCTCACCTTGAATACATGTACTTAAATTTGTCCATGTTAACAGGCTCCCAAAGTGGGACATACGGTGAAGAGAAACTGAATAGGAGAGCACAACGAGCCAAACGCAGTCTGGGATAGATTTTTTTCTTCTCCCTATACCCTACTTGGGAGCCTCTACAATGTTATGTAGATTCTGTTTAGAGACAAATTTCAATTAGTACTTTCCAAGGCAATGTGATAGTCAGAAATCCCATTCAAGAATTGTGCAAACCTCATTTTATGTACCTTAATCAGAGTTTGCTTGGTGAGTTTTTGGTTGACCTCAGGTCTGTTCAGTATATTCTTTGCTCGGTGTGCATAATCAAGAGTCCTCAAAGTTTCCTAAAAGAATGATTGATAAAATTCTTTGTTAAAAATCAGTTGTCTTGCACTCAGTGCGAGAAGGACTGCAACTCTGGTGTCGTCTTGTCCAGGCGCACCCGATGCTATATTGGATTGAAAATCCAGAGTGCGACTTCATGGTCTTCTTAGAAAGATGGATGCCTTCAACACAATACTGTATAGTAAATATTGTTCTTTCCAACAATGATAATTGTAACATTATGCTAATAAAAAACCAACTCTAATGTACTAAAAATAATTACCTCTAAGTTGCAGAGGGCAGGTGAAATGGTGGCAATTATGGAGGTTTTTGTTCTGCCACCAAGAGTCTGCAGAAGTCTTGTCAGCTTACTTTCTCTGTTAAAAAAGTAAAATTTTAAAATTTTACCCCGAGATGTGATTAATAAATTTTGTTTGAACACACAATATGATCTAATTGAACTTCCCTACATTTCTGATATGGAGTGTGATATTTTGGTCTCCATCAGGTGATGGGGTCAACTAGTTAGTTTACATACCTGTAAGGGATGTGAGTTGCTTTATTAACCAGTGATGTGATCACTCGTCCAAGCGTTAACAAACTCTGATTGATTGTACCTAGAAAAATAATAATTATCAAAACACAATAAGTTAACATGTAGTACTTCATTTGAAAAATAATGATAAATGACAAATTAATTTATACAGCACTGTATCCGAGGGTCCCCAATAGGGTTCTTCAATCCCGCCATCCCGGAAAAAATTTTCCCTCAATCCCGTAATCCCGACCGCTGTTTTAGTCCAATCCCGATCCCGGTCAGTTCATAATTTTTTTCAAGCTCCTTACCTCGACAAAAAGGCATTTTCATTTGGTGTAAATTCGCACTGCAAATCTGAGGAGTGATCTTTGTACTGGTCTTTGGTCACGCGAGAAATTAGCTGTGAGATTGTTTCTTCCATTTCTTTCCACCATAACATCGCTCATTTAATTTAGACGTTTTCAAAGTTTCCCGCGAATCACGTCAGTCAACTGATAAGTCGTTAGCAATTTCTTTAGAGCTTTTTCTTTTTTTCCATTTTTTTCTTTTTTCTCTCAATTGAATGGTGACTGCTGCCTTTCTTATCACGTTGATCCTTGGAAAACTTTTCAGTCATCAAAGTCTGAAGAGCATTGCTACTCACGTACATGTACCACAACGTGGGACTGCAACAGATATTTGAAAAGGTGACAGGTGACTTCTGGATTAAGTGCTTTCCTGAGTACGTTTCTGAGAGAATTTTTTTTCCATCAAAATGTGGTGAGATCTCTCTGTCGACCTTTTCATTTTGATCATGAAGGAAACCACTCAGATTTACCGAGTGGAGGTTTTCTTATCATTCGGAGCCGTTTGAATTAATTCGTAAATACCGTTATGTACGCTAGTTCTGTGGCATTTGTTTAGGCTTAACGGCTCAAGTTAACTGCAAGGTCTCAGGGAGCACAAAGAAATTTTAACTGTAAAGACATAGGACCCTTTAAATATATTTACTCTTCCAGGACGGTAACAACTAGATTTTTATTGTACATTTTCGACACCGGACTTCCCAGATCTCGTTTCTTTATAGTAACATTTCCCGTATCCCGCTTCGTAAAATCGTCAAATCCCGCGTCCTGTCCCTGATTCTAATCCCGAATATCGTCGCTCTTTTCCGCTAAAATCCCGAATCCCGACCTTTAAAAAAGCCAAATCCCGGATCCCGAAAAACCTATTGGGGACCCTCTGTATCCTTGTACATCCTCCATGATTTTATTATAAACTCATAAAATGACCAGACCCCAGTTGGTTGTATAGGTCAGTTTGTAAGAGTACTGAACCAGTATTGCAGTGGTCATGGGTTTGAATCAATCAGGCCTTCTTTTCACAAATGCTAAAGTTGCATACTAGTATACATGACTTTCGCTAATATAATCGTATGAACTGTGATGATCTTCCTCACATTTGTAAATACAGCAATAATATACCTGTAAGTTTAGTTCAGTTTATTACAGTAGAAATTCTATATCTACTATAAGATTTTAGATTTTTTGAGCTATTGTTTTTTTAAGCCACCGTTGAAACTTTTAGCTGAAACTTGTGTGCAATGGCGAACGAGACCAGTTTCACGAAGTGGTGTTACACGGTGAAACTCCTGTTTTTTCACCACTGCAGCCATTGCGAGACGTTGCAGAAGTAGAAAGTGGTTCTACTTTTCGTGAAACTTGTCTTGCAACAGAAGTTCGAAAAAGTTTCACCAAACCGACCATGTTATACAGTGCAACGCCTGCTGAAATTTGTTTCGCAGCGCCATTGCGCACAAATTTCAGCTAAAAGTTTCAACATGTAACGGCGGCTTTAGAACACCTTGATTTTGTACAAGCCTGCAATGACATGCAGTGCCAGGCTTTTCCCCCTTCTGCCTGAAAACACTCGCTCTGGCGAAACGTGATTTTATATACACTTCTAAGCTGAGCATTTAACTCCAGGAATGGTTACAATGTACTTTCTTTTCCTACCTGCTTTTCTGCTTCTTTTGTTTACAGCACCTGATTGCCCAACATTTTCACTTCCTGCTAAATCAACCTTAAAAAGAAGTCAAACAGATGTTAGTCACCAGACAACTAACTTTGTTAAAATGCATGCATGGGCCTCTCAATACACTGCAATATATTTTGGGTACAAGACAGTAAGCTGGCACCGCAAAAGTTTTGCTTTTTTGATTGAAGCTGCATGTCCTTTCTGTCAGTGGTCATTTCTGTGGCTTTTTCTCCGTGGATCAAAATGTGCTTCTGAAACACAATCAGCTAACAATAAATCCGCATTTTAAACAAAAAACTTACCAAGTTCAACTTGCCAATCTTCAATAATTCTTCGCCAGTGACAGAATTCTCTTTGATGTAAATAGTCACAAAAAACACTGAATGGGAACAACTGAAAGGGAAAATAAAATAATATTGCAATCAAATGGCCAGAAGAAACTTAAAAATTACGGGCACATTCATACCCTTACACATCCCAAAACACAAATGCTACAAGTTAACGCTAACCCGAGCCTGTAAATAAATGCAATAGTAAGATAACTTGGGTAATGATACTGACAGTCATTTTGTTTGTATTACTCTAGTATTTGTGCTTTAAGTGAAAATAAAAAAATGTTAAAAAAAATTGTTTGTGGAAGTACTTTACCTTGACTGTGCATTCATCAGAGCAGCAGCAGTTTGCCGCTTTGCCCTGCCTCGCTCAAGAACATCATAAACATCATTTTTCTCATGGACCACAAGCTCCTCAAGTCCTTGGATGACAACTGAACCCTAGAAAAATATGCGCCAACAATAAGAGGGGTGGGGTGAAGTCCAAATGGCAAGCACATAGACGGAGAAACAATTAAATGGTTAAGTCATCAATTGGTGAAGAATTACTTCATCTGACAGCAGAGTAATGACTTCAAACTGTCATTTTTCAGTCCACTCTTGTCTCTATATAAATGATGGTGGCAACATTGAAATGTTGTATTGTGATAATTTTAATTTGTATTTTAATATTGATTTATGTATCAAGTTATTTCAAATGATTTAGAATATGTCATTGATGGAAATAATATTAATAACAAACAGTGTAATAATTTTTTGCTTATATTTCCCTCTCATTATTTTGAAACATCCACATCCCCATTCTTACCTTGCGGGCAGAATTTTCAAAAAGGCGCATTTTTTTATTGTCCAAGCTTGGGGACAATAAGTCAAACAATTCCTCATTGTATATTTCCAAGAACGAAACCCGCACAGAGAACTCACATTCCTGAGAAAAAAAAGGACTAATTACCAAACACGTAGAGCAAACCCTTGCTAACACCCTTTTTTGGTAGAGACTGGGACGGGTGGCTCAAGGTAAAAATGAAAATCCAGGTACAAAGGTTTTATCAGAACCTGGGATCTGGGTACTGGTACCTCGGCTGGTGTGTGATCTAAACATGGAAGTTGCTTTTGAGCCCTGGGGGGTTCTGAGCCAGTCTAAATAATTTAACAACTTCCCAAGGGGTCCCCTTGGCAAGTTGTTGTATATTCACCATTAGGAACCTCATCTTCTGCTACAAAAATTATTACATGTATGAAAACCCTGGAGGCAGTGAATCTCAAAAGCACAAAGCAGTTACTGGACTAAATGGTGGTATGACTGTACAGCATTTATAGTCAAGGCCAAACATGATCAACAAATCATTAACCCAGCCTGATTACCCACCGTTCGACTGTTGAGTTTTTCCAGCAACTGATGCATGGTGCGTGGAATTATTCCAGCTGAGGAATCCTGCAATTTAAAAAAGAAGATACAGTCGACTCATAATGACTCAAACCTTTGCTAACTTGAACCTCGCGCTAGCTCGACCCAATTTTCCTTTCCTTTCAGGTCATTTTCTATATAATTTTACCCTCGATAACTCGAACTCCAGCTAACTCGAACCTTTTTCAATTTCCCTTGAAGGCTCTAGTTATCGGGGGTCAACCTTAATTATGAAACATAGAGTAGTAAAACAGCTACATAAGATGACTTGTTAAACTTTGCCTCAACAGAATCAACATCTTTGCTGTATGTCGCTTATTGATGCAATCCCCTCCCACCACCTATTCAATGTTAACACATGTGGATAGCACATGCATAGATTCGTCTTTGTTCATCAACATTGTGGGTGGGGGGAGGGGATTGGAACCATGTCTAGATTGGCCCCACCTTGGCCTCTGTCCCGAACATTTTGGCCAGGATTGTGAATGTACTACATTTACATAAGAGTTGAGGTCACTGATAACATCAAACGCACTCAGTAATTAGTCACCTGTCTGAGGTTATGGTCAACCTTATCACTCACCTCCTCCCAAGAAAAGTTATCTTGACTTTTCTCTCCTTCCATGGTGTAAGTCTTTCCTGTACCTGTCTGGCCATAACTACATGAAAAGACAGACACTTCTAATAAAACTGTAGAAAATTACCATTTTACAGCAATACTACTAGCTAAAAACTTTAGGCAAATTATCCAGGTACGGGTCAAGAGAAAACTTACGCAAAGATAGTACAGTTGTATCCCATCAAGACTTCATCCAAGATTGGCACGACAACTGAGCAATACACATCAATCTGCTTGGTATCAGGGGCAAACACATGATCAAACGTAAATGTTTTTGTTGTCGTTGACAAAGAGGACATGTTTCCAATGTCATGTTTAACAACAATTTCCCGTTTAGCTGGATGGCATTTAACCACTGATTGGGAGCTTTCTTTTACTTCTTTTGTATTTCCAGGCCTGCAAAGAACAAAGACAACATGGCATGAAAAACATACCACTCTGAACACGCTAATTTATCCTTCTTGAACAGATTGCCGTTTTGCTTGAGGGCTGTGGGAGTCTATGCAAGGCTGTTGCTTAACAGGAGCCTGTTAGCCTGGGGCACCCAAGAAAATGTCTTCCTCCCTTGCGCTCCCCACTCTTTTTCGCGCCCTTTATATTTTTGTGCACCTGCCACACAGTCTACTAAGTTTTTTGCAGCAGCATCTAACACTTTACATGTTGGGCTCCTAACTTCTCGTTTATTGGAATTTTTTTAGGTAATAGCCTTGTCAGTATGTTAACAATATTTTGCTTTTTAGTCTCCTTTTTGAGTTCAGAGCATTTTTTAACAAACCCATCAAGTTAACCTTTAAGTCCCAAAAGTGATCAACATCTAATTTCTCCTTACAATATCACAACTTAATCAGCTTATACAGGTCATGAGAATCAATGGACTGAACATTAAGGAAAAAATGTCTGGATTTTTTAACAGTTTCTCCCAACTAATGCCATAAGAAAGATAAGAATAACAGTGAGGAGAATATAGTCCCCCCCCCCCTAATTTTTTCTTGCCTCCCTCACTCCCCATCCCCTTCCCTGATTATGCTGGCCATGCAGGCTGGGAGAATATGTCTGTTGATGCTTGGGGTTAATACATGTAACTATTCTAGACACCAGTTTTTCAAAGAGGGGATATAAACTTTTCCAGTGGATAAGTCACTATCCAGCAGATAAGCTGTATTGGTTGGAGTCAATTTTATCTGTTCAATAACGATTTATCCACTGGATAGTTATCCACTCTTTGAACAACTGGGGCCAGATGTTTCTTACTGTTACATTCAATCTAGTTAGGAAAAAGGGCAATGTCTAGCGCCTGCCTTATGACAGTGAAAATAAGGACAACCAGGGAGGTCTCCCATCTACACGGAACCTGAAAACCCCTGGTGGAAATGTAATTCTTGAAGGATTTCTGAAATTATGGCCACCGCACGCAATATTTCTTTCCTTTTGATGCTAGTACAACACTGTACATTGCACGTCAGATTTTCCACAATAGACAAGCTAAATCGTTTAACATTTATGTCCGAAATTTTTAACCAGGTGGCCTGTGTAAATGGTAAGTGCCCCAGCAATACTGCCGTTTCCAGAAGTACCATCCATTTGTGGAAACCACTGCCCACGACCCACCACCCCAGCCACCCCAAGCAATTTCTGGAAATCCCTCACCCAAATGCATATTCAACAAGTCCAAAGGGCAAATCACAAAATAGTCGGTGGCTAATATTCGGCCAGATATACGGCTATATACGAGAAATTCACGAAGAAAATGGAATAAACAGATGTAACGTCTCTTTCGAAGCTCAGTCACGTTTTTAATTTAGCCGCGTCTTGCTTGTTGTAAACAACAAAATCTTATCAAAGTTTCGCCCAGCTTTTTTATTTATCCGCTCTTTTTTTCGGGTTATGTTTGTATATAATCTCAAAATCTATTGTTTCATTCAAGAATAAATGATTGGAAGCCGAAAACTGTGTAAAAATGTTTATTATTTACGCCAACGCGCGATCGGCTTAAAATGGCGAGTTTGCCGGATTCTATTCAAATCTTCCCGCTCTTGCGAAAATCTAAATTTTTCGTTCTCAATAATTGTAGACTCCCTTTAAGCCATTATAAAGTTAGAGCCCTAAGATAATTTGTTTTCCGCGATTACATGCTAATCCAAAAATGCACTGAAAAGAAATCTTGCAACGGCCGGCTATGAAGAATTTCTGGGTGTTTCGAAAACGAAGACCCCAAAACCGAAGACCGAAGACCTAAGACCCCCTGATCGAAAACGAAGACCCCCTCATCGAAAACGAAGACACTCTCGTCGAAAACGAAGACCCCCTGATCGAAAACGAAGACCCGCTCATCGAAAACGAAGACCCTCTCGTCGAAAACGAAGACCCCCTGATCGAAAACGAAGACCCCCTCGTCGAAAACGAAGACCCCCTCATCGAAAACGAAGACCCCCTCGTCGAAAACGAAGACCCCCTCATCGAAAACGAAGACCCCCTCGTCGAAAACGAAGACCCTTTCGCCTCAGCTTGGTGGAGTTTAGCGGAAGACCTAAAGACAAATTCTTTCAAGTGCCTTTGTCGGTATTGACATACACAAGACAGCATTTGTATTAAACTGCGATTTAGGGGAAATTAGGTATCATTACAAATCCTGGGAGGGGAAGGAGTGGGTTGACAATACTCATGTTCGATATACAAAAATTTCTAGGATCGTTTGGTAAATTTCGTGAGATTCCATTGGTTAACGATTACCTTGGAAACCATGGACCAATTAGAACTCACGAAAGTTACCCACATTAATTCAGGTATTTTAGTAGTGCGAATTTCCAATTGTTTCCCTGCACATGTCGTCCTCTCTGCTCGATATGTCCATGTCGAATCCATTGAAATTGCCCGGTGTGTGTGGTTTTTTTTTTCGAGCTTACTCGGGTCTCCATGGCAAACGGCGTGAAATCGAAAAAAACATATTCGAGAATAAGGGCAAATGGATTGCTACAAATCCCTTTAAATTTTACAATGTTAGGGTGGTTGAGATTCTTCAGCATTCTTGCCTCTTTAACAAAGTTTTTCTTGTCCGTAATATCTTCACCCAACATTTTCTTCACTACTAATTTCTCTGCTTGTGCATTACCATTTCCAGGCCAGTCTGCTGTAAACACGGCTCCATAACCACCTTTTCCGATTTCCTCTTTGTTTGTAAAGAGCTTCAAGTCAAAAATAGGTAGACCTGAGCAGTCAACGGCTCTAGGTTTGATAGATGGCAATTTAAACGCCATGATTACCAAGGGAGTTGCTCGCCACGTAATTCGAACTCTCACCGCGTGAGTGAATCACTTGGTGTGAAATATTGATAAGAAAACGGATTTACCGCCACTTACGTATACGATAGCATCACATTCCTTTATAAAGTTTAAAAAGGGTTATTGTTTCATACGACTATTCATCGGTGGTATACGCTGCTAGAACTTCAACGTATCTAGCTCAGTTGTTCACAGCTATTGGATAAAAATGGATTGCTAAAAAACTGAAACACTTGGCATTAAAATATTTGACTCAGAATATTCAACCGCAACACATGTTCACATCGGAAATATTCTCGGTTTTCAGCTGACGTCATTAAATTATGCAAATTAGGTTTCCGCCATGTTGGTGTCCATGTGCGGTGTGAAATTGTATGCAAATCTATGCCATTTCTAAGCGCTCACGTTCAAAGTCTTCGAGTAATTCATCTTTCTAGTTTAACCGAACCTCCTACGCAGACGTTATTTGGTGGGGTGGAATGCGCGACAAGCCCACAAAACGTCTGTTTAGGAGGCTAGACAACTACCCGTCGCCAACATGTGTCATGCCGCCGAACAATGACACACAACATAACCTCCCTTGAGATTCTAGACAAAGGGAAAATGTCATTCAAGTCGTCTCAATACGTAGGTCGCGATTTATCTTACTGTGATCGACAGTGCTAGTCAACCAAGTGCTAGTGAAAGTATCTTCGTCTTCGATCAAAGGGTCTTCGTTTTCGACGAGGGGGTCTTCGTTTTCGATCAGAGGGTCTTCGTTTTCGACGAGGGGGTCTTCGTTTTCGATCAGGGGGTCTTCGTTTTCGACGAGGGGGTCTTCGTTTTCGATCAGGGGGTCTTCGTTTTCGACGAGGGGGTCTTCGTTTTCGATCAGGGGGTCTTCGTTTTCGACGAGAGGGTCTTCGTTTTCGATCAGGGGGTCTTCGTTTTCGATGAGGGGGTCTTCGTTTTCGATGAGGGGGTCTTCGTTTTCGATGAGGGGGTCTTCGTTTTCGATGAGAGGGTCTTCGTTTTCGATGAGGGGGTCTTCGTTTTCGATGAGGGGGTCTTCGGTCTTCGGTTTTGGGGTCTTCGTTTTCGAAACACCCAGAATTTCTTTCCGAGCAGAGCAGTTTCATGTCCTGTTTTGTTTTGTTGTTGTAGTTTTAACTTAACTTGAAGGTAAAGCCATATAATAAATCCGTCTTGGTCCATAAAAACGCAAAAAAAGAACTTGGCCAATATCCAACCATCTTGACCGAACAAGCTTGGTCAATAACGCATATATCTATTCTTACCGACATCGGACGACAACTTGAATGTTCTTTTCCTGTGGTGGTGCTTTACCTTTCAACATGACTTGCAGTCGCCTAGCGCCTGTAAACTCGTTTGATTTCGGGTCCTTACAAAGTGCGAGGCAGCGAGGCATGCGAGGAAACGCCTTATCCACTTGAGCTACAAGAACATTTTGATTTACTCGTCGATAAACTTGTTATTTATTTGTGCAATAACACGTGCCTTTCTGAGATCTTCGGACATCGTGGTTGAATCTCTTTTCGAATCGCACGTCTCGCATGCCTCGCACGGTGCGCTGCCTCGCATGTTGGTAAAACTCTCTGATTTCCGAGCCAGAATTGAACGAGCCAATGAAATTCAACATTAGTAGTCACGTAGTGGTTGTCACAAAATTCCAATAATATTCATGTTTTCGTTGTTTACATTTCATGTGTTTCCTTTGCATGTAGAAATTTAATCGTTTCTTTTTCATTATCTAAACTAGTTAGGGATATTGTTAATTATTTGTAGTCTTAATTCGTCGTATTTTATCAGTCAAAAAATGTCACTAGTGTATTAGTAGTTATTGTCTTAGGAAATAGGCCTTATCACGGTTTTCGACGCCATTTTGACGAGTAGGCAAAACAGTGTTTGTATGGAAATCCGATGTCAAATAATTTTCACAAAACATCGCTTCTGAAAAATTCACGAAATGGAAACTTTTGGCACTAGGAAAATGATTTTAAGAAAAAAATTGGAGGGATGTAGCTGTGCCAGAAAGCGTCCAGTCGTGTTTTGAACTTTCCATACATTTGTCTGTAAAGCGAACCAGCCGTGAACTGCTCTAAAAATAGCTCGCAGGAAAAAAAATACAGGGAAATGTATGGAAAGTTCATAACACGACTGCACGCTTTGGCACTAGGAAAAGGATTTTAAGGTTACCGTGTACCTTCAGGGGTGGCTTCAGTTAAACGGATATAGCGCCTCTCAGCTACATCACAGATACCCAAAAGCCTATATCAAATTAAAGCTTATAAAACTGGTTATTCAAATATTTTATTTTGTTTCCAAGAAAACAAATTCCCAGGTTTTCCGTAAAGTCGGAACTTGAAGGTCCAGATCGCCGTTAAAGAGTTCCAACTCAATACGATTTTTATATTTTGGAAGTTTGTTTTTTAAAAGCTTAAAAAACGTGTCGGGGGTTTCCTTAATTCGAGTTCGTTTAAAAGTTACAAAACATTTTCAAAACTGCGAGAAAACCATGCGGAGTGAACGCACGGAAATGGCTTTCAAGGAAAGAATTTTTAGAATTATCGAATTCACCGATACGTTTTTGTTGGTTATATATTTTTCTAGCACCAGGCCAAATTTTACTGAAATCGGCCAAATCATTGTTGAGTTTTAACTCTTGAAAGTGTCCCCTGCAAGCGAAAATTAAAGTTTGAGAAAACAGCGCTTGAAAAAAATTCTCGCTACACAAACAACATGAAACAAGCACCGCCCCCTAACAACAACAACAACAACAGTTTATTCAGTATTTCCATATGTATACATGGCATTACCGACTTAATAGAGCTATATAATATAAAATTATAGTTTGTATTTGAATAATTAAATTAACATTGATTGTCGTATTAACATTTATAAGCAGCGATTGTCCTACAGACAAAAGGATCAACGTTGTTAAAAGGAAACAAAATTTTTGAATTATTGTCTAGATCATTAAAATTTTGATATCTATGTCATTATAATAATGACAAGAAAATAAAAAATGTAGCTCGTCTTCAATCTCATTTAAATGGCAAAGAGAGCAGATTCTTAGATTTTCAGGTGTCTTGTTGTGCCTTCCAGTTTCTATTCGTAAATCGTGATTTCCAAGGCGAAATTTATTGACTTGTCTCTTGTGGAGTGTATTTTTTATTGGATCTAAAAAGTCAGTTTTGTGACAACCTTTTTGGAAAGTAGAGTAGAATTTCAGTTTTTTATTTAATTTCAATAAATTAAGTTGATGGTTGATTGAGGTTTTAGTAACAGTTAATCGAATATGTGTTTTAATGTTATTGAAATCGCTAACGTTTAAATTTGAAGAATTGCATAATGAATTAACTCTTTGCATTAGGCTCAGTTGGTTTTTGTCGGCCATTTCTTTTGAGAGGTAAAGACATTGTTTGGCAATGTTATCTTCTGGTAAGCTTTCCAAGTGTAACCAAAATTTAATAACATTTATGTCAATTATTCCTTTTATTGGTAATCTGCCGAGTTCATTTCTACATGCTATGTTTGGGCATTGCTTATTGACTCCTAAATAGAGTTTACAAAAATAGATATGTGTTCGTTCGATTATGTCTTTTTTCATTTCCTTTAATCATTTTTGTCATAAACTCCCCAAACCTCTGAACCGTACATGAGGATTGGTGGGAATAAAGAGTCAAATAACTTGTTGACAATGTCAGTTGGTAAGTTTGAGAAGTTTAGGTAACGGCGTGTTGCAAATATAGATCTTCTTGTTTTTTCTTTTAAAATTAATTTATTATCTCGAAAATTTCCATTTGATGAGAAATTGACACCAAGATAAGTGTAGTTACTGACAACTTCTATTTTTTCTTTCATCTCAAAATGGTGATTATTGAAAGTGGATTTTCTGAGTTTCTTTTGAAAAATCATGACTTTCGTTTTTTTGAGATTTATATTTAGTAACCAGTCATCACAGAACTTGGATAATGTATCTAGTGATCTTTGTAATCCTTCAGATGTGTTAGAAATCAGAATTAAATCGTCAGCATATAGGAGACAATTAAGTTTTGAACCGTCTGGTAATATGATTGGATCTGCATCCATTTTATCGAGAAGGGTAAGAATTTCATTCAAATAGAGGTTAAAAAGCATTGGTGAAAGAATACATCCTTGTCTAACACCATTTGCGTATTCAAAGTATTCTGTTCTTTGGAGTCCAATTTTAATAGAACATTTAGATTTTGAGCAAAGATTTTTAATTAAGCCGTAAAATTTACCTCCAATCTTATATTGTAGAAGTTTATAAAACAGGCCATCATGCCAAATTGAGTCGAATGCTTTTTTGAAATCAATAAAACAAGTGAATAGTTTTCCTTTAGTAGAATGTGTTACATGTTTATCAATCAATGTTCGAAGGGTGAAGATGTGGTCAGATGTGCGGTGGTTTGGCAGGAATCCAATTTGAGCTCTGTGTAAAATGTTACGTTCACTTAAATAGTGTTGCAGTCTGATATTCAGTACTGAAGTGAATAGTTTTCCAAGACAACTATTAATACAAATTCCTCGGTAATTTGAGGGGTCTAATCTGTTCCCAGACTTGTAGATAGGCGTTATAATACCTTGGCACCAAGATGTGGGGGAGAACCCACATTTTAGTATGAGGTTAAATAGTTTGCAAATTGCAACTCGGAGGTATTGTATTCCTGCCTTAACCATTTCATTGCGAATTCGATCAGAACCAGGAGTCTTTCTGGATTTTAAGAGTTTGGCCGCGGTTTCAATTTCTTTCAAGGAAAATGGATCATCTAAGTAGTTGTGAGTTTCTTTAAGTTCTTCTAATGTGGATATCTCATTTGTTAAGGAGCGGGTTGGATTTGGTTTCCCATGTAAATTCTTAAAATATGTGAAAAGGTTATCAATGGGTATTTCTTCTTCAGTTTTGTTAGGACGATTGTCTTCATTTATTGACTTTCGATAAGTCCAGAATTCGTGGTTGCCTTTATTATTGACAAGGTTTGTGATTTTCGAGTTAAGAAGAGCATTTTTCTTAAGTTTAATTAACTTTTTAAAATTTTTGTGAGCAGTGTGATATTCTTGCCTTAACACTTGGTTACATGGATCCCTATGTTTTCTGTTAGAGAGCACTTTTAAAGACTTTCTCGCTAATTTGCAATCGTTATCGAACCATCTTTTTGAGGGTTTGTTCCGTTGTATTTTCTTTCGATAAGATATTTTTAGGGAGTTTAATGAGATTTCATTTAATAGGTTAGTGAACTGTTCGGTTGCTAGTTCAACCCCTGCCTTATCTGATACAAAATCGGTTGGAATTCGTCCGTTTTTAGAGTATTGATAAAACTGTTGTGCTGAATCTATATTCCAGGTATACTGTTTCGGCAAAGGAAACATACTGTGTTTGGATTTAGGTTGAGACAAGTCTAATGAAGAGCATTTTATCGAGCACATGATTTGGGAATGGTCAGAGAATATGCACGGTGGTTTTACAACAAAACTTTCGATTAAGTTTAGCATTTCCTGGCTTGCCGTTATGTAGTCAACAGTGCTTATTCCTTGTGGTGAATGAAATGTATTTTTTCCGAAGGAGTCACCCTTTGTGCGGCCGTGCAGAATTCTTAAGTCACACGTTTTACAGATGTCTAGTAAGGCGTTGCCATGTTCATTTATGTGGTTATCAAAGTTTTTTCTCCTTTTAAAATCGGAGTCTGAAGGGATGTTGTCACCAGGGATATGGTGACAACTGTCGCTATCGATAAAATCTCTTGAGCAAGCAACCAGTTCTTGCATTGAAGTCACCTGCTAACAGTATATAACCGTCTTTGCTTAATTTGGCAATATCACCCTCAAGTTCATGGAAAATATCTAAATTGAAATATGGTGACTCCTTCGGGGGTATGTAGGCTGCACAAACAAATATATCTTTTTTCGTGTGAAAGAAATGCTTGTCTAGTTTACACCAAATATAATCAGCGTGATAAGAGACGAGTGTAATTCCTTGCTTTAGGTTATTTTTGAACCCAAGTGCGATTCCACCAGAGAATCGTCCATGTTTTTTCATGCGGTGTTTTTTGGCAGGTATTGTAAACAGATGAAATCCAGGAATTGACAATTCTTCATTTGACCATGTTTCCGTCAATATTATGAGATCATTGTTTTTGAAAGAGCACAAGAAATTGTCATTTGATAATTTATCTCCTAAATAAAATTTTTTTGATAATCCATGCACATTCCAACAGCTCAAAGAAAAAGGTTTCGAGCTATCGGTAAACATAGGTTAACGCCTTTATGGGAAATTAGCCAATCATTTTGCAAGCTACTTTTTCTTTCGGTCACCTCCTGTGAAAATTTTCTCGCAGTTTTGCACGTACTCGCGTTCCAGAGTAATCAATTCCTTCACCATTTTGTTGGGTATCTGCGGTGTTTGTTGTACGCGCACGTCGATTTTGTAATCTGCAATGATTATGGGAAAAACAAAATAGGGACTGAAGCCGACCTCATCAAGCAAAGCTGTTGGGCCGAAGCAGAAGCGGCTGAGGCTGGTAAAATTATCAGCACAAAGCGCTACGGAATTATCGGGCAACCACCGTAACCGCATGCATTGTCTCAGTCAAAACGAAAATTCTTGCTACTCCTCAGTCGAAAAGCCGGCGAATACATCTATTCGAGCTAAATATTGTTAAGAATTGCGAAGTTTCGAAATTGCTTATCGAAAGTTCGGGTGAAAATTCGCTCTTGAATGAACGTCCCAAATTGTTAATGCTGCAAATAGGAAACAAGTATCCGTTTGACGCTTGCAAGAAAACGTTTAAACGGAACCGTTTAAAAGAGTTGACTCCGGTTAACGCTTTGGAAATTACCGTAATACAGTAAGTCTTTGTGAAAACGCTACAAGCAAAAGCGGCGACTTTCCCTTTACTAGTTAGCTTATGGCGACTGCCGACGTGAGAAAAGATCATGCTAGCGTTATTTTCCAATTGTTGTTTTGTTCTGTTTCCGCTTGCCGAGACTTGTAAGTTTTACGCACCCGAACACAAGTGATCTGAAAACGTTCAGCCGCAAGTAAAAAAAAAAGGATGTTCATGAAGCGCGATTCACGGACTTTACCTACTTTAAAGTGTAGCTTAAAGCTTTTGTCTTCTTTTATGTCAGTGTCGTAGTCGAACAAACGCAAGTTCTTCCACTAAATACAGGATATTCAAAGTGCGAGAACGTGAAGGATTCAAGACTATAGTTCGCGCAATTATCGCAATGGGTGGGTTACACGGCAGCATTTTCCATACATTTGTCTGTAAAGCGAACCAGCCGTGAACTGCTCTAAAAATAGCTCGCAGGAAAAAGATACAGGGAAATGTATGGAAAGTTCAGAACACGACTGCACGCTTTCTGGCACAGCTACAACCCTCAAATTTTTTTCTTAAAATCCTTTTCCTAGTGCCAAAAGTTTCCAATTCATGAATTTTTCAGAAGCGATGTTTTATGAAACTTATTTGACATCGGATTTCCTTACAAACACTGTTATTTCAAGCCTGTTTGCCTACTCGTCAAAACCGTGATAAGGCCTATAGTGTGTGTGCGGATGACGTCACAAAATTACTGGCGGCCATGTTGGAGGACTTACGTAATCAAAATGGCGACTGAAACAACAGGGGTTGAGCCTCTGATGCTCTCAAATTATAGCGAAAATCTTGAAGGCAAGGTAAAATATAGGTATCTCGATAAAATTTCTGAGATTGGTATAGATCCGCTTCTCATCCCAGCTAAAACGTTGAGCGAGAAATGCCTTCCACCAGTTGAATCCATGGATTTAAAACTTACTTTCGTATCTTATGCTCGATACTAGATTTATTCCAACGCACAATTTAAAGCTTACAGAAGCCTTCAAGCTTACAACCAGATGGTTAGTGGCTTCATTTCCAGTGTCCTTGGATGTATGATTAACAAGAGGTTTGTGGTGTTGGCCAAAGTAAGACATTCGCAGAGACTGAATGAACCACTAGTGCAATTGTGGATTATAACAAACGAATAAGGTACTGTGATGTCAGCACATTGTGCAGGGTGTATGGCTGGCCTGGGTGAGTGTTGCTCACATATAGCAAGTGTACTATTCTATCTTGAAGTTGTCACCAGACAAAACGGAAGGTTAGCGTGTACGCAGGTTAAGTGTGGCTGGATTTTGCCAAGTTATGTTGAAAAGGCTGATTACGCCAGAGTTAATGACATCAACTTTTCCTCAGCAAGAAAACTGAAGGCAGCCTGGAGAAGTCTTTAAACGATCTTAGTTTGTGCGACAAGAATGATAACAGTGATCAATCCTCTATAGGGATAAGAGAATCACCTACAGTACAGGGGTCAGTGCAGCAACCAACTAAGGATGAACTTGAACAGTTGTACAGTTCTCTCAATGAATGCAAAGTCAAACCTGTTTGTCTTAGTTTAGTAGAAACATATGCAGATGAATTTATTTCAAAACGAGAGGGATACCATCTATCCGAGATTTATTTGATGAGAAATACATAAACCTTAATTATACTGAGCTACTAGAACAGTGCTACAAAGTTGAAATAAGCCTCACAAATGAGCGAATAGAAATAATTGAGAAAGAAACCATAAACCAAGCAAAAAGCAGTGCTTTCTATCATCACAGGGCTGGACGAATTGGTGCATCTCAATGGCGTGCAGCATGTCACACTGATCCTGCACAGCCATCACAATCTCTTATCAAAACAATTTGTTATCCCGACGTGTTTAACTTCCCTTCTGCAGCTACAAGGCATGGCTGCAAACATGAAGAGTTGGCAACAGTGGCAATCGCTGAATATGAAAAGCAGATGAAGGCATAACATAACAACTTTAAAGCAGTCAAGTGTGGTACATTCATAAACAAAGATTACCCATTTTTGCATGTCACTCCCGATTTCATTTGTTCCTATGACTGTTGTGGCCTTGGGTTGGGTGAGGTTAAGTGTCCCTACTGCATTGATGCGAAAGAGTTTGACTCTTATGTCAAACGTGGCAATGTTTACAGTGATCTTGAGAGTTTTAAAATTTTCAACATTAATCTAAGTTTGTTGAAATTAAAAGATGTTTAAAATACCTTACAGCAATATTTCTGATATCTGATAAAATAAGGGACAATGTCAATCAGGACATTATAGCATTGCATTAATGTTATGACCCTAGAATTATGAGCATTATCAATTATTTTTTCAATAAGTGTACCAAATTGAAATGCAAAGCCATGTTTAGTTCACTTACAAAGAGTGAGTTTTAGTCAAATGGTATGATTGGAGGGCACAGATTCACTAATGCAGAACATACCCTGATGATTCTATCAATCAAAGGGGTTTCCTTCTCTTCTTTTTTCCTGCATGTGAGGTAATCTGTAGGTAATGTACTTTGCAAAATAGTGTATTTTTGTCTCAAAACTCCAATCACCCTTTCAACATGTATTCTTACGTTTGCAATTTTTCTTGTCTTCTCCACATCGATTGGATCTAACTGACTTTTCCCTTTGGTAAAAGCAGGGATATTTAAGCTTGCCTGGTAGTACCATACGCTTTCATGGACAAGAACTAAGTCTCCAGGCAACAAGTTTGTAAGGAAACCAGAGTTTTCAGTTACAAACTTATCTGATGCCCTACCACCCCATGCTTTACTGACAAATGAAATTGATCCTTGGGGGGTAATGCCAATGAGCACCTTAACGGTGTTGTGGTGCTTATAATTAGAAAATGTTTGTGCCCTTGCCAGCAAATTGGTAGGCCTGTCAATGAAAATCTCAAAACAGTCGATAATCACAGTTGTTTTTAGACCAAATGCATCTATGAAACATTTCGACATGGTTTTCTGAAGGTCTTTGCACTCAGGCCACACTATCAAAGGAGACAAGCGAATATCCATTACCTCGATCCATGAATTGAAGACTCTTGAAACAACAAATCGAGATACACCAAACCGATAGGCGAGATCCTGGTGAGGTACGTTTAGCCGTAATTTCATAAGGACCATAATAAATTCTTGAAACTTGCTTAAGCGAGCACGGGAGAATTGCCTAGTTGCGTGAGGAGCAATAAAGGAAAATGTTTTTATCAAAATCTCGTATGAAGGCAATCCAGTGTAAAATTTGACCTTGTCATCATCATTACAAAAATACTCTTCATCATAAACTTGTCCTGGCGCCCCCTGCCGACCAGCTAGACAGGCAGATTCGTCTGTATTTGTGGCAACATGTTTTAATTTTAACTCTCTCATATCAGCTGTAACATCGTCGATGTCATCAATTAACGCTTCAACTGGCTCGCTAGCCTCCTCCAGTTTCATAGCTTTCACTTTTTCCTTTTCTTCTCTTTCGGCTTTACGTTTTCTGCGCTCCTTGATTCTGGCACTACGCTCCAGATTAGCTTGTGATTTTGCTGTTTCGTCGATTGATTTTTTCTCGTGACCAAGGTGCACAATTGGGATCCAATCGGGATTGAATCTATCCCAAAGTTGGGCTGCTCTGCCACTGATAAAATGTTTCCCACAAACTCTGTCGTTTTCTAAAATCTTTTCTGTCAAGTCATCTCTGCTGATTGCCGCTAACCAAAGAGTACGTCTTTCTGATGACAATCTTTCCGTTTGTTCTCCTTGGTTTGTTAAAACTTTTGGAACACGGCAAAACGCTACATTCGGACACTTGTCGCTTTTGTTCCCACAACCAACAATTAAACAAAACGACGGCATTATATCAACAAGACCAATTCACACTCTAGTTTGATCGTTCGAAGGCTGCTTGCACTGAAACGCGCGTGGATCAAGGCAATTTTTCTCATAGAAACCATTTAAATTCGAATAAAAAAATTCAGGCAGACAAATTGTAGCGTGCAATCAATGAACCGAGACAAATCGCGCAGAGATACGCCGTGAGACTGGTAGATTTTACAATTTTTCGTCATGATTTCTTCACTCGTAGTCATGTCGAAAATGAAAATGTGCCCAATTTATAAGAAACTGTTGCACTAAAACCAATTTTTATTAGTTTCACCGATTTTCAACACCGGGATCATGTTTTCAAATTTAAAAGTAATCGGGCCGACAAAACAAAGTGAGCGGAATAATCGGTTTTAGAAATTGAAAAAACTAGGGCTCAAAAAATCGATATAAAGGGGCTTTGTGGTTGAAATATACCTTAAATGACAAAAGGGCACTGTAAATTAGCTACCTTTCCGATTTTAATTCACAAGGAAGGAAAGGAAAATGCGAGGTATATCTTGAAAGCACTTGCGATGTCCGCACTCTGAATGGTAAACACAGGGAAAACCCATCAAAGTGGTCCTCCAACATGGCGGACGGTAAATCAAGGGTCACGTGTCCGCACACACACTATACACCGAATGTCAAAGAACGACTGTTCACAGATTTGAGTCTTTGAGCACTGGGAAACTCCACACTGAGGTTTAACTCAATTAACTTTAAGCGCTGTGTTCAAAGGGAATTAAAGACTTTCTTCCGTAGCAGTCACAACATTTATAATTTGGCCGCCATATTTTTCGCTTCTGATCGGGTGCTACGCGGCAGGGCCTGGGAACTACAAACAAACAGCCCGGGTCGAGATTTAAAAGGAAACTAGCTGCCTTGTGCACGCAGCAATAAAACAACTAGACAAAATAAGTAAACGTAACGCATAATTTTATTGTTTCTACAGAATTTTTTTTTTAGACCTGACTCATTGACTTATTGACTCATGACTCATTGACTCATTAATACTTTACACTCCATTTGAGTGGACCCTCCTCAGGTTACTGACAGATCGAGGTTTAATTGTTAAATGGTAAAGATTCACCCGTGACATGTTGTTAACTGGTTCTTTTTGATTAGGTTGTGTGCTGATACAGTTGTCAAGTACCATTCCACTCTACACAAGCAGCTCAAGACACTTCATAAAAATGTTCTGACATCACTCTTCCTGCACAGAAGACTGCAAGCTATTGGCAAGGTGTAACTTAAGGCTAGATTGGACAGTCTGGAATCCTGTATCCACAGTAATACAGGAAAATTTATAAGCATTTAATTAACATCTGAAGAATTGGAATGAGTCCATTGCTTTATATGAGAAGATGCTTCCATTAATAGCTTGCACTCTAAACTTTACAATAATAATGTTGTCATTTGGTGAAAAATCTGAATGCTTCCACCTGCCAAATGCTTCCAAAGGCCTTAAATTTGTAATTTTAACTAAGTATTTTTTAAATGGATTAGTATCATGATGCTCTGTATTGTATACAACATTTCTTGATTTTACATCATAATTGCTGCCGTGTTGTTCTGTTAGATCCACCAACATTACTACCAGTGGTATTATTGTCATTGAATCTTTTGTTATAGATCAGGACCCGGTTGTTCAAAAGATGATTAACGCTAATCCACAATTTAAAGTTAATCAAGATTTTTATCTCGCTTGTTAAATACGTTTCTAAGAGCTAATTTTAAGCTAATGGTAAAGAAAGTCTAAGTCAAAACTGAGGGACAAGAATCTTTTTGAAGAATCTTTCTTGGTTAGTAATTAAACTCGAATCAAAGTTCATGTTAATCCAGGATTAACTTGAACAACTGGGCCCAGCTGTTTATTTTGGTTTTGTTTCCAGAGTTACTTGTTCTTGATACTGTGAGGAAAGAAAAGTACTTATTTTCAACTCTCGGCTATAAGCTGAACCACCTTCTTTGGAAAAAAATGTTCAAAACCAAGTTTAAATTTTAGCGGCAAAATTCATTCTTATCTCCGGAAAGAAAAAATTAAACGTGAAGGTTTTAAATTTGGAGCTTTTGCTTCTATCACAGAAGCTCCATCACCGAAATGAAGTGTAAAAATGGCTTGGCTTGTTGGCAAATAAATCGGCATAATTATACAACAGCAAATGAGACAATCTTCCTCGCACTCTCTCGTCCTCAAATGACGTTCCCATTCTGTTATGTTGCTAAATCAGCCTAATAGATGCGATCGTTTCCAGAGTATGAAGCAACCAGGGCTAGTTCTACCCAGTCCACCTCAGTTGAGTTTCATGAAAAGTCAAAGTCATCCCTCATGTCACTGTACTCCATCACATGTTTCCTTATTTTCGACGTGTCCGTCCAAGTGACAAAGTCTTCCATGTTCCTTGTAACCAGAAAAGCAGGGTCCATAATCACCTCAGGACCTACTCTCACATGGCCCTGCTCGATGTATTTGACTGCGTCTCTGATGGCCTGTGCCATTCGCAAACGCACCATCACAACTCCCAGACGGCGCCGACAAAGTGCAGATGCACTCAACTTCTCACATAGAGACAAACTCTTTTTAGACGTTATCAAACCGAGCGAGTACAGTTTTTCCAATAACTGTTCAGTGGCTTCAGCTCGAAATGGATCCTTGGAATCGAGTTGTTTGATTTTGTTTGCGAGAGAAGTCACAAGACCGCACACTTTGTTATATTTCGTATAATCTTCCCTCCTCTGTATATGGTACTTTCGAAGGATTTTCACTTCGCGGATGTTATTGTCGCTTTTCCAAGATATGAAGTCAACCTTCTTAAGAAGTTTCTTCTCGTGAAACTTTAGTTTACGCACCATTTTTCTCAACACGAGGAACAGGACAATAGAAACCCAGTCCTTTTCTATCGAAGGAACCAGCAGGTACTTGATGTAAGCTGACGTGTTGTGTCCGTTCATGTAAGTCAAAAAGCAGGTATGTTGTACCTTGTGGGTCTCGGACTGGGTGATGCAAAAGATATCACAGTAAAAGGACTTGAAATAGTCAGGAAAGCAGATTTCGTCTTCCTTGAAGCATATACATCAATCCTTTGTGTAGGACAGCAAGTACTGGTAGGTAAAAAGCTTTACACTATGAAAACGCTTACAAACTCACCATGAGTTACATCTAAATAATAAAACAAGAAGTCTCTACCCCATCCCCAAGGTAAACAGACAACGATCAACGAGCATGATTTTTAAATTTTCTTCCTGTTTGATAATGAATTAAATGTAACTGGAACATGTTTATAAAACCGCTCGCCAAGATCTTTATTTAAAATATGAAATCTGGAATTTAATTTGAAGCCAGCAGAGGCACCCCACCGGTCCATCCCACCCCTGGTTAGGAAGTAATTGGGGGACTTGGGAAAGGGAAGAAGAATGCCCGCCCCTCTCCCCAGTGCCCCCCGCTGCCCCCAGGTAAACAATACCCCATTTAATGGGGATCATCCAGCCTACAGAGTATGGCAGAACTTAATAAGATTTCAAGCATGAAAAGGCATTTTACTGCCATGCACCAAGTACTATACAATATGATCTTCAAAGTTACCCATGTGCATGGACATGTGCAGGTTGCTACACTTCAGTTTATAACCTGGTTAGAGATCTACATGTTCACAAAATTATCCTAAAGATATATTAAAGGAAAAGTCATCTGAATCATACTCCTTCTTCCGTATAATGTCCATACAGTAATTGCTGCTATTTTGAATTTTTTTCTTAAAACATTATTATTATTTTATTAATTTTTTACGGAGACTGGGAAACCAGTGGTGCTCAGGGGGCCATAGCCCCCACCCCTCCCCTGCCTGCCTTCAACAATTTTTAGGAGAAGTATTCACCATTGCCAACTTGCAGTGCATACCTGAAGTAATTGAAAACTTTAGCCCACAATTGTGATATGTGGAAAATCAATCAAAAGCTGTTAACACTATAAAATGATTGCCTTAAAACAAGTGTAGAATCAGATGTTTGTGGTAGAATTGTTGGGAACCAAATGCAATCAAAAAAGTTTGACTCTTGGCTTTTGATTACATGTAAATCTGGGTCATAGAATTTTTCCCAGGCAGACAATCCATCAGAGACCTTACAGAAAGCAATTAGCATGCCAGCTGCTTGTGGACAACATAATGGCAAACAGATGAAGGATGTACATTGTAGTAACACTTACTGTAGTCGTATTAGTAGTAGTAATACATTCTCCATTTTCATTCCGTTTTCATCATCAGTTGTCCATAAGCCCCATAACAGCTGAGTTTTTATTATAAACAAAACATGAATTTAGACCCCTCATCAAACAGGATTGCGCCTCTGCAGGAAAGTACAACTCAAAAGCAACTTACCTAATAGGCAAACCAGTATTTGCAAATCATAAAACATTGCTTGTCTGTGAATAATGGATTTTTTTGTTAAAATTTATTTCAGGAGGAATTTTATGGATGCAAAATACAGTTAGCTGACAGGGAAACTGTGGAGCAAAATTCTGGTAGCTTAATTAATGTTCTGTACATACCTCTTACTAACCTCATTTTCTCGGTTGGTACTGTTTGGTACACACCAAGCTTTTTCCCATTGATTGATGGCCCATGCGTGAAGTGTGCGGGCCATAAATCAACAGGGAAAAAATGACGATCCATAACTTACATTACAGACCGAGAAAATGAGGTTAGTAATATTTTATTAGATCTCTGAGGTCAATTGGGTGCACGGGAAAGGAACAACTTTCCAATTTAGAAGGCTGTACAGTGAAGTATAGCCCATAAAATTGACCAATCACACTGTGGGTACTAACTGAGAGATATGATAACATGAACCAGTGTTGATCATTGGACTTTTATTGGCATAGGAAGATGTTGGTATGACCTCAGGTACAATTCATGATTATATACTTGTCAACTTTTTCTGAGTCAAATGCGTGGATTTTTGTCCCGTCATGACCGGGATTTCCGAAAACGTCCGAGCCACTTCCGAAGATTTCCGACGATTTTTCAAAGACTTACGAATGTTGCCGAAATGCCCGAAGATATTCCGATGACCTTCGAACACGTTAATATGATTTAAACGGATTGTAGACATTTGAAAGCTTTTGCGATTGTTATAAAGGGCAAAGAAATAATACATATTAACAAATGTGAAATGAAATGAAGTTTGTTTTAAGAACAGTTCGTGCGGATTTGTGAGTCACGCGTGAGAAATTGTCCTCGATGCGTGAGATCGATGTGTTAAGTCCGCAAACATGAGACTCACGCATAATGCATGAGAGTTGGCAGGTATATGATTACTGCAAGAGATCTTGAATTAGCTTAGCTCTCAAACAAGGCTAATTTGGGAATAAATTTCAAAAGAACATGATTGTATGTGTTATGTTTGCCTATTTGCAGACGATTTTTACTGCTAAAGTTTGCATACAATAGTGTAGCTGAGTGATTTTCCAGGATCTCTGGAAACCTTTGAAAGACTTCAGATTCTTCAGAAATCTTTAGAAGTTCAGAGTTCTAAATTCTTTGGCCCAGCTGATCATGAAAGGGGCAATCTTCAAAGGACACAATTTGACCTTATTGGTCTTTGGAAATCCTCAGGAGATTTACGTCTAACTCTGATGACATAGAAACATAATGAGTACTATGTGGAGTAGGAGGGATTCATTGTAGCCCTATCATTTAGTCAATCAGAATCAGTTATTTTGTTAAATGTTATTTTGTTCATAATTTCTTGTCAGATCTCATTCTGGAGCATGCCAAGGACAAAGATGTTGCCTTCTTAGTCGTTGGAGATCCTTTTGGGTGAGCAAGTCATAACATGCATATTTTTACAACATACAACTGTACAAATTTGTTTTTTCACCTGTACGTACTGAAACAATGTGCTTTCAAAGGTCTCCACTCTTTGTTTTTGAAATTGTGTGGATTGTGGGTTTTTCAATTTTGTGAGTCACATATCGTTTTATGAGACAGTAACATTTTGTTTGTGTACCAAGTCTTAAAATTTCAAGATTAGTTAATTCGTGCAAGATAACTAATATGGCATAACTTACACTTGCTAATTATCAACCCATCAAAACAGCCATTTTTTTTTCTTGAACAGGGTCTAAAAGAGCTAAAAGGTGATTAACAAGATTTCTGTCTCAGGGAACAATATAATGGGTACACTAATACAGCTAAGGTATACCCCAGATGGCGGTACTCAAGGCGGTGTGCAAGTGAGGTCAGATAGGCCCAGATAGTAACCCCAAAATATCCATTCTTGTCTAATTTATATAAAATCATTAAATTAAGGCTGTGCCAAAATCTGTACCCAAAAAAGTCCAACAGAACATTTCTTAGTGAAAAAAGACCCAGACACTAGTCTGTAGTGTCTTAAACCCAAGCGAGGTCTTTGTACCTTGTTTGGTTTGACAAGAAACTTAATTTGCTCCACAATGCCTCTCTTCACCCTGCAGGGCGATGAATCAGTAATGGTAACACAGTGCTAGGCGTAACTCTGTGTTTGGCTCATCTCCCAACCAAGGGGGAGTAAGGATGTTCCTAATTCAGTTGCTTTATGTTACAGAGTGGGTTTAAAGTTCAGGCCGTGTGCAAGGCCACCTTTGGCTTGTGTGCAACTTCTTCTTATTTTTCTCTGATGTTGTCCTCAGGGCCACAACTCACACTGACCTTGTGTTACGAGCTCACCAGTTAAATATCCCTTACCATGTGATCCACAATGCTTCCATCATGAATGCAGTGGGATGTTGCGGACTACAGGTAGTTGTTACTATCTAATAGAGACATATGGTTTGCTCATACTCAGACCTCAGCAGTTTTAAGAACATGCTTTTGAGACTATACACTATCTGCTCTGGGATAAAGTTTATTGAAACTGTGTGGTTAAAGAGGCACTGGATTCACAAAAGATTTCAGCACAAGAGCCACTTGGTACCACAGTAGACCCCAGAGGGATAAGAGTGTAGGCTGAACAATGAGGATTTAAATCCTTATCACTTAAACACCCAAAGAGACAATTGAAATGTGCCATTATCACCACCAACCATAGTGCTACTTAAATAAATTGATACACAGCCTGTTCACACCATTTCCCAAATGAAGACTAGTTGTACAGTTGCTGAAACATGAGTGTGGCCAATGTGGGAGCCAGCGAGTCAGCGAGCCAAACGTGCGAGCCATGCGAGCCATGGGAGCCAAACGTGCGAGGCATGCGAGGCAGACGTGCGAGGCACGAACAAAACATGCGAGGCTTGCAAGGCATGAACAGCCCCCAACATAAATGCTAACCGTTAAGCTAACCGGGGAGCTATTTAAGCTAACCTGAGTGCTATTTAGGCTAACCGGAGTGCTTTCTAGGCTAACCGGAGTGTTTTTTAGGCTAACCTGAGTGCCTCGCACGTCTGCCTCGCATAGCTCGCTTGCTCGCTGGCTTGCAGATTGTCAAGACCCCTGAAACATCGCGATGAACACCTATCCTACACAATAATATTATTGTTAGGCTAACAACTAACTTTGAGCTATCATACCTGTTGCATCAACAAAGCAACCAGTTCAAATTTCTTATGTATTGTTGTCTATTTAATCTTAACTTTCACTTGCAGTTATATAATTTTGGAGAGACAGTATCTATAGTACTTTGGACTGACACCTGGAAACCAGACAGCTTTTATGATAAAATTGCATCAAACAGAAAACAAGGCCTCCATACTCTCTGCTTATTAGGTAAATGTTCAACATTCCAATTCCTTTTAATCAAGAGGTTGGTTATTGCATATGTTTTACATTTTAGTTATTTGACTTTTTCTTTTCTGCAGACATTAAGGTGAAGGAGCAGTCTGAAGAGAATTTAATGCGGTGAGCCACGCAACAACTATTTATTGATCATTTTCACATAACATAACATAACATAACATAACATAACGTAACATAACATAACGTAACATAACATAACATAACACAATATTTATTCAAGATGAGGAAAATAAAATTATAAAACAGCACCAGTTTTAAAAATTTAGTATGCTTCACCTTTGCCTTATGTTTAGAAGTAGCAAAAATTAATAAACATAACACCCTGCTTTCAGCATTGATGCTGTAACTAAAAAAACTAACTTGGTATCGGTGGCCCCAGCAGTAAATTAATCTTGACCGAATATTTGATTTCCACTCCCCCACCAAGGCAGCACCATAGTTTCTTAAGAAACTACCCCCCCCCCCCCCCCATCCAATAATTTTGAATTTTTGTTTGTTCTGAGATGGGTATGTGTTTTACAAAAAGATTCCGTTTTGTGTGTGTCTGTACTCTGATAATGCACAAATGAAGTCAAAACGTGGTAAGAACATCGGACAGTTTTGCTTTCCTGTGAAAATTTGCCTATGTTTGTCCGCTACTTGCCAAAACAGTTTGAAAAACTTTGTTAACCAGTCACTCTGGCTGGACTCAATCTAGACTCTGATCACTTACTTAATTGCCTGATTTCATACCGTGGGGGTCTGGGTACCAGTCTTTGTATTATGGGATATGGGACTCAACACCCACATAGCCAGAAAGAGCACATCGAACTTTACAACATTCTCAAGTTTGGTGTTAATCAAGCTAATATTAGGTGAGATACAGCCATTCAAAAACTTAAAAAATTTACTAAGAAATGTATGGAACGCCGGACAAATCGTCCGTCACGTCCGGCGTTCCATACATTTCTTAGTAAAATTTGGAGTTTTTGAATGGCTGTATCTTTCTTAATATTAGCTTGATTAACACCAAACTTGAGAATGTTGTAAGGTTCGGTGTGCTCTTTCTGACTATGTGGGTGTTGAGTCCCATAACCCATAATACACAGACTCGTACCCAGACCCCCACAGTATGAAATCAGGCAATGATGTCATTTGTATATCTATACTCTAATCATAAGCTCCACTACACCAATCAAAATGCGAGGTTTACACTGTTTATTGGATAATTTTGGTTTGTTCCAAATAAGCTATAGATCTGTTGTTTTAGCCAAAAAGGAGGTTAAACTTTAACAGCATTCAGGTCTGAAATAGGATATGAAAATTTAGGTCAGCACTCGGAACTTACTCAAAATAGAGATACAGAGGAGATCCTAATTACCGGTAGTTGGCTCCTCCACCCAGCCTTTCTGAAAGTAGGGATGGGGGATAGTGATGGGGAAAGACAACCCATGATGGGTACCAGGTAACTGAGAAACCTAATGAACTTGCCTTACCTTGAAACAGTAAGAACCCAGGAGGGAAAATCCATTTTTCTACTGAGGGAGGGGTGTGAGTGAAGCTTACATTTCTTACCAATACAAAATCAAGTCACCCAAAGGCATCCATAACAACTGTCCTGCCTTTGATGACCTCAGAAGTGATTGTTTGAATGTTTTCAGTGGAAAAAAGGTTTATGAACCACCGCGCTACATGAGCGTGAATGAGGCTGTCAGACAGTTGCTGGATGTTATCAAGACCAGGGATCTGAAAGGAGAACCACCAGGTACAAACAATCTGTAACATGGGAGCAAACAAAACAAACCAGACAATAGGACATCAGCTTTACCTGACCCCATTTCCCTCTAGAGTATCTAAACACAGACAGAAGCTCAAAAAGGAGTTGGAATGTGAAATACGCGCTCACAGAGGGCAAATATTCATGTTTGGGAAGTACCATATTTGGAAAACGTGTGTATTCTAATCAACCCATTGATCAATAACTTTCAGCTAGAAAATTTAGCTAATTTTTAATTCACATTCTCAATTCTCATTCCCCATTTCTGTCTTTGTATTTTCTATGAACTTGTATTTGTAATTTGTAATTTTTTTAATCTACAGGGCTCCACTGAATATTATTATTGTCATCATCATCATCATCATCATCATCATCATCATCATCATCGTTTTCATTATCATTATCATTCTAAATGCAATGATTAAGAAGGACGAATTATACTTAACAAAATTAACGTCAACTCTCTTTGATTTGTGATTAATTTGCTATACTTTTGATTATTCTTTGAACTTGTGATGGTAACGTGATTGTTACATAAATATACTGGGAAAAAACAAAAACAAAGCGCGAACTTTCCCTCGGAAACTACGTCACAATTATTATAATAAAGCAATTTGATTGGTTTATTTATTAGTTTGTTATTCATTTTCCAAATATGGTGCATGTGAGTTTGAATCTTCGAATGCTTTTGTAAACAAAAGATATCGGGGATACACGTTTCAACTCTTATGGGTTTCTGATACACGGATTTTTTTTCTTTTTTCAAATTTCTATTTGTTATACTTTTCGAAAGCAAACAGGTTACAAACTGAAGAAAGTACTGCCCAAAAGCTTTCTATTAAGTGTTTGGACATCAAAAGTTAGAACCACCTTCAGTTGACCTCTTGAGTACAATAAACAGTACTGTTCAATAGCGTTGATTTGGTCACACATGAGTACAAACTACAAACTAATCAACAGACACCTAATTAACAAATTGATTCTGGACAGTCATTTAGCACTCTACTGCTGGATTGCTTGCATTGAAACAACCATAATTGTATTTCCTTGAACAAAGTCTTAGGAGCTTATTTCAACATCAATTCACTGGCTTTCAATGGCGTGCTGAAAATTGTGATATCTTTTTGTTAGCGTACACAGAGTCATCAATTGCAGTGGGACTGGCACGAGTCGGTTCAGCCAATCAGCAGATAGTATGTGGGAGTATGAAGGAGCTGTTGTCACATGACCTTGGTCCGCCCTTACACTCGCTTGTAATTCCTGGACACTTACATTTTATTGAAAAAGACATGCTGAGGATATTGTCACTGGATCCAAGCATACTAGATGAAAGCTGACACACTGAAGAAGCGAACAAACAAGTCTATCAATTGAACGAACTAAAGAGCCTCTAACTCCATATCATTGCGGCAAATGACAGGAATGTGCGGTAGAAAGTTTTAACAAGGGAAAAAAGGAATTAAATGGCATGAGTGCACATACTGTTGTTCCTTTGTAGTAGAATAGTTTGCCTCATGCTGTACTGCCTATCCTTCTTCAGAGGCCATTCACTTTTAAACGAACTCAATGCACGGAGCACCTGTGTCCCGTTGGAGATGTCAAGTACTTCTCATGTGTGTACACATCCGACAGCCGGGAACTGTTTTGAAAACCCTGAATACCTAGCAGTTCGTAAATTTGTGAGTGATACAAAACACCGGTGACAGCAACTTTTCATCGAGTCATTAGCAAACCGGACCTGCCAATTATGAATAGCACATAAAATGTATTCCTTCATTTACCAATTGTTTTTCTAGGAGTTGAGCGCTTTTTACAACATCCGAGTCAGCCTGTAAAACGATAAAAAAAGAAACAAAGCAACCGTACCGGGTATCCTATGAGCACGCCACGCCTCTATGGGGTGGTGAAGGTGCATGTCTTAGCTACCCACTGAAATGACACCTTAAACCATACGGTTATTGTTCAATTATTGTAAACCAAACTGCTTTCAATGTAACGGACTGCTGGGTATGTTTTCTTTCCTTCTTTCATTTTGCTTTCAAAACAGTTCCCACTTGGCGATATGTAGACACTTCGTTTTCTTAAAATAGCAACTTGATCTGGTAGGGACGTTTTAGGACCAATACTTTATGGGCTTGAATCCACTCGATTTGTGAATCGTTTTAACACTTATTTTCCTCTTTTCTTTTAATTTTTCCAGTCTTTCTTTCCTTTCTGGTTTAAATGTTAACTTGTATTAGTGCGGAGAGTCCCACAAACTGCATACTCCCCATCTCGCTGTTCTCAGTTACCCTTTGGGATACCCATCGTAATGATCTCCTTGAACTGGGAACTGGGTGCAACGCCCACCTTCTCTGCACTTCTATTGCGCATCTTCTTGTAGGATTAAGGACGCTGGATTTGTAGTAAGTGATCCGTTCGTTCCAGTGAAAGTATTTTCCCGCCATAAATAATAATGCGCGTAACTAATTTCTCGCACTGAAGGATGTTGCCATGACGATTTCAAATTTCGTCACAGGCAAATTGTTTTACTATCATGAAGTTTAGTGCACCATAAGAAAACGGTCGTGCTATGTTGGACAAAGGAATGACCTTTTTTATTCCTCAGCTAACATTAAAAGAAATCATACAACCCGTCTAGGGGTGCTAAAGCTATACTTTTTATATAGCAAAATGAGTAGCCAACAACACGAGGTAATCCTAGCCGATCAATCGTCCAGGTACTAACCTCGCCCGACACAGCTTAACCGGTGTTTTTTCTGTGGTTTGATCGTAGACAAGAGAATGAAGGGAAAACTGACTGATTTATGGTAATAACGTAAGCTCTTGAGTCATGTCATATCGCTGCTCAAACCTTGGCCGCACGAGAAAGATGTTGGCTTCTGCGTTTATAGTTTCATGCAAGCGCGAATCTTGCCACAAAATCTAGCCCTGGACTTAAGAATGAAGTACTTTGAGAAATTTTGAATTGACAATACCTGGAAGACCTGGAAAGCTCAAGCGGGAAGGAAATAGACGAGCCTCAACTGTGAGCACACGGCTAAAGTGCTTCCGCATTGCTTGTAAAGGTATCTCGGCGGCGTTCGCTCTGTTAGACACTGTAGTGTCTGTGGGGTCCTTTCTGCGGTGCAGATTTTTGGCCAGAAGTTTCTCTCTGTGGCATCATCCCCACTCGTTTAAGGCGTTTTAAAAGCCGAGAAAGACGATAACTTGTTGCTTAGAATTTTTTGATGTCACAAGCGCTAATTTGACGTCATATTCCAATTCCAATTATTCCTCGCGCTCATCAACAAACAACTAAGTATTTAAGTTTTACAACTGCTTTCGTAAACTGTTCTTTCTTTCAATGGGTTTAACTTTGTCTACAAATATTCGTTGGGGAACAAAAGTATATTTCCATAGAAAACGACGAGAGGGGCAATGTAAGAAAGAAACACAGTTGTGTCAATGGCAACCTTTTCGTTTATCTTCTCCGGTGTTCAGAATACAATTTTGTAAAAAAAAAAAAAAAATACAATTTTGTGCCTGTGGCATTACCCCGACTAGTTTAAAGCATTTCAAAGGCCGTCAAAGGCGAGAACCTGTCGTTGCCTCGAATTTTTTTATGTCACAAGCGCTAATTTGACGTCATATTCCAATGCCAATTTTTGCACGCGCTCATCAACAAAAAACTAAGTATTTCAGTTTTTAAACTGTTTTCTCGAACTGCTCTTTCCTTAAATGGGTTAAACTTTGTCCGCAAAAAAATGTCGTTGGGGAACAAAGTATATTTCTACAGAAAACGGCGAGAGGAGTAATGTAATTTCAAGAAGAACAAAAGAAGAAAGCAAAAATGAGTAGCCTACAACACGAGGTATTCCCAGGCGATCAATCGTCCGGGTACTAACCCCGCCCGACAAAGCTTAACCACGGTGATCAAACGAGAACATGTGCTTTCTCTGTGGTTTGGTCGTAGACAAGGGAATGGAGGGAAAATTGAAGCACGGTATTTCCGAGGATTTCTTGGCAGCGATAACAGATTACATCGGCTGTTAGGAATAGGAATGTGCTACTGACCTGTGAGGAAGCGCCTATGTTCAAGCACTTTATTGCTCGGTGATGAAGGCGTATTGCAGAGGGGAAGCATGGGGAAGACGGAAAGATACCGCTTCCCCCGCATGATCTTTCTCAGAACACAAAGCTGCAATAGTGCGCGTGAGGACATCAATCGTCCAATTAAAATTCTTGGATGACAGACATTTACAGACGTGCTCCTTATGTGACAAAATTACTCAATTTCAGCCCCAACCATTAATTGCCCATCCGGCTCAAGCCAAAATTACAGAGATATGCTGGGAGTATTGAGGACCTCTTCTCCTGGGAACCGCGTAGAACACTGGATGTTAACACGTCGTACTAGCGGTATCCCCGAAATCTGGTTGAACTGTGGCTAACTGTCGTACTCCATGAAAATAGGAGAATTAATTTTTAGTGTTCATGCTTAAGTCCGAATGCCATAAGGGGATATTAATTGCGGTGGTGAGTTTCAAAGAATAAACGTTAATGAACACGAGGGTAATGTAAAGCTTATCGAGAGAAAAATGCGTCAAGTTAAACGCACTGTATTTTATGCAAACGGTAAGCTGGGGGAAATCAGTTAAACAAAGCAATTGGAAATGTAAGCGATCGATGGAGTTCTTTTAATTTACTGTCGAGAAATAGCTAAACACTACACAGACACTGGAAATGAAATTGTTCCACTTTCAAGAACGCCGCGGTGTAGCTCTAACGATGCTTTAATAACCGATGTACATAAGGGAAACATCAATTAGCTTTGGATTTGCTCGAAATTTTTGTATTTTATGATTGCCTCCAAACTCCCCCCCCCCCCCCCCACCCCCTCCCTAAAAATAAAGATAGGATATTTCGGTTGGGTGCTATTTTCAAAACATTTCATCTTTGCTGATCATTTCCACTATCCTAATGAACTTCACTATTGGTCATTATTGGGGAAGAGTTAATCAACTGCTCAATTCTAAAAGTAAGACTATGAATCATGTGTTCAACAGTACAATATGTTTTGAAATCTCTCTTTCAACGGTTCACGTCCCAGAGGACGAAAAAGAACCCGGTTTAGATAGGGTGTATCCTAGAACATAAATTTGTGATCGAAAAGGAGCAGTGTAGGCTATTGAAGGGATTCATTTTGTTTAGATCTAATTGTAGTATATTTTGCAAGTTATGAATGCTTGAACCAAGAGATGTTTCTGTTAAGAACTGGTCAGCAAATAGAAGAAAACGGTGGGATGAGTGGGAAGGGATGGATCGGCAGTTTTATCACCTCATCAGACGTTGCTAGGGTTTGTAAGGTTACAAATACCAGCAGAAAAATAAAATTACAAACTTCAATCACGGAAAAGCCGTTTATTTGAGCAAAGGAAATAAAACCCTATCTTCTACAAAGCGATATTTAACTGAAAAAGAACAAAAAATTCCACGAATTAAAAATGATTGCTCAATCTTTCCTCCGTTTGCAAACTAAATAAGTTACCAGTGTGAGTCATCTAAAGAAGGCCGTTCTGACATCTCTGTCTTTGTTTGAATCCGGCTCCATAATCACTCCTAAAAAAATAAGAGAAATTAAAATATGCTTTAAACTAAAATTGCATAGTACTCAAACAATGACTCCTCCGTCGAAACTTCAATTTCTTTCGAAAGTAACAAACATTCTACCTTGAATCTTATTCGAACGGTCTAGCTTGATAGACTCTTTCTTCTCGCGAAATATTTCCTGGAGGTCGGTCGATTACTTTTAGACCCGTTTTTGTTCTCAGATCAGGGGTTTCCACGGAATTGTTTAGTCAGAATGACCCCTCCCCCGGCCCCGGAAGAAAAAAAACCCCGATATATTTAGTAGGCGTAAACCAGGCAACAACGATCACAAAAGCTAAGGGCTTGTTCTTGTCCACGCCTGTCCCTAATATGGCATTCAACCCTCTCGTCTAATATTTCTCGTTCCGTCATCTTTTCAGAGAAAATTCGAGAGAATCGTCAATGGGCCAAAGAGAGATTATTTTCAACGTCTGGTGAGAATGCAATGTTTCTGGGGAAAAACTTATATTATCACGATCATAATTGAAACTTCGAGTGTCAAGGAGGTTAGGAGTAATTAGATAAAGTTCCCCACAAACATTTCGGGGCGGTTTGGTGAGGGTCATTTGAATGTTGTGAAGAGATATGGCAAAATAAAAAAACAAAAGACACGCTTATTTGAGACTAAAATGTGTGTTTTCACCCTTGCTGAGTAAAAGGAAAGTGAGAGAAATAACAGAAAAAAAAAGCTAGACGTGTTTTGCTCTATCGTATTGTAACCTCGATTCTTTTTTTTTTTTTTTTTTCAATTTTCGAAAATTTGAAGACGACACCCAGGTCTTCCGTAGTGTCATGTTTCGAACCCTTAACTTGATGTTACAGATGACATCACAGACTATTAAAGTATCTTTTAGTTGCCTTTAAAGTGCTGGAAATAACTAACAGACGCTTTTTTTGTTGATATATTATATCAAACGATCGTCATAGAACCTTTGCAACCCCAATATTTTAATGTATCCGCAAATTTTACCTGCTCCTTGTTGCATAAACGCCCAATCTTATTCTTTCAACACGTAGACGTAGTTCGCCAGCCCCAAACCAACACCAACCGAATCTTTAATCTCGCAATCATTGGAGCCTCCATGGCGGTCGTACTTTGAATTTCCTTTGGTTGTCATGCACTTGCTTTTGCGGCGAATACCAACCACGTTGATGCCAGACTTGGAAGCTTCTTTTAAGCATAGGTTCACGATTGTCTTGATATCACTGGAGCTTTTATATCGATGAACAATCTGGGCCATTGCTTTGTCCTTGTTTCTGGGCGACTCCTTGAAGCATCCAATCACTTCCCATGCTGTCAAAGTATCAACCAAAGATCAACATCACCATTTTTGTCCCAATCTAGGTTTTTTTTTTCTCTAAAGTAAGCTAAGATAAGGTTTTATCCGAAAACACAGGAAAATACCAGAGTCCGCAAGTATACGGTCCGTTGGAACTGGGCGTCTATGTTCGTTGAATCTGTCTCAAAGACAGATTCAACGAACATAGACGCCCAGTTGACAAAACTAACATTACATCCAAACCAACCACTGTTTCTGAACATTTTATTTCTCAACCTAACCACTGCCACACTGACATGCAACTAATACCACTTGAAGTTATCCACTCCTCACGTGATTCAATCAGAAAAGCCAGAGAGTCTTTTCTTATAGATTTAGCGGGGACCTTGGAACCCCACGGTTTGAATAGACGTGATGAATTGTAAAAATGTTTTTATTTTATTTTACTTATTTCCTTATCCTTTGGTACTACCTTGTAAACGTCATTTCCGCCGCCCCTATGTATTGCAACATCCTCCATAATATAATATTGTAATTTCATTTATATAATTTAGTAACATCTAAACCTGAAGAAGGCTGGTTTGGCCAGCCGAAATATTGTTTTAAAATATATTACGTTGTGTCAGCTTTGCAGTAGTCTTTGGACTTCTCATCGTCTATTTTTCAAGTTTGGCTGATTAGATCTCCTGTGAGATCCAACGTACAAGCAAGCAGGATCTTCGTTCACGGCTTTTGCAGTTTTTAAAATTTTCATACGCTACGCGCCCTGTGGTGCTTTCTTATACTGTGCATACAGATAGTTTTACTGCGCATAATATATTAATAATAATAATTATAATAATAATAATAATAATAATAATAATAATAATAATAATAATATAGCTTTATTTCTATAGCGCTCATATCCTGAGCTCATGGCGCTTAAACATGCATCAAACGGTTGAAGCCCAAACGTTGGTGGATAGGACATGAAATTGCACAAAAAGGAGCTTCCCCCCGCCCAACCCTGGCTACAGAAGACAAAAAAAAGCCTGGTATAGATACTGGCTACGAACATTGCAACGTGTGGCGCCTTTTTCTATTATATATCAACTCAGATCATGTACTCTTAACAGTAAGCTTAAATGTATGAAAGTGAAAACCTTTTCTCTTACCGCAGAATTCTCCAGCAAATCCACCTGCACAGTGACACTCAAATTCTCTGCCATTTGGTACACACGTTCCTCCATTGAAGCACTCGACATTGTTGAGTACACAACCATTGACTTCTTTTGTTTCTTTATTAAGACAAAAAAAAAGCCTGGTATATATACTGGCTACGAATATTGAAATGTGCGTCACCTTTTGCGATTATATATCAACTCAGATCATGTACTCTTAACAGTAAGTTTTAATGTATGAAAGTGAAAACTTTTCTCTTACCGCAAAATTCTCCAGCAAATCCATCCGCACATTGACACTCAAATTCTCTGCCATTTGGTACACAGGTTCCCCCATTGAGGCACTGTACAGTGTTCAGTTCACAACCATTGACTTGATTTATTGGTTGATTGAGAGGTACTAAATGTTCATAAATGTTTAAACTAAGTAATAAATTGTTAAGAAATTGCTTGATGCCGACAGTATGTAACTTCTGATCAGCCTTAAATCTTTCTAGAGGTGTCTGCTTTCTTCAGGGAAACAGAAAAATTATTGTTCTCAACTTTTGCTTAAGTAAAGGCCAAAAATATATTATTAAAATAATTAGTGTTCTTTTGGTAGTTCAAGTTTGGCGCTTTCCTTAAGTTTTGGGGAAATCCAGAAAACGAAGATAGCGGATCCAAGATGGCCTTATTTGAAATCATGACGCAAATACCACATAATATGGCGGACCTCAAATGGAACACCATTAGACATATTATTTACTCTATGTCATTGTCATAGCTATAGCTTGAATACTTGCAGAGTTATCGAGGGGTCTGGGATTCCCACACCTACCCCCAAAAAGAAAAGCCCAAAAGCACAGTCTAGATAAGGTGTCTGTCTGTCTGTCACGGGCGCAATGATAAATGATAGGCAGGAACCCATTACCCGGAACGTACAACTCCTATATATTCTTATAGCGGCCTTTTAAGGACGGTGCCTATTTTTGTTACTGCGTATACGTTCTGCGCATCTCGAGATACTCTCGTTCCTATGGGTGGTGCCTACTAATACAGGGATATTTTTGCACGGTTTAAAATTATGCGGAGAAAGCAGAACTTGACAAGTACTCTTGGTATCCAAAACGAAAATTTGGGGTAACCATGCATTTTTCAGAGATAAAAAGTTACAAATTTGGAAAAAAAACGCTAACATTGCTTTGTATTTTTCTGTTTTTTAGAATAATTGTTGCTTAATTATCTCTAAGAAATGCGAGGCTACCCCCAATTTTCTTTTTTGATTTCAATAGCCCTTGCTAAGATCTGCTTTCCCACATAGTCATAAGCCACACAAGAATACGTCTTTATTAGTAGACACCGTCCTTAGCAGACCTATTTATTTTTTGATTGAAATTCCGAAAATTCAGTCAAAAATTCCGTCAAAATCTTTTGTTCCAAATATCACTGTCTCAAAAATCCAAGACTGGAAAGACAGAAGGTATCTTACCTTCATCACAGTCTTTTCCTTTGAATCCTGGAGGACACACACACACGTAACCTCCACAGCTGTCTACACATGTGGCTCCATTTTTACATGGACTTTCTCTCTCACAAAAATTAGTGCCTGCAAAAACATAATTAGAATAGTGTGTTAATAATAATAACCAAATCGAAGGAGTACCTGGACCCCCGGGGGGGGGGGGGGGCCTGGACCCGACAGAAGCTCGCTGATGTGAGTAGAGAGAAAGAGCAGGGTTATTTCAAGCCGACAGACCAACAGATGCGTAATAAGATCCCATGACGCTTTTTTAGATCACGTTCTTGTATTTAAATCAACAAAATCGGTTTGTGCCGGAGAATTTAGCCGCTCATTTACAACAAATTTGACTTCCTTTGCGCCCTGTGATAGAGACAGAGGTAAATATCTCCATGGCAAATTTCACTTGGTTTTAAGCACTCGATAGTTGACATAGTTAGAAATCGACATTTTTCTGCTTAATGTAAATGCCAAAAATCTGAAAAAAAAAAACTTAAAGCCGGCACTCTCTATAACGTTACTTTTGGCACATGCAACAGTATGTGTAACTTTGACAAGAAAACCTTTCTTTGCAATCAATAAGAAATGAAATAGAGTGATCGCCGCGAGACAATTAAAAAGTTTTGGAATCCTTTACGCCCGGGCGCCAGAGTGGAGATCAATATGGCCGCCACACAAATAATTATGCGTTACTGATTTAGTCGTCCTCCACCCCGATCAAAATGTTTTGGAAATATCTTTTGCGGTACAAGAGTGGGAACAACCTCGGGGTGAGTTCTAGCCACCCTCCGTTGTCCCTTGTATTACGGTGAAGGGATAAAGTTGTTCCGCTGGCCAGGGGTTAATAAGTTGGGAATCAGTAAGTTTATGTCCATAACACTGGATAATTCAGACTTTCAGATGATCCTCACCTTTCTCACAGTTAGCTCCCATAAACCCAGAAGGACATTCGCACTGATAACCTCCCAGAGTGTTTATGCATTTGGCCCCGTTCTTGCATGGCTTCTTGATAATACACTCGTCAATGTCTGAAAAGTAACAGCACTCATGTCAAAATGAAGTGGGCAGAAAGAAGTAACCTGCGTGATATATGAACCCGCGTACCCCTGATAGTGATAGGGTGTGTGACCGCTACACCATCAACAATCCGGGATTCTTTCTTAGAGTGAGATGGAAAATTCGATTGGCTACAAGCTTCTTTCTGTGACAAAATCTTTAAAAAAGATAACTGGTCTGGCAAATAACAGATGGCCCGCAATTTAGCAATCTGACGTAATTAACACGTCATTTGACGTCATAAGTTTCCATTGAAGAACTCAAAGGAAACATCTTTGGGTGTACTATATACTCCACATACCTTTGTTTTCATAATGCTGTTGTTGTTGTTTTTTCATTTAGCATTATTTTTAATGAAAGTTTGCCATAAGAGCACTCAACGAGTCACTTCGCCGATTAACTTATTTAAGTAACTACTAAACTGAAAAACATCGAGCCAACTTTTTCATTACCTTTTTATCAAATCAACGGAAACACTCTCACGCGAAATCTAGGACAATCCCTTGATAGTAACTGTAGAGTGGTATATTTAACAATTATTCCACGAACGCGCGTTGGATATGAGATGATAATCATCTCATATCCAACAAGCGTGAGTGGAATGATTGATTTATTAAAAAAATTCGAGAAATGTTGCTAGATCTTACTGATTTGCTTTGCAAGAACAACCAGAAGACAATTTAATGGTCGCTATTTCTTGGGCATGGTATAATGGCTTTTATTAAAAACTGAATCATTGTATAATGCAATTCGAGGGATTTGATTGGCTTAGAGGCCATGGTATATGAGCCATTATACCATGGCCGAGAAATGACGATCATTAAATTGTCTTCTAGTTGTTCTTTCACAAGCGAAATCTGTAAGATCTAGCAATATTTCTTGATTGTTTTTAATAAAACAATTATTCCACTTGCGCTTGTTGGATATGAGATGATTATAGCCAACTCGGCGCTACGCGCCTCGTTGGCTATCTATCATCTCATATCCAACGCGCGCTCGTGGAATAATTGTTAAATATACCATGGCCGCTAAGCCAATCAAATCCCTGGAATTGCATTATACAATGATCCAGTTTTTAATAATAATTATTATTAAAAACTGGATTATTGTATAATTCCAGGGATTTTTGGTTGGCTTAGTGACCACGGTATACAGCTATTTCAATTAACGTTGTCGGATCAAATAAAGCTATAAGACAAGAACTCAAGATTCTGTGGATTTTTTATGAATAAGTTAATCAAAATCACCTACGCCTCGTCTTTCCAGTAAAGATATAGGATGGCGAGCCATTTGGATGAAAGAAATGTTAGGATATCAAGTGGATGAGGTGGCAGCCTCTCTGAAGACGTCTTTAAGCTTTAAGCTTTGATCCGACAACGTTAATTAAAATAGTTGAATATAGTTTTATATGAAACTGCACCAAATCTCTCACATTTCTCTTACTTCCAAACAAAATAACAGACACCCCGACTGGGGAGAATTTGATTTGCATTTGTGTAGTCACGTGACCACCCGCAAGTCCTTTTCTCTAGGGGGGTAACGTCATTGAAAAATCTGCAGTTCGCTGTATAGCTGTTATTGTTTTAATCCTGGAACATAACAATGTCACTGCTTTCTCACCTTCTTCACAGTTTTTACCGCTGAGTTCACTCGGGCACTCGCACTCATAACCTCCATCACTGTTCGTGCACTTGCCTCCAAACTTGCATGGGTTGTTTGCCTGGCACTCATCTTTAAGGCAACAATATGATGCACGTTAGGGCCTTATAGTGTTGCTATGGTTACCGAGGACACATCAACAAAGTTAGCCAATCAAATTGCAGGAAAAAAAGCTACAATAAATTTCCTGCGAGACTCGTTCAAGCCAATAGAAACTCAGTACTTCAACCAAATGAGCACTAAATTATCTTCTCAGGGTGGTAATGAGTGTATATTAAGCTTGACAGTGCCTGCTTTCGAACAGAAATTATCCATGCTAAGCGAGCAATAATATTATACACTTAATGTATGGAAACAGTTAGTTTTGTTTTCCCGAGAGTCCTGATGTTTCAAAGGGAAAACAAAACTAACTAGTTTCCCGAGGGACCATAGATTAAGTGCTTTGTTATATATTTAGACTTTCCCTTCAACAATCACAGCAAAACAAACAAACAACTGAGAGGGCAACAACTGCGGAATTGTATCCCTGTCGGGATACATTTGTATTTGATCAGGGGCACGTGACCAAGAATCAACCAATCACAGTGCTTGTTTTGTTGAGTGAAAGTTAAGGCATATAACAATTTGAATTACTACAACTTGCAGTGATGGCAACTTCTCTTCCCGAACAGACTAACTGGGTAAACACTTTCCTTGTCTCCAAGAAGTCTTATTCTTATTCTTACCTTATGTTATCATGAGTACGAATGCTAACATGTTATAAATCTCCCTTGAAGGTTTTTATCCAAACGGTTATAAAATTTGGTCTCGTTGAACAAATTAAAAAGAAGGTGTTTGTCTGTAAAGAATAGAGGTCATTACCTACGCCCACGTTTTTCGTAGCCTCAAGCTGGTCTGCAGACAACGCAACGTCATAGAATTTCAACTGTGCAATTCTGAATCTGAAGCCTCGTACATTTTTGTTAATGACACCAACTTGGAACGTGGCTGGTGGATCTATTTGGCCCCTCGCGGGTAAATGTTGAGTATTCGGACTCCCATTAACCCCCAAACGGTGAATGCCAGTATCGTAATCGTAGGTTAACGCGACATAAGCCCATTTATTGGTTTCCACTTTCATGCGATTATATAATGGTGAATAACTAGCGTATTGGCTTCTAAGTTTGGATTTTAACATCCAGTTTTCGATCTGAAAGTGGAATCCTCCATGTCCCTGCTGGGTAGTCATGATATTCACGTGAGATTGCTCAGGGTAGACCCAACAAGAAACAGTAAAGCTTCTCGTCCACAGATTGTCTAATCCAACCAGTCGTATAAAACTGTCCATATCGTTCATCAACTGCAGGGATCCTTCAGGTTCTCCATTGGGGCCAGGAGCAGGATCGACAATGCCGGGGTACCCCTGATAGCGGTTATTGATTTCCTTGGCTCCATACTTGCCATTCAAAGGGAAGAAAGCAACAGGTTCAGGAGCATTGGAAGCTAAGAAAAAGGTAAGAAATTACAAATTCCGTATGAGTTTATAGGACATTTATGGTGAACTATGTGCAGCGACTACTGTTATTTCTCATGAAACTGCCATCTACAATCCCTCACTATCTCGTGCAGAAACTCTTTTCCTTAGCACTGTTCAGCGTGGTGTACTACTGGCTTTCTAGAGCCCCTGTTTTCTCCAATGAATTTATTTTTCCTTTCATACTATGACGTTTAGTTTCCGAGACAAGGTTAGTCTCTCTACTGTGGTGAAAAGTCCGTCTGTTTCAAGAAGCCTATGGGATGAATGCTACCAACAATAATCGATATTTTCTATCACTTGTTGTTAAGTATCTTTATAATCTTTATCGCCCCTAGTGTGGGTACGGTTGTGCGGTTTTGGTAGCAAGGGTATTTTACAGGATTGGGAAGTAGATAATGGAACATCTTGGAGGGTTCATAGGACATCCACGAAAGGTAAAAACAGCTGTAACGAGTTTAGACATATCTGCATTTATGCAATAAACAGTGTAAAACACCTAGTATGCTTGTGTCACCTACTGAAAAATAGCTTTAAAAAAAGTTTAACGGAAAAATTTCCGTTAGCTGCGAGGCACTTGTACTTATAAACAGTGAAAGGTAAAATATAGTTCTCGGATACGAGTGTTGAGTGTCATTTTGTTGAAATAAGTCCAGACGTTTCGGGCTTAGCCCTTCATCAGTGGAAAAGTCAAAGATTTACGTTAAAAAGCTGGCTTGCGCCATGAAGCCAGATTTAAAGTTGTAAGGTGTGCGCGCGATGTGCGCGCGAAGACCTAAAGCTTTTCCATTTAATGGTCTTTAAGAACTAGTCTTAAAAAAATAACCTCACATTTCCGTCACAAATCTTGCATGCGCTTTGTCAAAAAACAAACAAACATACAAACAAAACAAAACAGTGTTAACTATACGTACTTACATCGAGTGAAATGAGATAACCCTGAGGTTCTATCAAAAGCAAACGGTATCACAAAGGACTGAAGAATAATGAAGTAGAGCATCCTGGGTTTCTACAATGGATAAAATTTAATAAATAATAATTATACACGCAATATGAAATTGTAATAAGAGCCTTCTCATAATCCTTTGCGCCTGAAAAATTCCAAATGCCATAAGACTTTGTCAATTTGAAGCCAAGGAGGATGCTACACAGATGAAAATAACACTAGCCATAAAATATTACTCATATGAAATTAAGTTTGATGACGCCAACAGGCGCGTGGCCACGCCATAAACGCGATTGATCTCATTGTGAAAGCGGACATCTTTCAATTCGGGAATAATCAAGGTAGTCAGACAGAGATGTGAAGTATGTATATACAGATGGCAATTAATGGTCTTGCATGTAGCTAATCTTTATATTGAAAGAATTAGCTGATCAACAGAAATTCAACCAAGGAATATTGATGCATTACGTATTAAAAAATCATGGTAATGTTTTGGTGGTGTTTTGGAGGAGGGAAGCGGGGCTTTTGGCTTATAAAACCAGTAACAATCAAAGAAAAGCCGTATGCGGGGAGGGGTAGTGCTACCCTGATTAAAGTTGCAGGCACCTTTTTTTACCTATTTGGTTGTAAATTTTTATAGGCTCTACTTAAACTTGCCTATCCTAAATAGACTCCCTTTGTATAAATATTTTTAATACAAGTATGAATACAAATCGTTCAAATAGTTCAAATTTGCGTACATTTAAGAGCGTGTTTTCGTAAGAACCATTCACTCAAATTTCGGTGGAAAGTAGCTTTGAGGGTCAGCTTTCCTTCATATTTTCTGCACAAAACAAGCAACATATAGAATGAACAAAAATGATGTTTATTTAGGCAGATTTGCTGTTTTTTTTTTTTTTGTAGCCACCTCAAAAAGTACATAAAACTGAAGGATTAAAACACAAGATTTTGGGGTTAATCCAAAGTCGCTTAAAAATTGCACATTCAGTGAAACAGCTTAATTCTTTCAGAATTACTAAATTATTGTTTCTTCTCTCCAAATAACCAAACCCTGTTTGTCTTGAACAATGACTTTTTTCACTCTCTGGTACTAAGGCTAAGCAGCAAATATAGTAATTACAAGTTGTGGGCATTGTTTGCAGTGCAAAAAATTCAAGCAAGTTACCGAAAATTCAACTTTATGTTTAACAACTCAGAAAATTCGCTTTCTTTTCAAAGTTTGTTTAAGATTCCTTCGATGACGTTTTCGATCATTATGAGTTGAATTTAGTACAAATAAAAGCTAGACTAAATCGTACACCAAAATGTTGTTAATCGATACATGGTGTAAAACACTGTTCGAAGATTCGCATCCAGCTTTTAAATGCTGTACAGATGAACTGATTAAATCGTCCTTCTAATTGAAAAAAATAGAGAAGCTTTTCCACTACACCGATCGAAGATTATCTTTTAGCTTGGGTAATTCAACTACTGCTGGGAATGGAGCTTTTTCCTCAACATACTGAAATTAACATATTGCCTACCCGTCTCATTCTACGAAAGCAGAACACGAGATGCCTATGCGCATGCCTTGGACAAACTAACAAGTTTTCAATTTGTGTTTCCGTTAGTGAGAAAAGAACAGGTCGTGCTAAAATGGGGTCCTTCTAGGTTAAACATTCCTTTGACAAGTGGTGGCTGGTAAGGTGCGTGCTAAGATGTTCATTGCACTCTCTCAGGAAGGTTAGCTCCTTGAGGCTACGATTTATTCCACAATCACCGTTTACTACGGCGTTCAGAGAACACAGTTTGGACGACATGTTAATGAACTGTTTATACTTCAAATTAATTATTCAATTATGCCCTTGGCGCTGATAATTAGAGGTATTTAGATTCTTCCAAATAGGCAAATCAACTGGAACGCGACACATTTCCATTATCGGGAATATCTCCATCCGGCACACTAAATGATTGCTGTTTAGGTGAGTCTCAAGGAAAGAAATGTCCTCAATTCTAGGTTTGTTTTAAAATTGTTAGGGATTTAATGAAGTCAGAAAAATTTCCCATTACGACCGGGTGATAATTGGCATTGCTTCCATTGAAGACAATGTAGTGTTTTTCCATTATTCTGCACCGTTATTGTGAATTCAGAAAAAAGCTATTATTTTAATTGATCACAAGTGAGGTACGAGTTAACGGTCGAGTTGTTATCATCTCATTTTCTGTGTGAACGCGCGAATTAAAATACTGATTTTAGGAGCTGGCGAACCGTTTCATTTAAGAAATTTTTCCGGGGTTCTACAGACAATTAGTCAATATGATGAGAAACAACCTACAGGCTATTGTCGACATTATTATGAAAACGCCTAGCTGAAAAGCACATCAAAGGGGTACTGAGGTAAACTAAACGATTACTCCTCAACTCTTCCATTGTGCATTTGCTAAAATTGACTGCGGAAAAAAAATGTTTCCTTATTGGAGGTTGAACTTACCTTCTAGATATGTCGTCGCCAGATCCTCAAGAAAATAAAAGGACTGCTTATCATCAAGGATATATTTAATATCATTGAAAGCCAAATGTGACACGCCCTAGCTTAACCATCCCAATCAAAGTAAACACCCCCTTTGTCTTTATCCAACGGGGCGCACCTTAGTTTATGTGTAAGTTATTCAGTATTGTCTCAATCCACCCATGCTGTTTACTATGGTAGATATCATACCGCGAGAGTTTAACTAGCCAATTGGGTCGCTGATAAATAAAGGTATTTGGACTCCTTTAAAAGAAAGAAAGCAACTTAGATAACAGAAATTTCGGTAAGGAATATATGTCTATGCATACTAAACGCTTGATCTTTTAATAAGTCTGAAAGTCTTAAGGGATTTACAAATTTTAGTTTAACTGATTAAATACACCCTTTTTTTAAAAGAACGTCGAGGCTGAGATTAACTAACATTTAAGAACATACTAAGAATACTACTCAGGCTGAAAGCGGTGAGGGTAAAAGGAGGAATGAGTCTGGGGAATGGCACGTGGCATGGCGTGCGGAATGGCATAATTATGCGAAATACGATTTGCGTGGGGAATAAATTAACTGAAGAGCGCGTCCTCTTTTCGCGCCAATTTTATAAGAGCAGCAGTTTTTCGATGTTGCGGACTTGAGCAGAATATTAAACAACCAAACAACAGATCGAGGATTAGAAAATAAAGGTCTGGGATAGAACATGTCTGATCGCTGGTTAGGAAGAGAGAGTGAAGAAATCGATGAACACTGTCAATAGTTAACGCATTCAATGAACTTGAATAAATTAAGGGCACAAGTATTGTGTGAGAAATTTTAAATTTAAACTCGGTCATTTTAGCTACGAGTAAACAAGTTACTGTTAAGCTGCTGAGCTAGCTATTCAATACGGCGATTCAGGCAGTTCAGTGACGCGTTATCAAACTACACATATCCATCTTTAATTAAGGTGTTTAAGTGCCAGACCTCCCAACCTAACTCCAGATTTAAAAGCGAAAAATCCCTAGAGCAAAAAATCATATGACATGTATGGTGTATTATTATCGACACTGGTTGTGGGAAAGGTTGTGAAACTATTCTTATCATATGCATTTTGGTCAAATTGTTGTTCAAATCCTTTAAATCTCAATATTAGTCAGCGCCAATTTTACCGCTCATGGTAAATGAATCATCCAGCATACAGGGTATGAGAACTGATCTTTTACCAAGGGTTTAAAAGAAGATAAATGTTTATTATTTGCCCTCGGTAAAGGATTAATCTTAGTCCTGATAAGACTACACGCTGCCACGTTATTTTTGTCAACCGAAGTCGCAAGGAGACAAAGTGAACATGAAATTTAATTTACTACAGATTTACCCATAGTTCCTTAAATGCGAAAACTACAAACAGTTTTCATCGATTTTTTCACCCTCACGTCTTCTGATGGTCTAATCCTCGAATTGTTGTTAGTATTCGGCAAGAATCCGCAGCATCAAAAAAGCTGCTGCTCTTATAAAATCGGCACAAAAACATGACGCGCTCTTCAATTCCCCGCGTAAATCGTATTTTGCATAATTATGCCATTCTGCACGCCGTGCAACATGCTATTCCGCAAAATTATTCCGCCTTTTTTATATTTTATTTTATTAGCTTCGCTTAATATATGATACAGAAAAATAAAGGAATAAGTGTAATAAAGGATTAAGTATAATAAATGCTAAATTAGCCAGGGATACCACAACAGCGGTAGGCCAATTGTAGTGGTCCTAGAGTTCAAAAAAATTAAAAAAAGCAAACAGATGAGGCTACATATAGCGATTAAAAACAACAACTAAGACGGACAGACACATTACGTGAAACGTTACATGACGGACAGATAGTTTTCCAGGATCGTGGGTCCTCTGGGTTGTACCTTCACCGAGGCTAAGAGTCAGTTAAGAACATTCTTATTACGACGAAATGTTTTTAAAATGAACAGTCTAAATACAGCAACTTTCTAGAATACCCCTTTCACTGGAAACAAGAGATCATTATGATTGTGTTCTCACAAAACTTCATTCGAGTTTAAAAATTCACAGCAGCGCATAGGATCTGCTTTTCATTGGCAAAGTGATTTGTAGTGTAAATAACGAGCTAGTTTCTAAAGATTTTAAATTGTGGTTTTTGCATCGGTGGCGGAGTGAAGACGAATGCTTGGTTTTATGAAACAGAGTTGATAAGGTTAAGTTTGGTCACCGAGAGATATGAAAGCTGAATTTTCAAGTGTTTAAAACGCTTCATCGGAACGGATCACAGTTTGCAGTGAATTGAGTCGGTTGTGATGATGGCAGAGTAATTAAGAAAGGAAAGAAACAATAATAAGAGCATATTTGGTTCACCATTTAGACCAAAAATAGTTAAGATATGAAGTTTTTACTTGCTCAAGTATAAAAATAATACATCTGGAGCCCACCCTAGCCTGGAAACCCGTGGTCCTCTCTCAAGAAATACCTTGGAAGGTGTATACTAGCTAGGGCGTAAGAAATACCCTACAGACTTGTGACGGCATCAAGCGCTTAGTCGAAAAGCACCGGAAAGGAATTCGGAAAAAAAATAGAGCAAGCACTAAACGTATACTCCTCAACCCTTCAATTGTGCATCCACTTAAACTGACTTCAACGGAAATAATACGAAGAAGCAAAGACTTAGAAAAACATTTGACTATAAAAAATTGCGATAAAACGTTTCGTAAAAACATTATAAAAAGGTTAAAAAACACGACGTTTCGATGTACATTACATCATTATCAAGTGAAATTAAAAATGCAAGATTGCGGCTATAAATACAAAAATGGACAATAGATATTAATTAAAATAGTAGCATTGAAAAATGCTACCGGTTAAACAAAAAGTTTCGCACGTATAGAGTCCGTTTGAGTGTTCAAGCAAGGCTTAAGTTTCTTGATGTACAGCATTTCAAATACCAAACAATCAAATTTGCTCTGACACTTTCTCAAGATGTTAAAATGGCCCTGATTCAATAGGTGTTTGCTCCCGTGAGCTTCAAGAAAATGTTTGCCAATTGCCGAGTTCTTGTGCTCAGCAACGCGTTGAAAAAGGTGTCTGGCTGTATAGCCGACATAATCTGCATCGCACAGATCACATGCAAAATAGTAAACAACGCATTGCTGATTCACAATCGACGGCTTAACTTCCCTAGGCTTAAGATCATGTTCTAATTTCCTACTAACAAAAACTGGCTGCAATATGGGGCCAATCTTATTACTTAGGTCGTTAAATTGCCTGCGAACCGCATTGGCAGCTACTTGATCCTTAAAAGGAAGGATAATTCTGATCTTACGACCGCCTTCAGGCTTCTCTTCCGCTGCCTGTTCCGATACATTACGAAGAAAATCACTAATGATGGAATCTATGAGAGCCCTAGGATAATCTAGGCGACTGAAAATTGAGCGCAATTTGTTACATTCTAAATTGAAAGCTTCTGTTGTGGAACATAGAGCGTACGCGCGATGTAACATTGTTTTCACTAAAGACACCTTGTATCGTTTGTCGGTATGGCTATGGTAATGCAAGAGTAAGCCACTGTTCGTTTGTTTCCTGTAAACTTGAGTTTCAAGTTTAGTCCCACACTTGATGATTTCAATGCCAATAAAAGGAATCCTACCACTGACAGGGAGTTCCATTGTAAATTTCATGCTGGGATGGAGACCATTCAGAGTATTGAGAAACTCAGAGGCAGCGTCACCACTAGGCATTTTAGCCAGGGTATCATCCACGTAACGTTTGTACAGGTCAGGCATCAGACCATCACGGGAGAGCTTCTCTTCCAGGTGACACATAAAAACATTAGCCATCAGAGGACCAAGAGGGGAGCCCATGGCCACCCCATCAGTCTGTTCGTACAAAAGACCATTGAACTGGAAAAGCTGGTTGGTTGTAGCAATTTCCAGTAATTTGGCAAGCTGATCCTTCTGCAAGTTAAGGCCGTAGGTCTTGTTGAACCAATCGTTGGTGAACGCTTTGTGGACTAGGATGTTAATCGTCTCACTCAAAGGTACGTTGGTGAAAAGTGATGTCACATCATAGGAGACTAAGATGTCATCCTCATTCACGGAAATGGTACGGATTTCATCAGCAAAAGCAAAGGCATCAGTGATTGTGTAGTCATTGATGGAGAGTGGCTTAAGTTTCTCTTCGAGCCATTTGGCGAGATTGTAATTGTAGGCGCCAGTTGCTGATAAAATGGGTCTCATACTCAGTGTGGCTTTATGGGTCTTCGGAAGGCCATACAAGTGTGACAATCTGGAACTCTTCGGAGAAAGCGAGTTAGCGATCTCTTCAGGTAGAATTTGACGTAAGGCTGTGCGCAACTCTTTTTCTTTCTGTAAGAGCGGGTGGAAATGTTGAGCTGGACGTCCACGCCTCTTTGGTCGCTTTTCATCAACATGTACGAACTTAGAAGTGTTATCGATTGAAGCAGCGCTTAGAAGACGGATGTATTCGGTCTTGTCCATTACCACTACGCCAGAACCTTTATCAGGCTTGGTGATTATGATGTCGTCACGTTTCTTCAAGCGATTAAGAGCATTCAAAAGAGCCTTTGGTGGTTTGGGGCTTGTACGATGGATATAGTTCAAGGCGATTGAGCGTAGAGTTGAGCTTGCCAGTTCCTTCTCAGAATCATACAACAACGGCTCTATTTTCCAATATGCTTTCTCAAAGCTCGCATGTATGTCGATGGGCGAGACCTTTTGTGGTACTGAAAACTTCAGACCTCTGCAGATAAGAAGCTTCTCGAAGAACGTAAGGCGATAAGAAGATAGGTTGTTTATATGCTCATTGACATCAAGCTTCTTTGATATTAATCGCGAGATTTTGCTGACATGGCCCTTCATCATTTCTTCGTACTGGTTGTTGCGTAGAACACTCAATGTTCGCAAGATGGCGATGAAGCGAAGCAAAGAGCATTTATCTCGGAGATCTTTGTAAGCATTCTGTACTTCTTCTCTGAGGTGTTTGAGCTGGGAGAGTTTGAAACTCAATTCCTCTTCGATGACATCCTTTTGATAAGTTTCTGAAGATTTCTTCCATTTGCGTGCTCTTGTACGGTCGACTTGTGCGAAAGTTGGTGTAACACCAAAGTTCAAACATAAACGTAAAAATTCAATGGCGCCTTCGCAGTTTTTCTAAGTCTTTGCTTCTTCGTATACTCAAACGCGATAACCAACTGCACTTTTTCAGACGTCTTGAAAAGTGTAGTCAACGCCTCATCAAATGCGTAAGTAAACACCCCCTTTGTCTTTATCCAACGGGGCGCACCTTAATTTATGTGTAAGTTATTCAGTATTGTCTCAATCCACCCATGCTGTTTACTATGGTAGATATCATACCGCGAGAGTTTTACTAGCCAATTGGGTCGCTGATAAATAAAGGTATTTGGACTCCTCTGAAAGAAAGCAGGCAACTTGGATAAGACAAATTTCAGTATGGAAAATACGTCTATCCACACTAAACGCTTGATCTTTTAATAAGTCTGAAAGTCTTGAGCGATTTACAATTAGTTTAACTGATTAAATACACCCTTTTTTGTATAAGAAAGTTGAGGCTGAGATTAACTAAAATTTAAGAACATACTAAGAATACTACTCAGGCTGAGAGCGGTGAGGGTAAAACGAGGAATGAATTTGGGGAATGGCACGTGGCACGGCTTGCGGAATGGCATAATTATGCGAAATACGATTTACGCGGGGAATAAATTAACTGAAGAGCGCGTACTGTTTTCGCGCCAATTTTACAATTAGTTTAACTGATTAAATACACTTTTTTTTCTAAGAACCTTTTTTATAAGAACGTTGAGGCTGAGATTAACTAAAATTTAAGAACATACTAAGAACATTACCCAGGCTGAGAGTCAGTTAAGAACATTTTTATTCCAACCAAATATTTTTAAAATGAACAGTATAAATACAGAGAGATTTAAGGCTCGACGTTTCGGAGTCATCTTGACTCCATTATCAAGAGAAAAAAATCAGTTTGTGAACGCGGATATTTAAATAGGCTAGAGCTGAAAATTAATATATTAATAGATGGTTAAACAAATACTTTTTGTTGAACATAACATAATGACCAGATACCACAGCGTTTTTTAGAACGGTTTCACGTTCTTGCGAAATGCACCAGCAAATTTGATTGCCTCATTCATGAGATGCTATTCATATGCAAACTGAAACCAGAACTGAACGTGCAAACTGATTCAATTCGCGCTAAAGTATTTGTTTAACCATCTATTAATATGTTAATTTTCAGCTCTAGCCTATTTAAATATCCGCGTTCACAAACTGATTTTTTCGCTTGATAATGGAGTCAAGATGACTCCGAAACGTCGAGCCTTAAATCTCTCTGTAATTTTTGCATGTCTTGCTTCAGCAAATCCCTTTTAATTTAAAGTATAAATACGGATAAAATAATACATGAAAAAATTCAGTCTCTATTGTCCAATTTATCCAAATAATAGGTGTCTTGGTCACGTCCGCATACATTTATTGAAATACTATATAAAAGATAACTTAAGAACATCTTAAGAACTTTTCATGCTCAAATTGCCAAAAATAATAAGAACGTTCAGCCTAAGCCCCCCAAAAGACCTTTTTTGTGTATTTAGTGGTGCAATCAGAATTTGCCGTTACGACTGGGTTACAATCGGCCAAGAACATCAATAAAGAGCCGAGAAAAACAAAAGCGACTTTCTTGAATACCCCTTTCACGACTAATACCTAAATAGAATAGAATACCGCTTTCACTAAACGCTTGATATTTTAATCTCTGAAGGGATTAGTGCTAGTGTCGACATCAATATGGAAGGGGTTAGCCGAAACTTCATAGCTACAGGAAAGGAGTGCTGCGATAAAATTGAACTAAGGAACTAAACGGTAATGGCACAAATCTTACATTCCATATCTTCCAAAATTGATTAAAGTAATAACTGAATATTTCTTATTTGTAATTGAACTTACCTCCCAGATAGGTCGCCACCAGAAACTCAATCAAATAAAACGATTAATATCATGGTTGACAAATTACTCCTTAATTCTGGCGCGAAATTTCAGCGTTAATTTATAATTTCACACGTGAAATTACAAAATTGCTATGGAAACGTTTCCTATGTCTCAGTGCCTAGATGGCGTCCAGGTTTAAAGATGTTACGGATGTAAGAAGTTAAGGCATTAAAAGACGCTACAGAAAACCTAAATACGCGAAAGAGCACAATTAACTGGGTGAGGGTTTTTGAGAACTAGTGTGATGAAAATGGCCAGTTCAGAAAAATTAAAACCCTGAGATGATTCGTCCTGAGCAGTTGGATGAAAGTACTCGAGCGGTTTTTTGCCTGCGTGTGTAAACAAGACGGAACCGACCACAACTGGGAGCGTAACTTGTCACCCATGAGGGTAATCAATGGCATACTCGTGAAAGTGGGAAATAATTTCAAGCGCGTTTTCTCAAAATTCTAATAATTTCCCGAGCCTTCACATATACCTATTATCATCATGGCCACATTTAATGTCATTGAAATACGAATTGCTCTAGCTCCTAAATCATTCGACCATCCCAAATCAAGTCGGAATGTTTCATTTCTATCCAGCCGAAAACGTAACTTAGTTAAAGTGCAAGCGACCATTTAATAATGTTTAATCCACTCTGTCTTCTCTGCCATTCTGGTGAACAGCATAGCGCGAAAATCTAACTATCCCCTCGGGTCGCTGTTATTTTAAGCGTGCAATGTAACCTATTTTTGTGTTACTTTTAATAACCAAAAGACATATTTGAATTGATGGAATCGTCAAAATAATGACTCAGTTTAGTTAACAATAATCCCACTAATGCACAGAAACTAGTAACAACAAACAATTTATTTGCATTCCCATATACATAGATGGTATTGCATAAAAAAAGGAACAGCAAAAGTATAGTATTAATTATACAGCAATGATAGAGCGGTTTTCAATTGAGTGACGTAAAACCAAAACCAAAGTAATTACTCTGGCCAATCACAACAGGTGCAAACAGCGCACTGAACCAATCAGAATTCAAAGCAAATACATGTAACTGGCGCCAAGCGCGGGAAAACGCGAGCGAGCGAGGCACGATTGGTTTTGGTTTTACATCTTATTGGTTGAAACTGGAGGCGCAACTTTTTATCAGCCAATCACAGAGCGTCGTAATGCAAAACCAAAGCAAACACGCAATAACTTTCGACACTCACTTGAAAATCGCTATAAAATAACGTAATTTACAGCCATGAATTACATTCATGATGTTTGTTAACTCTTCTGAAAGGCGTCAAATACAAAATAACCTCTTTTTTTTTTACAAATAAAGAGGTCAATGTTATTAACCAGAAATAATCTTTTATTTTGTTCACTAAGAGTATTAAACTCGGGATATTTTAAAGTTATATCATTAAAAAACGTTTCCCTTATTTGCTTATGTGAATGACAGTGAAAAACAAAGAGGATTTCATTTTCTACCTTACTGGATGAGCAATAGGGGCAAATTATTAATTTTTTTAGGGATTTTCGGAACACAATGTCTGCCAGTTTCAATCTTTTTAAAGTCATGATTACCAGATCAACAGATTGTCTGTGATGTTCTAACTGAAGACAGCTGCTCTTATCAGTCTTAAATATAGAATAAAATTGTAGTTTCCTATTAGATCGTATCGTGTTGTGCTGATGATTTTTCAAAGCAGTTGATTGACAAGCAGACATTATTGAAGCTTTATAAAGCCTTTACTTTGCCACACTTTTACTACTGTTCTTCTGTTTGGCACTTCTGTGGTGCGCGCAATACCGACAAAGTAGATAATCTTAACAAGCGTATTCTTAGGTTTATACTGCAGGACTATAGCTCTCGATATGACATTTTACTCAGCAAAGTTAACTTAGAAACGCTGTTTACTAGACGCCTGCAGAATTTCATGATTATATTATACAAGAGTCTGTTTTTTACTGACTATCCAAGTTACTTAAGGAATATGTTAGCTATGCGTACCTCATCCTATAATCTACGTGGTAATTATATTCTGGACCTTCCCAAAGCAAAAACGACTACTTATGGCGTACACTCCTTTTCATACTTAGCTATATGGAACTCTCTCCCGGACACTTACAGGACATCTGACTTTCTTCAATTCAAGCAAAAGATCCTTAATTATGAGGCCTTTCCACAGTGTATATAATGTTGTATGTATATAGTGTATATATAATGATAGAATTGTAATTGTAATTGTATTTCATTTTATTTTATTTTGTCTATTTACTCTTTCTTTCTAATATTTATTTTGTCGAAGATATTAGCTATTCAAAGCTACTCTATAAATTCGATGATAAATAAAGTATATGTATGTATGTATGTATGTATGTATGTACGTATGTATGTATGTATGTATGTATGTATGTATGTATGTATGTATGTATGTATGTATGTATGTATGTATGTATGTATGTATGTATGTATGTATGTATGTATGTATGTATGTATGTATGTATGTATGAATGATTAGAGATAGAGATAGATAGTTTTGATTTAGCTGTCGGGATTATTCCTTTGACATATAGATGCCGTCTTAGTTGGATTTTTTAACGCCTGTCTTGTCAGGAAGCATGAAATAATTTTTACCCTGCTGTTAAGTTTAGGGCGGTGCCTACTAATACAGAAGTATGTTAATTAAGCAACACCATTTCTAAAAAGCGACAAAATATAAAGCAATGCATGGTTACCCCCAATTTTCTTTTGGGATACCAAGAGCACTTGCTAAGTTCTGCTTTCTCCGTATAGTTTTAAACCGCGCAAAAATATCCCTGTAGTAGTAGGCACCACCCATAGGAAACCCGAGTATCTAGAGATGCGCAGAACGTATGCGCAGTAACAATGGTAGGCCCATCCTTAAATCATGGTTGCACATTACCCTCACCCCTTCCCCCAGGGGAAGAGTGTCAAAAACCCCTTCAGGTGAGTAATGTGGGAGGAATTACCGTACCCGGTGCCGGACAAGTTTTTGTGCTGTAAACGAAAGATACCAGCGGCACCCCTTCGGAATTCACATTTTCTCTCCAACCCCTTCGTATTTTCCTGCTTGATCCCCCAGCATCTCCCGCCGACGAGCGAGAATTTATGCCTTTTTCCCTCCCCAATCTCTCCAATACATTTCTGCTCCTAATCGATACGTCACAATGAAGTCTAATGTCCACCGTCTCGAGTAAATTATTGAAAGGGCAATGTGAGTGGACTGATTTCGGTATGCTTTGTAAGACAGTTATACTATTTCGAGAAGGGTCTGTTAAGATTTTTAGAGCACCATGAAGGCTGCAGATCTTTTCCTATGGTGATGTGTTCAGTTGTATATTTTTGGTTTCTGTGCAGAGTAGTGTTTCAACGAATTTGTGGACACGAAATAAGTTTTTCTTCTAAAGCACGTTTAAAAAATGATCAAGATCGACCATAATGGATTTGTTTGTTATATCCCCATTTTAAGCATAGCTTTTGATTTGCAATTGTAAGCAAATTTAAAAAAAAAATTGGTCAAGAGTATTTTGATTATTGTCGCTGACTCCGATCCCGGAAGACAAGTCGGTCTGTGCGGCCGGGCGGACGCGTGAGAACAAAGGAACTTCTTTTACCTGCCTCATATCTACCAAGCTTCTGCGTTGCTTTCGTGCAAGCGCGAATCTTACGCACAAAATCTAAGCGTAGACTAAAGAATGAAATACTTTGAGAATTTTTGAATTGACAACAAGTGGAAAACACAAGCGGGGAGGAAATGACCGTGCCTTAACTGTGAGCACACGTCTAAAGTGCTTCCGCATTGCTTGTAAAGGTATCCCGGAGGCGTTCGGCAATTCCCCCAGCTTGGCGCTGTTAGAAACACAGTTGTGTCAATGGAAAACTTTTCGTATATGTCTACGGCGTCCAGAATACAACTTTGTTCCTGTGGCATCATCCCTACTAGTTTAAGACGTTTTGAAGGCCGTCAAAGACGAGAACCTGTTGTTTCCTCGAATTTGTTGATGTCACAAGCGCAAATTTGACGTCATATTCCAATGGCAATCACTGTGCACGCGCTTATCAACAAACAATTTTAAAAGTATTTAAGTTTTGAAACTGTTTTTACGAACTGCTCTTTCCACCTTTATTGAATTTTACTTTGTCCGCAAATGTTCGTTGGGAAACAAAAGCATATCTACAAAAAACAGCGAGAGGAGCAATGTAATTTCAAGAAGAACAAAAGAAGAAAGCAAAATGAGTAGCCTACGACACAAGGTATTCCCAGACGATCAATCGTCCTGGTACTAACCCCTCACGACAGAGCTTAAGGACGGTGCCTACTAATAAAGAAGTATAACTGTGTGGCTTATGAATATGCGGGGAAAGGAGGTCTTAGCAAGAGGCTATTGAAATCCAAAAAGAAAATTGGGGGAACCAGGTATTTTTAGAGATAAGTAAGTAACAATTATTCTAAAAAAAAAAAACGGTAAAATACAAAACAGTGTATGGCGTTGCATTTCCAAATTTAAGCTTTATTATCTCTGAAAAATGCAGGGTTATCCCAAAATTTCTTTTTGTATACCAAGAGCACTTGCTAAGTTCTGCTTTCTCTGCACAGTTTTGAACCGTGTAGAATTATCCCTGTAATAGTAGACACCACCCATAGGAAACCCGAGTATCTCGAGATGAGCAGAACGTATGCACAGTAACAAAGTAGGCATTGTCCTTAACTTCGGTGATCGAACGAGAACCAGTATTTTCTCTGTGGTTTGGTCGTAGACAAGGAAATGAAGGGAAAATTGACTGATCTTTGGTGATAACGTGTCATATCGCTGCACAAACCTTGGTCGCACGAAAAAGATGTTTGCTTCTGCGTTAGTTTCATACAAGAGCGAATCTTGCGCACAAAATCTAGGCCCGAGATTAAGAATGAAGTACTTTGAGCATTTTTGAATTGACAACAAGTGGAAAACACAAGCGGAAAGGAAATGACCTTGCCTTAACTGTGAGCACACGTCTAAAGTGCTTCCGCATTGCTTCTAACGGTATCCTGGCGGCGTGCCCCAATTCCTCTGTTAGAAACATAGTTTTGTCTGTGGGAGTCCTTTTTGTTTTTGGACATAATTATGTGCCTGTGGCATCATCATCACCCGTTTAAGTCATTTAAAAGGCCGTCAAAGGGGAGAACTTGTCTTTGCCTCGAATTTTTTGATGTCACAAGCGCTAATTTGACGTCATATTCCAATGCCAATTATTGCACGCGCTCATCAACAAACAACTAAGTATTTAAGTTTTGAAACTGTTTTTACGAACTGCTCTTTCCACCTTTATTGAATTTTACTTTGTGCGCGAATGTTCGTTGGGAAACAAAAGCATATCTACAGAAAACAGCGAGAGGAGCAATGTAATTTCAAGAAGAACAAAAGAAGAAAGCAAAATGAGTAGCCTACGACACAAGGTATTCCCAGACGATCAATCGTCCTGGTACTAACCCCTCACGACAGAGCTTAAGGACGGTGCCTACTAATAAAGAAGTATAACTGTGTGGCTTATGAATATGCGGGGAAAGGAGGTCTTAGCAAGAGGCTATTGAAATCCAAAAAGAAAATTGGGGGGAACCAGGCATTTTTAGAGATAATTAAGTAACAATTATTCTAAAAAAAAAAACGGTAAAATACAAAACAGTGTATGGCGTTGCATTTCCAAATTTAAGCTTTATTATCTCTGAAAAATGCAGGGTTATCCCAAAATTTCTTTTTGTATACCAAGAGCACTTGCTAAGTTCTGCTTTCTCCGCACAGTTTTAAACCGTGTAGAATTATCCCTGTAATAGTAGACACCACCCATAGGAAACCCGAGTATCTCGAGATGAGCAGAACGTATGCGCAGTAACAAAGTAGGCATTGTCCTTAACTTCGGTGATCGAACGAGAACCAGTATTTTCTCTGTGGTTTGGTCGTAGACAAGGAAATGAAGGGAAAATTGACTGATCTTTGGTGATAACGTAAGCTCGTGAGTCATGTCATATCGCTGCACAAACCTTGGTCGCACGAAAAAGATGTTTGCTTCTGCGTTAGTTTCATACAAGAGCGAATCTTGCGCACAAAATCTAGGCCCGAGACTAAGAATGAAGTACTTTGAGCATTTTTGAATTGACAACAAGTGGAAAACACAAGCGGAAAGGAAATGACCTTGCCTTAACTGTGAGCACACGTCTAAAGTGCTTCCGCATTGCTTCTAACGGTATCCTGGCGGCGTGCCCCAATTCCTCTGTTAGAAACATAGTTTTGTCTGTGGGAGTCCTTTTTGTTTTTGGACATAATTATGTGCCTGTGGCATCATCATCACCCGTTTAAGTCATTTAAAAGGCCGTCAAAGGGGAGAACTTGTCTTTGCCTCGAATTCTTTGATATCACAAGCGCTAATTTGACGTCATATTCCAATGCCAATTATTGCACGCGCTCATCAACAAACAACTAAGTATTTAAGTTTTGCAACTGTTTCCATGGGTTGAACTTTGTCCGAAAATGTTCGTTGGGAACAAAAGTATATTTGTACAGAAAACGGCGAGAGGAGCAATGTAATTTCAAGAAGAACAAAAGAAGAAAGCAAAATGAGTAGCCTACAACACAAGGTATTCCCAGGCGATCAATCGTCCGGGTACCCGTGAATTAAGGCATGGGCCCAAAATTGTTCCCTCAAAAAGTGTGGGGGTTGTCTATCTCTAAACACTTTTAATGTAGACAGATGAAACTTTGACAGATACATACATTATTGATTTGCGGTAATTTGGTACTTTTAAATTATGCAAATTAGGTCACGTGACTTCCATCGGCTGAAAAGGTTTATCTTAAAATGGCAACAATACAATTTTATGCCTGTGACATCACCCCTATTAGTTTAAGGCGTTTAAAAGGCCGTCAAAGGCGTGAACTTGTCGTTGCCTCGAATGTTTTGATGTCACAAGCGCTAATTTGACGTCATATTCCAACGTCAATTTTTGCACGCACTCATCAACAAACAACTAAGTATTTAAGTTTTGAAACTGTTTTCAGGAACTGCTCTTTCCTTAAATGGGTTGAACTTTGTCCGCAAATGTTCGTAGGGGAACAAAAGTATATTTGTACATATATACAGAAAACGGCGAGAGGAACAATGTAATTTCAAGAAGAACAAAAGAAGAAAGCAAAATGAGTAGCCTAGAACACAAAGTATTCCCAGGAGATCAATCGTCCGGGTACTAACCCCGCCCGACAGAGATTAACTTCGGATAGATAAAGATAAACTTCCTTGCTGTTAGTTTCCCGTGCTGATTATTGGTTCCTATTTTTCATCAGTGTCAATCGGGGATTTTTCGTTGTTTGTTATTATTGTACCTTTTTTCTCCTTGTTCTTACTAGTGGCCATCTATCGCTCGCTAAGACTGACATAAGATTAAAAATGGTCAAAATAGTTTTGGGTTGATTTACATTAGGGTTCTCGCAGTGTATTCTGGGTATTTTGTGTTATGGAATAGTAAAGCATTTTAAGTCACTAGTTAGGAAAAAAGCCAGGACAAAGCAACTCCCTTTTCTCTTTCTTGTATTGCTGAATCTCGCAGGAATGTCATGGTTTTTTTCACTGGAGGCTCTTCACGATTGGCAAAGCTTGGCTGCTCAAGACGTTTAAGCACCACTCACATCAGGTGGTCTCTCTATTGAACTTCAAGCTCGGTTCGTTGAACACGAAGCACCCAATTAAACCTTCTCGGACCTAATGATGAACCAGGCACTTTGCTAATGGTGGGAAAAAAAGTCGACATCAAGCCATCTTGAGCTCTCGCTTGGTCATTAAAGGCGCAGACTCCCAGGATTGATATTTCGTTTTCTATACTTTGATGTGTATTACATGAAGCCGTTTGTTATGGGTACATGTTTGGTGTAGTTATTCATGGAGTGCTATGTGACACGTTTGGTTCAAAATGAAGGGGAGTCGTTTTTCTTGGTAGCGTGTTGAAAATTGTGTCCTTTTCTTGTTCGTGTAATAAATTAGTGTACTTCCACTGCAATGTTTCCAACCGCAGGATATTTTCGTAGCACAAACTGTCCTTTCTTTGTTCATGGCCTATGCCACCGGCCATATTGCCACTTTCGACACAGCAAACCTGGTACGTAAAAGTATATATAATAAGTTTATTTGTGATAACATGAAGGACCTTATAGGTTTTAAATGGTGTCACTGTTAATGTCCTGTTCTTCATTTGAAGTGTGAAGAAGGAGGGTTGGAGGTAGGGTGGTTTAGAAGCTTGTGAATACAGGAATTGCAGGAATTATTTGTCTTACGTGTAAGGTTACCCTACCACTGACAAAAGGTTAATGTCAGTAATAAAGAGGGAATTGAAAAGTAACTTTATCTTCTAATTCAAGTCTTATATTGGGACTTTTCTTTTGCATGCCTTGTTTGTAATTAAATTATTAATATAGCCTCCATGAATGTGACACATACATAGGCTGTAAATCCATTTAGAGAACAATAATTATTCTCTGCAGCTGTACAGTTTGTTATTGATTAGTGATGTCTTGGATTCTGTCCTTGTGTAGGGGCACCTTATGACCACCTCACTTATAAGATGACCACTCATTATCATTCACACTCTTTTTGGCGCATCACAGACTCTTCCAGTCATCTTCATATCAAACAACCTTGTTAATCTTATTCTTTTAGCCCCAATAGTGATCAGCATCTAATTTCTCCTTAGTGTCACAAGTTGATCAGACATGTAAGTTATGAGAATGAAGGAAGTAATCACTGAAGAGGGCAGATGACATCATCACCAACTTGGTACTACAGTCGACTCCTGATAACTCGAACCCCTGCTAACTCGAACCTTGCGCTAACTTGATCAAATTTTCCTTTCCTTTCAGGTCATTTTCGATATAATTTTACCCTGGATAACTCGAGCTCCTGATAACTCGAACCTTTTTCAATTTCCCTTGAAGGTTTGAGTTATCGGGAGTCGACTGTAGTAACTGTAATCAAAGATTAGGGAATGCGTTCGATGATCTCACTCCCAGGTTCTCTCCCCTTTGTCAAGTTGGTGACAATGTCATCCGCCCCTGCAAAATCTGTGGGGGATGCCAGATATATGTCCCAAGATCCATTCATTCATTGATTGATTGATTGTCCTATACAATCTCAAATCCAAATGTAATTAGGAGTGCATTCTTTTTATGTCAAATTCAATAATATACAGCCCTCTCAAAATGTTTTGTTGGTAGTACATGTAATAGCAACATAAGAGAAGTAGCAGGCAGAAAGGGCCAAGTCCAAAAGGGTTGTGAGGGAGTGTGGCCATTGTGCGAGCCAGCGAGCCAAACGTGCGAGCCATGCGAGGCATGCGAGCCAAACGTGTGAGACATGCGAGCCAAATGTGTGAGCCATGCGAGCCAAGCGAGCCAAACATGCGAGGCATGCGAGGCATGAACAACCCCCAACAGAAATGCTAACAGCTAACTGGGGAGCTATTTAAGCTAACCTGAGTGCTATTTAGGCTAACCGGAGTGCTTTTTAGGCTAACCTGAGTGCCTCGCACGTCTGCCTCGCATGGCTCGCAGATTGTCAAGACCCGTTGTGAGGCGGTAAATCATAATCTGCAGGTGACTAAGCAGCAAAATTATGGGCTGCTGGTACATTTTTAGGGGTTTGAATATAATTAAATAATTATTTTGTGTAAAGTCTTGGCCAAATCTAAAGTGTTGTAGAGAAATGGTGTTTTTCTTTTTGATTTCTTTCATGGGAAACTTGATGCAGGGCTCAAGGGACAAATGTGACTAAATTTCCATTTTGTTCACTCAGAATGTGTAGAACCAGAAAAAAATCCATACCCGGCCACCCCATGAAATGTCATCAGAATTCCTGGGGGTAGGGGGGGGGGTCTTTGAAGTCAAAATTTAAGAAGCAAAGTATGAAGCTAAACTGGAATTTCCTGGGGGACGGAGGGTCCAAAACAAAAAACCTACCTTGGGGGGAGTATGGATATTTTCTGGAACTGCACAATGGTGCTAAGGGCTTACTTTTTATTTACCTGTATCTAAAGAACAATACAAATGATAAACATTGTAAAAAAAAGCATTTGTGTGGACATAATATGTTCCAGTACAGTTAAGATTTTGTCAGATACAGGCAAAGTTTGGTTGACCATTGTACATTGATTGACTGTTGTTCTGGAGTTTTGCAGCTTTGCACTGTCTTAAGGTGTTCTTCGAATATACCCTATTTTCAGCCAAAAGAAAATAAGCTATGGAAATGTTTTACTCCACCCATTTGGATTTATGTTGTGGAATAGACGAATCAATCGATCAGTCAGTCAATCAGTCTTCTGTCTTTATTAATTCATTCATCATCAATTCAACTCTATCTGCAAAATTAATAGTAAAAGCTTATCTATGTTGGTAGTACTGCAATATTGCTCAAGCCTGTCATTATATTAACTAATTAATAGATAATTTTACACATGATTACATGAAATTGAAATTAATTTAATCCACACATAATATGTTTCATTTCTCACATAACAGGACACAAAGTTTCAAAAAGCAAAGTATCCCCTCATAAACATAAAACTGATGGATGTCACACTGTTACTAAAACACCAGAAAGTACTGCTGAGGATCAAACACAACATGCAAGTAAAGCATCTGACATCAACACAGGAACTACTCACTTGGCTCATGGTGAAGACCAACACAAGATAACCACAACTGCTACAGTAAAAGGTATTCTCAAAAGACCTCACAAGGATGCAAGCAATCATTCTAATCTTGATGATTCATTGTCTGTGAGCCAAGGAACAACTGCAACTGTTGCAAATATTGAGTTAGTTACTAACTCATTAATAACTGAAACAGAAGGGAATAATACAGAGAGGTTTGATTCTGAAGATACTGAACAGTCTTTTGCTCCTCTTACTGACGAGGAGAAACAAATTATCGGACTAATGTCACATCCACCAACTGAAAACAATGATTTGTGTACTGGTAAAAGCTCTGATGCAAAAATAACTACAGTGTCAAATGCTACCAATGCTTCAAGTTCCAAATTACCCACGCCTGTTCCAACAAACATGGCAAACGAAAATGAAGGTATTGTAAGCAGTGAACAGGCTGATGTTAACACAGCTGATACTTATAAGGAGACACAAGTAGTGGAAGTTAAGAATGGCAGTTCAGGAGATTCTCTGATTTGTTTTGATGTCCAGAAAAACACAACAAATAAAATGCCAATTGACTCTGGACAGGAATGTACAGGTCAAACTAATGACCATATAGTTGGTAAAGAGGAAGCTGGCAGATCATTGTCAAAAAAAAGAAAGTCTGTAAAACTCAAAACACCAGGGATGGATGTAACTTCAAGGAAAAGAAGGAAATCTCAATCATTGCCATGCGTTGCAGATAGTTTCCCTACCAGCTCTTTGGAGAAATGTGTAAAGGAAGATACGGAAATAAAAATCTTAAAAGGAAATGAAGATTCCATTAAACGAGAAACTACACTGCATCAATTTTTTAAGTCATCATCAAAGCTATTAGAGGAAATTGACTGTTCTATGAAAAAGCCCTCTCTTGGTGATGATAATACCCCACGGGAGAGGAAAGCACATATAAGTCCTAAAAAGGAAAAGCCTGTTCTTGACAAAGCTGTTAGTTTGAAACAAAAAACTCCTATTAAGAAGCTACCTGAAGAAAATGCTGATGCATTAATGAGAAAAACAAACATCGCAGAGACTGAAATAAACTTCTTTGGCCCAACCAAAAAGGCTAGCAAAAGCAACAAGGTTGAAAAAGAAAAGAAAAGCAAAGGAACAACACCTCCAGTTAAAACTTCAAAAGCCACTAAAACAGAGGCAAGAGGATTGGGAAAAAGTAAAGATTTAAAAAGAAAATTTTCTAAAGGAATTACAATATTGCTAAGCGATGATAGTGACACATTTAGTGGACCTAATTTTGAGTCAAGCTCGGAGGAAGATAGCCATCTTAAAAGGATTTGGGATGATTTTGAACCACAAACTGACAGTATGGTATCAAAGGATTCACCATCACCCCTAAAAACTCACTCACAAAGCTCGTCAGGAAAGATGATGTCACCAGTTGCGGCATTGACCACTGATAGTGGAAAACAAACTTCCTTGGCAAATACATTGGGACTAGGGAAGAAGCAGCGCGTTGCACATACAGCCAATCATGTAAGGTGATTTTTGTTACGTTGCAGTTGATATTGACTAAGAGTATGTTTATAGTGGGACATTTCCTGTTATTTCAAAATTAGGGAGTATCTCAATGCCTTACACATAGTCCTCTTACAATGTACAGCTGTACTTTGCTCAGGTGTTTGGATAGTTTCTATTAATTCTTTTTCTTGCCAACAGTTTGCCTCGACTGTTGATACAACATTTATGCCAACTTGAATATGTTGCATGAATGTCCTGAAAGAGAGTGTTTGATTTACCACACTTCAGAAAACGTCTGGAGTAAAGTTGAATCTAGATTGTTTGTGCATGAGATAATACAGCGTTTGACTAAAAACATTCAAGTGGAGTTTATACAGATTTATTTTTTTATGATAACTATTTAATAGTAAATGATCTGAATGCAGATTGCCTTGGAGTTGAGCAAATTGTGCTTGAAGGCCAGTCCAACACTGGATGTGATGATACTAGAAGAGTTTCTTACTATTTTGCTACAGTTTTGTGCAATTTTCTTCTTCTCAGATTGAAATGTACCAATTGTTTTTTTTTTTAAAGTTTTCAAAGCCAATTACATCACAGCTTTATTGACAGATGATCAATAACATCTCAAGTTAGTTGACCAATCAGGTCAATAGCCGGAGACATTTATACCATCTACTGATGTTCCACAACTAACTTGACTCTGATGATAACTTACTCTCAGGTTGTTGAAATGTCAGTAAATATTACCTCAAACAGTTCTTCTCAGGACTACACTTACCTGGATGATCACAATTTATGTACTTATGACATGATTCCTGGGTTCAAACCATCCACAGAGAATTTAAATATGTACAGTGTGAATTGGTAACACATTTTTGTTCAACTAAATTTCATTACCAGTAAATGATAGGGTGCAGGAATAAGATAAGGAGTGCATAGTGAAATAACATGGCGTCATTAAATCATGTCCACATTATGTTATTTTTGGATTTAGGTGATCTTGTTATGGTATAGTCAAACCCTGTTATTACTGATACGGTTGGGACCAGAAAAAGTGTCTTTATTAATAATTGGGGTGCCCTTATTAAAGGAAACCTCCACTGTCGAAACATATTAACGTTAAATTGTTGAAAATACAATCTACTTTGAAATTTCGTTGGAAAACATGGAAATAATATTTCAGTGTTGGACAAAACATGATTTGATTATCGCATATTTTCGCTTTTAAATTTCCCGGGCGCCGCCATCTTGGATTTAATGACGTGTTACGGTTGCTCAATTGTTTCACACAAAAGGACTTCTGCTGAATAACAAAAGCGACAACCGTTACACGTCATAAAATTCAAAATGGCTGCGCCCGGGAAATTTAAAAGCGAAAGTAGTCGATAATCATATCTACCTTTTACAAACTTGAAAGTTATTTCTACTTTTAAGACTAAAATTTAGAATTAAGACACTATTTCCAACACTTAACCGTCAATTTGTTGTCCGGTGTATGACATTTGCAGACTGCAGACTGCAGACTGCAGACTGCAGACTGCAGACTGCAGACCGCAGACCGCAGACCGCAGACCCCAGACCGCAGACCGCAGACCGCAGACCGCAGACCGCATACCGTAGACTGCAGACTGCAGACCGCAAACTGCAGATTTTTAATTGTAAAATATTTTACACACTGGAACATAAGAATAAAGTAAATCCTTCAATTGAGCTGTACCAGCCGCTCTTGCCGATCGATACGTCTATGTGAAGATTTTTACTCATTTCCTGCAGTACTGCTTCTTCTTTTTTTCTCAAAACTAGGAATGTCTTTTCCTTACTTGGTATGCTTCCTTCAGAAAACAATAGCTCGGGTTCCCGATGAGAAAAAGAGAAACGAGCCATACCATCGCCATGTTTTCTTTTACTTTCTTTGAAGCCTGGGAATAAGGGTGCCACAGGGTACCCACAATCATAAAAGCCTCCTCGAAATAAGGATTTCCTTGGGAATTAATCGGAAGATTCATAAAACGTTGAAAATTCTCGTACACTGCCATTTAATATGCATACCTCAGAAAGACATGTAAAAAAACGTCATTTTTAGGAAGTTTTGATGTTTTATTGATAAACTCCGGTCCTCATATTAATCATATACGTAATTTAGCTTAGGAGGCTGTTGTGAGTCTAGGTGCCCTGTACGCAAATCACAATTTACAAAAACAATTTACAGTCTGCAGTCTGCGGTCTGCAGTCTGCGGTCTGCGGTCTGCAGTCTGCAAATGTCATACACCGGGTGTCCCTATAGCGGGGTTCCACTGTAGATGAAACTTGGACAGGTCAAACTTGTGAGGATACAGTGTAATAATAATATTTGTTGGCCTAAAATAAATGATAATGTAGCAAAAAGATTTCATTTTGCCATGCATCTATAATAACGTAACATACAGATGAGGTCAAAAAGAGGAGAAAACAAAGAAGCATGTTATGAACTGCAGGTGATACCTGAGTGTGCCTTATCAGAGTACAGATCCATGACAAAATGAAATCTGTTTGTTTTATACAATGACCAAGACGTGTTGTAAGCGAACATCACATTGACTGAACCAAGTCAACAATTTTGAGGCAAATATCTAGACTACTGAACACCTGTAATACTTTTGTGATCATCTAAAATTAATGATTGTAATTTGAAAGAAGTTTTCAAACAATATTTTAAAACTGCCCTTTATCTCTGACCCCCAGCATGTCACTTGCTTTACTGTGATTTGTGATTGATTATCCACCATTACTGGATTTCTATTGGGGGCATATTTGGGCAAATATTTCTTTCCTTTTCACATCACAACAGTGTTCTAGCTTTTTTACCTGGTTGAGGTCACTTGTAATGGTCATGGTCGCATTTTTTATCGGACAGTTTTGCCTTCCTGAGAAAATATTGCGTGTGTGCCTCTACTACTCACCAAATCAGTTTGCAAACTTAATTGAGCAATCAGAGCGCAGAGCGCGAAAAGTGATGGGAAGGAAGAAAGCGAAGCGCATCACCCTTTGCGCTGCCCGTCACGCGAGACATCACGCGAGCCTTCCCTTCACCCTTTACGCTCCCCGTCACGTGAGACAAGAGAGACGACTGGGGACGAGTCAGGGCTAGTGGCATTTGCTACTTGATTTTCATTGGTTCTTTAACTGTCCAATTTGACCTGTCTGATTACAAGCTTCTAGTAATCGGACAGGTCAAATCGGACAGTTTTGGAGTTACATGGCAAAATTAAGCTATAAATATGGGCTGATATGAACCGATTCATATTTAAGCATTTTGTTATTGACACAATTACAATTATAATAATGATGATGATGATTATAATACAAACTGTGAGAAGATTTAGCAGGGGGTGAAGTCTCAAAACAATAAAAAAATCCACTCTGCAACCATGAGATGCCCTCTATGGCATATCATAGCCGTTGTATCATTTACAAGGTAATAAATTACTATAAATATATTTGGCAGTTACCAAGAAGAACATCATCCAATGCTAATCCAGTTCGGAGATACCCCAAGACACTTGCAGCAGTGAACAAGAAAGATGATCCCACAGCTTCAAAAAGTGCGGTGAGGAGTTACAAAAAATCATGATCTGATCACCCAAGTGACAACAGTCCAGGGACCGGTTGTTTAAAAGCCGATTAACGTTAATTCCTGATTAAAAATTATCCGATGTTTTCATCTCGCCCATTTAAAATGTTTTTAAAAGCTAATTTTAAGCTAAAGTTAAAGAAAAGCCTACGTCAAAACCGAGGAACAAAATTTGATTAAAGAGTCCTCACTGATTAGAAATTAAACTCGAATCAAAGTTGATGTTAACCCAGGATTAGATTAATTGGGCTTTGAACAACTGGCCCTGAATTTAAAGATAAAGTAACCATATCAAAGTTCTTGCTTCCAATTGTTTGCCTCAATTTGTAAAAGGTGCTATACATGTAGAGGAGTAGGAGGCAACAGTCATGTTGTATCTTTCAAGGTTTGTTGTTTGTAGGTCAGGTTGGAGGCTTGTTTCTTTGATTATTAAGCCGGTGATACACCTGGCGATTTTATAGACCAATCACAGTGAATTTCATCACCAGCAAAAATCACACCGATTGATGCGGACACCCTTGACGACTTTTTTTGCCAATCGCAGCGATGTGGCACTTCAACTTTGTTCCCAGGCTCCATCGTATAGCTGGTATCCACCCTTTTGAAGAGTCATCTGATAAAACAGCCCATTCTGATTGGTGAACTTTACTGATAATTTGCAGTGATGAACGTAGAAAATTGTGGGAATGGGTACACTTGATGAATGCCGGGGAATTTAATTGCCGATATCTGACATACCAGATACCGGTGATTTCATACAATTTGCCGATTTTTTGCAGATCATGTCGGGCGTATAAAATCACCAAGTGTGTCGCCGGCTTTAGCTTGGCCTTACATAATATTTTAGACTACAGTCGAACCTCCCTTTGCGACCACCTCTCGTAAGCGGCCACCTCTCATTAGCGACCACTTTTCCAAAATACCAAAAGTTTTCAAGTCAAATCACTATAGATTGAACCTCTGGTAGGCGACCACCTCTTGTAAGCGACCACCTCTCGTAAGCGACCACTTTTAGAGATGATTGTTTAGAATTTTCAATTGTTTTTATCCTCCCGTAGGCGACCACTTGACACATGATCTGCTGTATCTCTCATGGGCAGAAATTGCAACATGTGGATTGGCCCACATCATTATAGCGGACGCCGTATTAAAATCTCACAGCCGGAGCTACCGTAACGGTCTCCCGAAATAGCTTACCATTGAAACAAATGATAACATACACATCCACCATAGTGTACACTTTAATCAGGTTGAATCCCTTATAGGAAAGAAACTCTCTTATCTTGTAAATAGCATGCATGTACATGCACGACCGGTGATGACTTTCTCAACCTTGTATTACTCAACAGAAAAATTGTGGTGATAAAGAACGGCAACTGGATTATGTAACAAACAAACAAACGCGAAAGTTGCAGATGTTTTACGCTTGAAATGTAACATTGCCAAAATGTTTTTTACTGTTTGCTCCTAAATCAGACAGTCTAAAGAAAAGTTAGGTTTCGATAAGCACTGGCCAAAGGGTTAGGTCTCTGCAATTACCATATGTAAATTACCCGAAATTTAGACCCCCTGTGGTCTGACCTCTGGTAAGCGACCACCTCCCGTAAGCGACCACATATCCTTGACATTATGGGTGGTCGCTTACGGGAGGTTGGACTGTATGTAGTAAGATTGGACCTTGTCTCATAGAGGTTACTTAGTGAGAAGGGTGATAGGGGAAGGAAGAGGTGACATTCCCTCCTATACAAGCTATGCCCATGAATAGGTGCTTGTCAGCTAATGCACATTTGTGGAAAAGGCTATCATTAGTTTCTTAAACTCTTTGCTCCCCCCCCCCCCCTACCCTGGCAAAAAATCCGATGCTCTCTTGAGTTTTTTCAGCTCTTTGGGTTAGTACCTCTGTTAGAAAAGAGACACTGGCTATGTTATTAAACATGTGTGCATTGTTGTTTTGTTCTTGTAGGAATCGTCCGTCAATGCTGCACATGGCTACAAACCAGCAAAACAGAGGGTTGCTCATGTGTTAAAGAAAAGTGCCCCCGCAGGGTCCTTGCCAAGGCCCAGGATACCTGTGGAGTATGGTGCTAAGGTACCTCAAAATCAACGCCAAAGGTACCTGGACAGGATTGTAGATGAGTATCTTAGACTTTGCCCCAATGAAAAAGAAGCATTTCAAAAGGTAATACTGCTGTGATGATATCATCATGTTGTCATTTCATTGCTTACTATAGTTAGTAAAAGTTTAATAACTAATTTATTTGGAGCATAGGGCTTCCTGACTGGTTTCATATCAATCTCGTACCCAGAGTCTTCAGGCTCTTTTGGCAGCAGTTGGCCACCAGGAGGGACTGGGGAACTGGAATTTTATTACTGGGGGATTTCTGCAGTAAAACAATGCAAGCAGTTACAAGGACTATGGGTACGAGATTGGTTTCATGTTAATGCAGTTATGATCATCAATTGTACAGGCTATAGAGGAGGAGAAAGGACTGTATGAACGGAGCACAAGACGACAAGTTTACTTGAATCTCTGTGTGAATGCAATCAAGAAACTTCGAGACATGACGCCACAGAATTTGACAGCCTCTTCACCTGTTAAAACTGAGACTGAAGCTCTAGTAGCTGTCACCAAGAAGTTGCCATCTGGAGCTGTAGTTATCAGCACCAAGAGTCCTGTAAAACAGGATCAACCTGATATGTCAGCATCAGATGATCTAAAAGGTATGAAAAATGTTTTTTTTTTTTTTCAAAATAAGTGAATTAGTGCAAGCAACCTCGTTCCCAGGGTCTCCCCTGTGATGTGGAGAGGGCAGACCTGGGAATGAGGTTGTAGTACAAGAGAGGTAGAAATGACGGGTTAATAATATATTAAACTTTTCATTAATTTTGTGAGATACTTGTGTGAGATGTTGTCGACCACATTGCTTAGTTTTCAAACAGAATACACCAATTTAAAGAACTAGTCAATTTGCCAGTCGTTTAATCAAGGGTATAAAACAGTATGGTGGGCCATGATCCATGTCCCCCGAGGGTCATGGACTGTTTTCTTTCGTTTCTTAAAGTGCCCCTGGGACGAAAATTTCATTTTCCATCTTTTTGCATTTTCGTGTAGAATATGACCTTCTTACTCATGTTACCAAATTTCAATCCTTTACGGCGATTGTAAGTATTTTTTTTTTTAGCTTTTTATTCGAGATTTCACGGCCGCCATTACTTGGCCTTGTTCCGGAAGTTACGGCTCAAATTACAGGAAGTGACGTCATTGGCCCAACACGAAAAATTCCACACGGCTAATTTTCATATGGATTCTACTTCATAAACTGTATTCTGCTGTTATTTAGTTCGGGCAAACCCCGGGCATTTGAACTTTTGAAGATTAGATCGTTCAAATTCCCCCCCCCCCCCCCTCGGGCCAAAATGGTGTTCAAATGCCCCACCTTATCGTCGGATTTGTCTGTCAAATGCCCCTCCTAAAGACGGGTAAAGAACATTCGTTATCGGCTCCTGTCATGAGTTACTACAAAAACCACAACTTTAACGAGTCGGACAATGTCAATCAGCAAGGATGTAAGCTGATCTAACTCCGAAACACGGCAAACGTTGTTTAACGAGATATACATAATAACATATTTAAAATGAGTTAGCCGCCCACGTAGCTGTTCGAGTGACAGGGTATTCTGCAGTTTAAGCCAAAGCGGCGGTTTTTCATTCGACAATGTTTTTTTTTCTTTAACTGTTCACTGCTGTTTTATGGCTATTCTAAAAACCTCTGCAGACACAAATGCGGGAGAAAGGCGCCGCTTGACTCATTGCATAAAAAACTACATCGTTTAAAGAACTAGAAATACAGCCGGCCACGTAGAATGTTGTTCGAGTGGCAGGATATTCTGCAATTTAAGCCAAAGCGGTTTTTCATTCAACAGTGTTTATTTCTTTCACTATTCACTGCGGGACAAAGCCGCAGCTTGAATCATTGTATAAAAAATCTACATCGTTTACATACAATCTATAAAAGTAATTAATAATTAAGCACTCTCACTTTTGAAGACCTTTTCTTGTAAGCTTTTTTTGGAATGCTCCATCTCGTCCAAACACGTGTTTATAGCTGTTAGCAACTTCGGTGCCCCCCCCCCCCCCCCCCCAAAAAAAAAGCGATTTGAAACCTGACACTTCCGGTTCCATTTTCCCCACACCACCCAGGCAAGGTCAAATTCCCCACCCCCGGGAAGGCCTTACCCGGTCAAATTCCCCCCCCCCCCCCGTGCTGTTTTTAGTTGTTGTCGTTCGTATGGGTGAATACGAAATGTCTTTTAACTGGGTAAAACTATCTGTTTTTTGAATAACAGGAATAAAGACAGGGGCACCCAACGGATCTTTTCGGTAAATTATCTGTTCGGAAGGTCCTCAATCCCCTACAATAAGGGAATTTTCAACTCGATTGTTCGTGATACGGGATATTTACGGCCTAATGTTTTCGAATTCATAAAAATGTCGTTTTGGACACCGAAAAAAGGTCAGCTAAGATTTTCGGAACGAAATAAGACCTAAGGTTTTCGGAAAATGGACAAAAATGCCCTAATATTAAATTTCGAAAATACTCAAGTTCCCCTAGAATGACCAAACAGATAACAATATTATAGCGCGGCTTGAATTGAACCTACAGAGCTTTAAAAGCACTCCAGATAGCCTAAAATTGCGTTTCAGAGGATCTGAGAGAAAATTGTCGTTGGGTGCCCCTGTAAAGACGATCGAAAACACGGTGAAAGATAATCTGGAAAGGTATCCGGTCACCTCGCCACCAGGGAGTCTCGCCACCAACCAACTCGCCACCACGAAACCATCTCGCCACCAGCCAACTCGCCACCAAGGGGTTTACCTAAAACAAGGAATCCGGGATCCGGAATCCGAAATGTGGAATCCGGAATCCGGAATCCGGAATCCGGAATCCGGAATAAAAAAAAAAATAAATGAAAATTCGTCGACATGAAAATTTCAACGAAGGTTAAATTCACTTGGGAAACAGTTTTTATAGCTCTTGAATAACTATAATATCAGTCAGGAGCCCAGTGAAATTTTCAAAAGTTTGCCCGAAAGATTTCAATTGCTGCAGTTAAGTCCCTTTAAAGCGTAAAACTTTAAAACACACCAGAACGACACCGATCTACAAATTTTAAAACCAAATATACGGAATTCGTAAATTGTGGTTTGATTATCACGCTCAAACCCCGTCCATATTACCGTACAAATTCTAGCCAGGTAAGTTCGTTTCAATATTTTTTTTACTCAATAGGTTATGTCATGCATCGTGTAGTCGTATCTCTGTACAAAAATCAATGTGTAGTGAAAATCTCTGGTTAAAAATCCAACACTTTAAACTTGATTTTTCACGAGGAAACTGCAAAATTTGGCACAGGAAGTTTAAATGGCTAATTACAAAATTACTTAACACTGAACGTGAGAGGGCTAAACAAATCAAGAAAAGGAAGGCAATTGTTTCGCTGGCTCCATCAACAACAGTCGGATATAATCTTTTTGCAAGAAACTTATTCATCGTTTCAAACTATAAAAATGTGGGAGGCAGAATGGGGGGCAAAATAGTTTCTAGTCATGGTTCCACCCATAGCAGCGGGGTTATGATTCTTTTTAAACCACGCCGTAGAATTGGAAGAATCGGAGACTTCAATCGTAAAATAGGTAAAAACCTTAGTGGTAAATCGTAGAATAGTACGCCTAAATCGGACATACTATTCTCCGATTTAGCCATAATCGCACTGCTCTCTCATGTGTAGTGCGCTTCGTGTACAAATAGGAAAATCGGAGAATAGGAAGAATCGTATAATCGGAAGAATCGCAATAATCGGAGAATCGTGCCAAGTAGGAAAGTCGGAAGAATCGTATCTCAAAACTCATTTTTTGCTATTCTCCGATTTAACCATAGTCGCACCCTTCTGGAGACAGTTCATCGCCTTGATCGATCGTACGAGCAGTATTCGGTCATACTCTATCGTGACCGTGAACAGTCTGATCTTTCTGATCGTTTATGTGAGCAACTGAACTTACACTCGAATGTGGTTTAGCGTTTAAGTACATCGAGAAGGCTTCGCTTGGTGGCAAGTTGGCTGGTGGCGACTTGGTTTCGTTGGTTGGTGGCGAGACTACCTGGTGGCGAGTAGACTTGCTTACAAGTCGAGCTTAGAGAGCGCGAAGCGCGATCGTCAGAGCTCGAGAGAGCGAGCGCGGAGCGCGAGCGAGCGAGAGCTCGACTTGTTTCCCTTGCTGGAAATCGAATCAAGTGACGTCATTTTGGCGCGAACTTTTCAGGGTGCGAAGTTCAAACTGTCAACTCAATGCATTCTTGACATTTCAGTCATTTCAACGCATCTTTGGAAACGCCGGCAATTGCATTGGAAAACTTTCTCCATGCGTTTCAAAACATTGGGAATGTTTCCGAACGAAACCAAAATACGTTGAAAATCATTTAAAAATTGGGCCAACGCATTTGCAAAACATTTTTCAAACGTTGACAACGCATTTGAACAGTGAAAGGACAAGTCATTTTCTTTATCAGCCCCGCGAAACGACAGTATCGTACTACACACTGTTCATGCGAAGATTTTGTTTACATTTTGATGACTGCAGAAATTGTCGATTCGCTTCGCGAAGATTTTTAAAATGCTTTACTTCGAATGTGCGAGTAATAATAATAATAATACCGGCTACTGCTAGCGCTGCTACTGCAATAATAAATTTTAAAATGAAAGCACTACACAGCATGACATGCAGAGTGCTGTCTTGACGGGAAAACCTGGAAAACAACATAAAATGTATCGGCTCTAATGGGTTTCCTATTATATACCGAACGAAATTCGGCCGTTAACTCGTTTGGGATAACGGCCGAATCCGTATCGGTTTATAACAACCGAACAAGTTAACGGCCGAAAAATGCTTGCTATATACCGAACAAGGTTGAAGCTTATCTAGTTATTATCAAAACACTCATTAAAAATGCAGCATATAACTCGGTCAGTATAAGCCACAAAATACCCATCGATCGCCTCTTGATGTTGATGTCCGTTTAACCGGAACCAAGCAAACGGACATAACATCTTTTCTTTCGCCGTGATGTAGAAAATCGAAAACGAATGGGGCCACCTCAAAGGTCAAGCTTTTTTCCCGATCATCCTGTAGGCGCCGATAAAAACACGTCCTTTCCACAACAGTGACTTTCGATTACTTTGCGCTGATGTTCGCGGACATCTCTGTACTTTGCTTTTTGCAACCCATACACGAATTGCGTCGTTAAATGAACGTGTAATCAGTGCGAGGAATTTAGAAGTTCTTGGTCGTAGACCGAAATAACAATCGCTATCGAAGAGCTAGTGTTGTATGTTCGAACAGCTTGGTTATGATCTGGCTTGATTGACGTGTACTTTCATATCGCTGGTTCTGATTGGATAATACTACAGGAGGAAAATTCCTCCTGTAAATTTGGCGCGCTGCAAGTGATAAAAGTCGCTCGCGCCAGGTCCATTCAAAGAGAAGCAAGCGAGCGACTTTGAGAAAGTCTAGGTGGCGAGGTGACCGTAACAGCAAAACTCTCAACACTCGCCCCAATCCTTCGCAGTTAACTAAATTCAAAATGGCGGCTGGACTTGCTCGTCAAAACAAAGAACACTTTCTTAAACTTGTTCTGCAACGTTCATTTGGTAAAATGTAAATTGCAAGTCAGAAGTTTTCATGTCAAAGAAATCAACGTAATCTCGACCAAATACGTTTCAAATGTTTAGTTCGAACTTAATTCAACCTCCGTGTTGTAAAACTTCGGAGGCTTGCGGAAGCCGCTGTTAGTCGGATATTGATAGGTAAAGAATCTGCAGAAGACACTTCCCAGGGACTTTTATACGTCCATTTCTCTTAAAGCTATGCCATTCGAGGTGACGGACTTCAGTTCTATAATTTCTTGCTTCTTTGGAGCAATTCTATTTTTGACTTTGTTATTTATATCGTCAAACGTTGTGTTCGGTGCGAACAGAAAGCGAGAGAATAATGTGCTGCCAGTGGACAGAAGAAAAAACTTTAAAGTTAAAGGTAGCTACAATGTTGCATAACAGATTTTTTGTTATTATATCTTCTAATGTTACAAAAATAAAAATTTTATTAATGATCCGGGTAACTATTGAATTCGTGAGTTATGCGTATCTTGTTTCTATTCGTATTTTTTCATTTTGTACATGTACGTCTTTGCTTCCCAAATTCATTATTGTAATCTAGCCACATATTGGCAGTAGGGTGAAGGGAAAAGTTAGGGTTTGGGCTAAAATCCTACTAGTTACATTTTCATGAGGTATGTATGTTTTTTTGGTTCTCAGGATAAATTCACATGGATAATTATTTACAGCATATTATGCCAAACCTCTGGCATTATGCTGGGTTCTCTCACATACCGAACAAATCTCCTGGTTTCCTATATGGTCACCAAATCTTCTGGACAAAAGTGGCTTTTCAGAATTAAACCACAAAATTAAATTTTCCCCCAATCCAAAAAATTCAGTTTTTATTCATGTAAAGGAGCAATATTTCATGCATTTTTCACCCAATGTGTTACAAAATTTACAGAAACCGCAAGAAATATTATGGGTCAGTTTTTGCAGGAAATTGGGTTAGTTTGTTTGGGCCGGTTGGTGGGGAGAGAACTGGGTTGGTGAAGGTGAGGGTGGTGGTGGGGGATGTCACATCTCTGTTGCAGGTCAGCACCAGTCTTGCCATTCAGCCATATAATTTGTGTGAAAGGGGAATAATAATAAATTTCCTTACATGTGTTTCAGAACTCAGACTTCTTCCCTTTTTTTCACAGAGGATGTGATGTATGATTTTCTCTCCAAGTACTTGATGACTGAAGAAGACCTAGTTGAAAATGGATATCCACGACCGTGCCCCACAGCACCAGGAAAAGCTGTTTTCAAAACAAAAAAACCTGAGCAGTCTTCCAGAGATCGTAAGGTTTTTGCAAATTATACTTATAGATGCAGTCTGGGTATATTAGCAGATTTTTAGTGCAGGAGTCTGCAGGTTTTCTTTTTTCTTTTTATAAATAACAGTTGTAGACCTTGAAAAGGTCCTAAATAGGGGAAAGGATACATGCCTGAATTCAGTGCAGACTAGAAAGGTGTCAATATGCATTACTGGTAATACTGGATTCCAGGCATTATGCAGACAGGCTAAGCACATTTAATGTTGAAGTGTCTGCTCTTCAATGGCAACAATAAAAGCACCTCTGGGTTGTTCAACTGCAGAAGCTTTCTTTCTGTTCATGGATGCAAAATCATCAAATCATGCTTTTGATAAAGTGCAGAGTCTAATTCAACCCACAAAACATGTACATGTAGCACCCTTGATAAGGTGCATGGAAAATTTTACAACATAATACATCATAATTCAACGGGTGTAACCTTGTCTCCAGGGCCCTCGCAAATTCAAAAAGAGTGCGGCAAATACCCTGGTACATGCTGCAAAATACTCCACAAATTGTTGAGTATTTTACGATGTGACACACTTCATTTTCATCATTGCTATACTTTTTCTGGGATAAATTGTGGCAAACATATTGTTTGATCCCAGAAATAGTGAAGCAAAGACAAAAATTAACCGTCATGTCACAAAATACTCCACGATTTGTAGAGTATTTTGCAGTGAATTTTAAAGGACTTTGTGGATGAGGTTGCAACCAGCTTGAATGGATGAATCTCCTGCTGCTGCTCATACAGGAAATTTGAACAAATTCATTGTATGGTTAAAGCTGGCAGCCATATTTTTCAGTGTCACAGAGCACCTTTTCACACTATTTCACCACTTGCTCCAAACGTTTTTTTGGAGACCTGTGTGTTCAGTCATATGATTGGCTAACAAAAAAAATATGAACTACATACTGGCTGCAGTTGGGGTAAACTGAGTGTTAAATAATATATTAGATCATGTTGCACAGGAAAATGTTTTCATAGGTAACTGAAACAGTCATGTTTGTGTTTAACCTTGGATGCTCTTCTCTTCAGCCTCACGGAGAACTTGTCGGCGCTGTGGCAAGCCTTTTGTGGTACTTGAAGATGGAGAGTACTTAACAAAAGAAGAGTGTCTATATCATGCTGGGCGACTATTCCGCAAAAGAGGTCAGGTTATTTTCTGGTAGTCTTATAACTTTAGGTGGCCTGTGGTATATCTCAGTTACCTACTGGGTCTTTAACAAAGATATACTTTGCAAGGAGGTAGAAGTTGAATGTCCAAGATACCAGTAATTATGAGAGTTATTACACCCATTTTGAAATCAATGGTGATCCTTGCAATCTGATTGGCTCTCAACAGTGCGATTTATTCCCAAATTGCATCATTTTTTGCTCTAAATCGCATCCTTTCTTTATTTAGCGCACCAAAATGGAAATGAAGTAACAAAAATAGAATATTTATATTGAGAATGATACTCTGTGATTTCAAAATAGGTGTAATAAAGTGGTAATTGAACTTTGTGTCGTGCAATTTTGGTCTGAAATCATACTTGTGGTTTCAAATCAAACTCACGCTGCGAGCTCGTCCGATTTTGAAATCACGCGTATGATTTCAGACCAAATTGCACTCCACTCAGTTCAATTACCATAATTATTAACCACATTAGAGTGTGGAAAGAGATAATGGGAGAACTGTTCTATTTCCCCCATCTTGTCAAACATGTTTTTCTCTGTCGCTCTCTGCACACAAATACCACTTGACTGTCTACAAGCAGTGGCAAAAGGACCAAGATTCTTTCTCCAAAATTATCATTTTGTATGTAACATCCACTCTTGAATGAAGGTGACAACCCGAAGGGGAGAGAGTGTGGCCTGAGTTGAATGACATGATAATATAGAATGCCTTTCTTATCAATCTTTTTTTTAATTTGCTTGAGTGCAGAAAGAGGTTGCATAGTCTTGAATTTTAAGAAAGAAAGTACTTGACTCTTTTGCAATGGTGTCTTGCCTTGGTTGATCATTTAAAAATGGTGGTAACCACCAAGCCGTGAAGGGTTCATACCTGAACAAACCTTACCTTTGATTGAACAGGTAGAAGTCCATCTCTATAAAACTATGGCAATTATTTTATTGCAATGAACTCATCACACAAGTTTTAATTTGGTACAAGCTGAGACGTGAAGCCTGATATGCAAGCTGGTAACATCGGTCCAGAGATCAATAGAAGTATATTTTAGAGATCAGAACACTTTGCAGCACTTGACCATGATGAAATAATTTATTGCAGGAGAGCAGATCACCAGTTATTCTTGTTGTCAAGGAGATGCGGGAAGCCCTGGCTGCTGTGTGGGCAAGGTATGTTTCTTTCCCTTGTTTCCAGCTTTGTGAAAATTATGTCTCATAATGCCATTTTTCCAGCTCATAACTGACTTATTTGATGTATTTGAAATATTTTCTGTTCAAACTCTTACAAAGGTTCATGTGAGTGATGACACATACAACACTGATGGCTTTATGACAACTATAGTGAGTCCACTGGCAGATCAACGAAAGAAAATCTTTGCCATGGATTGTGAAATGGTAATGTTTCATCATTCTATGCTGCCTTGATTGAGTAACTTACATTTGCCATTAGAGATAATGATTGTAATTCTGAACATCAGAATGAACATATTTTGTATGTTTTTAGTGTTACACCACTGCAGGTCTTGAATTGACACGGATTACAGTGGTGAACTGGAATTTAGAAGGAGTATATGATACTTTTGTTATCCCGGAGAGAGCTATTGTTGATTACAATACAAGGTAATATACAAATATCTACCAACAGTTAATCCAGAAGGGGTTGGTCTGGCCTTGAAATGAAATAATCATTATTTGGTGTACTGACTGGTCATCATATAACAAATGAGGTTCACAACTTTAATTTTTTGACCTTTGATCAAAGCACGAATTTGACAAACTACTGTCTGAATTTTGCTAGAAAATTTAAAAAAGTAGAACAAAGGAGTTGAATGGTTTGTTGATTAATTTTTTGTTTCATGAATTTCACACAGAAAAACCCCCAGACATCATTCTCGATATAAAATGACTTAAGTTGCTGTCAGCCCTCTGGCCATAAATAAATTTTTTAAGGCCTGTGACAGCTGGTCTCTGCCAAATTAAAAGATTAATTTGAAGAAATATCAGATTTTTTGGCCAAACCATCACTTATCCTTATTTCTGCCAATACCTTCAACTATAACAAAGAGTGCGTAAAAGAAGGATAGCCACGGGTGCACATAGCCTTCTTGTAGACTTCCTTTTGGCTCATCGTGCAATCTTTCCTCCCTTGGAAGGAAAGATTGCGTGACGAGCCAAAAGAGAGGCTACGGTGCACAAGGAACTGATATAGACAGCTAACCCTATCAATCTCTGTTTTTCAAGTATTGAACTTTGGCGATCTTGGAAGTGAACACTTTTTTTTGTAACTATCAGGTTCAGTGGAGTAACTGAAGAGTCATTACGTGGTGTGACTACAACTATCCGTGAGGTACAAGCAGTGCTGTTGAGTATCATTCACAAGGACACCATATTGGTTGGACATAGCTTGGAGAGTGATCTAAAGGCAACCAAGGTATTTTGAATTTTTGACTTTATCCTTCAAAGTATAATATAACTCAAATATCCTGGGGGATTGGGGGGGTGGGGGGAATGCAGAGGGCATCCGGACTTGCCCATTACTCAATTCTCCACCTCACTTCTTGGTGGCTTCTGTGGCTTTCTCTTTTGTGTGTTTTCTGGTTTCTTTTGCTTCTGGCTACCTTATGGTTGAGGCATTCCCAATGGTGGGGGGACTTCCATATAAAAGTGATGGTGGATGCGTTGTACCTTTTAGGGGTTACAATTCGTGGTTTGGTACCCCTTAGGGTGCTTAAATCTAAAATTACTTCACAACGTTTTATGGGAGACATACCTGTTGGATGGTAAACAAAAAAGCCTTTTCAATGGTAGAGGCTGCTTTTGCAAGCTACAAATAGCCACATTGTTTTGCTTTGAAATGTGAAGTGAATTTTAATTCAGTATTTTGAATTTGGGTGTCCTAAGAAGTTAGAGGGTTAATAATTTATTTTAGCAGTGCAATCAGCGCTCTGGTTGAGGTATTTGCTGTACTGGTGTTGTGGTTGTGGGCTGTTCTCTGCTGTTTTTACATGTTGATGAGAAACATTGGTTTCATAATGCTAGGTGCTGGTGATGTATGAAGGGGTGTAGCTTCCTGCTTTGTTTTGTTTCTGACTTTTAAGCATTTAAAATGCTTAGCTCAAGAGTTCTTGATGTGCAGGAAGATACTTAACACCATGTTGCCTCACTCTTTCTCATCTTTCTCATACTGAACAAAAGTCCTATGGGACAAAACAAAGCTTACTTCAAGCACTAACTGCAACATAGGCATTTTTCTTCTGCAGAAATGAAATGCCTGTTTTTTTCATTTTGTACAATTCTGCCTATCCCCCACCCTTCTGCTGTCAAATCAATGTGGATATCTAAGCAGATTTCTGGACACACAGGGGCTCAACTTGTAAGTGGAGGGAAACAGGGGGTTGGGGAGGGGGTGGGTGGAGATATGTAGATAACAGTTCGCAAGAGTAGGGGACGTAGTTCCCGGTGTTGTGGTCTGGCCTTCTATCTTTCACACCCATGCTTGCAGGGTTGTAGCTAAGAAATTTGTCTGGCGGTTAGCTGAGAAATTGAGCCGGCTAAAGAAGGCGCGAAGTGCCTTCTGCCGTCAGCAGAGCCGATGGAGGCGTAGTTATGGGAGGGGGTCGCCCCCTCCCATTAGGGGGGTATGGGGGCCTTCCCCAGGAAATTTTGAAAATTTTAATTCAATTTGGTGCACTCTGGTGAAATCTAGGGGCTCTTTTATGCCAAAAGAAACAACCATTAAAGAGAAGGTCAAATGTGGTGCCGCAGTTTGAAACGTGTGGTACAGAGATTCACCCTGAATTTATTCAACATTTTCTCCCTCGCTTTGACGTTTCCATATTTCCTTCGTGTGGTTTTCGTTGTTTGCGTTCCTTGAACTCTCTACCAGGTCTGTTCACTGTGCCCCTAAGGAGAATGACAGACCTTCTGAGCAGACCGTGCTTTGTTTTACTTTCGTCAATCTATGCTGTTTTCTTAATTCTCTTTTTGGTGAGCTCACTAGAAGAATAGTTCTATATTTAAACACGGTAAAATCCATCAGGAGTATAAAAACTAGAAATAATCTAACTCTCCTAAACAAAATTCAAAACCTAACTACAGCTAATCTAATCTAACTAAAACCCGTTTTTCATGAATGCTGTGTATACTCTAACAAACATTAAAGCCATGAGAACGAAAGCTACAACGCTTCCCATTCGTTCCGAAAAGATAAGTGCTTTTAAGTTTGCACTAGATTATCAGAAAATCGATTCTTTTAAATGCTTAGAACTGCAAACAAAAGAGCTGTCCACTCGGTCGTTCAGCTGTTCACCCAGTTTCACGGGTTCGTTCACTCGGTTTCTCGTTCGTTCGTTTTCGCCGGCGTTTCTGGTTTGTTCAGTTGTTTCTCCATTTGCCCAGTTCTTCTTGCTTGTTCATGAACAAGTTCTCAAAACAAGACTATATCTCAATTACTTTATGGCATCGATACTCAGGGTAGTCAGGAGTTTATTCAACCTTTTCACTTAAAATATATTATTCTAAATCAAAGAATTGCTAGTGGGTAACTAAAGAACTGTTCATTGCCCTTTTAACCGAGTGTTCGCCACCCAAAATTCAGCCGGCGATGACCCCTTTCCCAGCCGGCGAATTTCGCCGGCAGCCGGCGCTTAGCGACAACCCTGTGCTTGGGTTAAGTGGGTGGGTGGGTGAGATCTAATATGGATTGATAGCGGCTGCCAGAGGTGCCTTCACATGCTGACATCCGATCTCACCCCATAGAAATGTAAACCACCATGAGACTTGGTGATATGTGCGGTATGTAAGAATTCATTCATTCATAACAGAAAAATAACGTTATTTGTTCAAAACTCATGTCCAGGATTGAAATTGTATAAATGGGTACAGCGGTATCTGACATTGCTGGGGTTAACTGTGGGATGGACTCACATCTCATCAACAGGGATTAGCTGAGTTATGCTAAGGTAACTTTGTGGTAGCAATAATCAGATTTGTTAGTGCCTCCCTTGTGCCAATGAAATCAAAAGTAATTGTATTAATGTTCTCGTTAAAAGTAGGGTTAAAGTGAGGAATTTAGTTACAACGATTGCTTCTTCCAGACTTTTTTCAAAAAGTACATTGTTTCATGGGTCATATGTTTATGGTGCAGGTGTTGCCTTCACCTAGGGCATATAACTAAAGGTACATAATGTGACCATTGTTCTAATATTTAAAATGAATATTATAACCATGGGTTAGTGTAACTTGGTTGCACTCATGTGAATGGTTAAGCTATGGGAATAAATACTTATAAGTGAGCAGCAGGTTTTTTGTGCCAAGCAAGGTGTATGACTGTCTAGTGTTGAAAGGATTTGAATTCCTTGGCTCTGAGCCTTTGGTTAGTAAATCTGACTTGTCACAGTTCTTTAGGGCCTTTAAATTCAAACATTTTAGTTTCTTCTTAGTTGATTCACAGTAAAGTAGTGGATACATCAGTGGTATTTCCCCACCGGATGGGCCGACCTTACAAGAGAGCACTGCGTAACCTCATGGCAGATTACCTCAAGAAGATCATTCAGGACAGTGGTGGGTAAAATTTGACTACTTTGTGCAACTCCTCCCTACTAACAAACTTTTTCGTTAGTTGCTTGATGAATGGATCTTGTGACGCATATCTGGCATCCCTTGCAGATTTTGCAGGGGTGAATGAAATAATCACCAACCTGGCACAGGAGATAGAACCTGGGATTGAGCACCCTAATCTTTGATTATTATTTTTAAGATCTCTTCAAATTTTTACATCACCCATTAATCAAGGCAAAGTAGGTTACAATGTCAAATATCACAGGCTTCCTTAAATTTCTGAAGGGATCACACTTGCAATTGGCTGTCATAATAAGCCTGTGTCCGTGTTAGAGTCACCAACCTGGCACAGGAGATAGAACCTGGGATTGAGCACCCTAATCTTTGATTATTATTTTTAAGATCTCTTCAAATTTTTACATCACCCATTAATCAAGGCAAAGTAGGTTACAATGTCAAATATCACAGGCTTCCTTAAATTTCTGAAGGGATCACACTTGCAATTGGCTGTCATAATAAGCCTGTGTCCGTGTTAGAGTCACCAACCTGGCACAGGAGATAGAACCTGGGATTGAGCACCCTAATCTTTGATTATTATTTTTAAGATCTCTTCAAATTTTTACATCACCCATTAATCAAGGCAAAGTAGGTTACAATGTCAAATATCACAGGCTTCCTTAAATTTCTGAAGGGATCACACTTGCAATTGGCTGTCATAATAAGCCTGTGTCCGTGTTAGAGTTTGAGTGGTATAATTATAACATACTTTACTGAGTTTTCAAGTCCTGACAGAATCTTTGCTGTTTGCATCTCAGTTGATGGTCATGACAGTCATGAGGACGCAAAGGCATGTTTAGAACTGATGAGATGGAAAGTAAAGGAAGATGTAAAAAGGACAGCAAGACACAAGTCACCTCGCTTGTCAATCAGCTAGTACTTCTTAGACCTTAGTCTAAAGTCAACGTACTGTGCACTCTTTAGTCATAGCCATTCTAATAAGGTTTTATTCATATTCATATTCAGTTTATTGATTTTGACATTGGTTTACCACCAACAATATTTATTGGTTCAGCCAAAACCACTAAGAGGACCAAAAAAGTGAGACCCCATCACCTGTTTCAGCTGAAACCTATAGAGTAGAGACATTTGAAATTGTAAAATTATTTTTTTTGTTTTAAACTAATTTACTGAAAAACAAACAGTTGCTGCTCTCCCAGGAAAGTACTTTTTGCATCGCTAGCTTTCATGCACTGTAATATTTATACTAGTCTTGATGGTGATAATCACAATCTCAAACTTACAGTTATATTGGAATTGTATTTAAAAATAATTGCAAATAGGTGATGCAGCTGAAGTGTAGGTCAAATATTTCCTGTTAAGTTTAGGACGTGGCTAGTGTGCAAACAGTTGCTGCTCTCCCAGGAAAGTACTTTTTGCATCGCTAGCTTTCATGCACTGTAATATTTACACTAGTCTTGATGGTGATAATCACAATCTCAAACTTACAGTTATATTGGAATTGTATTTAAAAATAATTGCAAATAGGTGATGCAGCTCAAGTGTAGGTCAAATATTTCCTGTTAAGTTTAGGACGTTGCTAGTGTGCAGGGTGGAGCATTCATGCACTTATTTTGTATCTCCTGAAATTGTCTGTTGGCTCGTGATGTTGTTTTGCTGTTATTGGAAATCCAAAAAATCCAAGTTTGTGTATTATGTTTTAAATATTATTAGTGCCATCCAATGAAACAAGCTAAGAAGTGAAGCTAGGCTTTCCCCAGTAAAGCATAATATCAAGTAGTTGACATTTGGTCACAAGGCTGTGCTTGTTGTCTACCCATCTTTCAAGAGAATACTCTTGGAGACAAGTAAAACATTGACAGTCCATGTTTTATTGAATTGATAAAATAATTATCACATTTATGTGATTGATTAAATACTTGTACAGACATCAGTGAGTTTATGTGTACCCAGGCAGTCACCACAACCTTAAAAATAAAAGAATATAACTAGTAAATGTATATTTTCCACAGTAAACACTATTTAATCAAATGTTAGCAAATAAATTACCGGTATTGAAAATATTATAGATGGAAAAGGTAGGAACAAGCAATAATTATTTGTTTGTTATTAATAATAAAGTAGCTGTTATTTAGAAGATATTCAAATAATAATTTTTGCTTCACAGCTGAGCATAAAAGATTTTCCACTTGTTGTCTTTATTGTTTAGTTCAGAACTAATAAATCTTTGTAACAAAAACAATACAAGTTACACCAAGTTGTGTCACAAATGTATAGAAGTATATTTAACAGGCAATTAAAGATATTATTTTAAATATGACTAACTCATTTTTTTTCTGTGTAATTAGTAAACGTATTCTGCTCGTCAATGTTAAGCCTGAGGCAGGGACTTGTTGTTTCAGCTCATATTTGCCAGGTTTTTTGGCAAGTGCCCACAATTCCTTTGGAAAACGTTACCCATTTTTGCTTTTTGGGGGTTTATTTGGAAAAAACTCATGATTACAGACAAGATTCCTGTTTTCATCGTAAAACAAAGTATAAAGCAACAGAGAAAACATTGAGGCTATGTTTCCTGAACAAATTGATTTTATTTAATTTTAACTTATTGTAATGCTCTGGCGATCATAATTATATCCGTGAAGCCTGCGCAATATAAATGCATAAATTATTATTATTATTATTATTATTAAAACAACAAAAACGCAATCTAAAAACCACTAAAGGTTGGTCATGTCCCAAGCCCTCCAATTTGACCCTCATACACCCACAAAAAGAAATTCTTTTAAAAAGGTCCAAGTTGAAAGTATCCCTGTCACCTTCACCCACCCCTACCCCCACCCCCCAGCATGCACATAAATTATGAGCAGAAGAATGCCCCCCATGTAACAAGCTTAGTGTACTATGAACATTTATATGTACCTTCAGTGATGTTAAATTTCTGTTTGTCGTTATTTCCCCAGCTACTGAATAGAATCTGGCACCTGTAGTAGAAATACTGGTATTACATCTTTATCTATGGTTACTGATGAAACCTTTACATCCCCACAACTGAGAGCCATAACATCACAAAAATTAAAATTATCATCAAAATAAAAATAATATCTTTGACACAAGGTATTTTGTTCAACAGTTTCATTTCAATGGTGACTTGTACAAATTTGAGCTAGAACCATGCTACATGAAAACAACAACAACATTTGACTGGATCTAGGAGGGTAGGACTACTGAAGAACACTTCAAATTCAACAACTAGTGTTTAAGCCTCCTAACATTGTCTCAACTGTTAACCAACCACTTTGCAAGGAATTAAGTTGTAACCAGTGCAAGTTAAAGTTGACAATTTCCGCCAAATAACCAGGGTGAATATAGACAAGATTTGCAGCAATTCTCTAAGGAATGACCTACAATGGTCTTAAACCATATATGTTATTCACCGGCCCGGTTTTGGTACACAGCTGAGAGCCTTTCTCAAGACAGAGGGCACTGTATTTCCTGATACGGACCAACCTAGGTGGGTGAATAACATTTTAATTTTTTTGTGCATGAAAACAACTGGCACAGGAGGTCTTGCAACAAATCCGCTCAGGTTTGTGGGCAAGATAAAAACGTTCCACCTGCTACCGACACTAATCAGATTGCATGATTTACAGAATTCCACCCACTCGTATACTGAGGAGAAAAGAAAAAAATCTCATTCTATTCCATGCAAGCCTGGGTTTATCTCATTAACTGGCAACTGGACCAGCCACTTGGAGAAAGCAGTTGATATTGTTGCACTCACCGCTTCTTTTAAGGCTTGATCCAAATCTTCAATTAAATCCTCAGTGTCTTCAAGCCCCACAGACAAACGAATCTGAAATGTATTTGAGATCAGCTGAGCACTCTAAATGTGTCTGTAAACTAGCAATAATCGTAGATTAGAGAGTGCATTTGATGTCACCAGGCCAATCTTGATCCTAGGCTCTCTCTCTCTAGATCCATCAACCCATCCACGACAAGACTCATAAAATCGTGACTCGTATCCGTATTAGGAAGCGTTTATCCTATGTCGAACGCAACAAGATAAAATTTATGGATAACTGAATTACCATTGCATGAGATGGTCATTCACTCATTTATTCTTTCATCCGCAATTCAAATAATATGTATTTCACATATTCCACTTTCATCACTTCACCTGCCATTTTTAATTTTTTTCTTCTTCGGAGAATACTGCATCTGAACTAAACTGGCACATTTTGACTAATGAAAGACTTTGCATTGGCTTTCTGTTTTCACTTATAATTTGTTTAAAAGCTCACCAGCGTGTCTGATATTCCTAACACTTCCCTCTGAGCTTTAGGCACAGAGGCATGAGTCATGATAGCTCTAAAACACAAAATGAAACATAAAGCATGACATGAAACTCAATATTTAGCACCTGAAAGTAATGAGCCTAATAGAAGCCTGATCACTGAAGAACCAGTCTTTTGGATTCTCAAATACTATCTCTCCCCCCCACAAAAAAAATCACACCCTGAGACACCTATAAATTAAATCAATATTGCAATCAAATGACAAACAAATGGCACTTTTCATTTAGCCAGAATCTAAAATTCCAGAAACTTTCTGTGCATCTTTCTGTTTGTCCATTTTCATCAGGACAGAGAACCTTATTTTCAGTCCCAACCTAGTTATCTCTTTGGTAAGATCAAAACTTTAACATAATTTATCTGGAACACAAAGTGGAAATGGAAATTTTAATTGAAATGGAATCATCTCTGATGGTAATTTCCTTTCCAAGCAGTCAAAACGCAAAAAATGGAGTACCTCTAACTAAAGGTTGTCTGCAGTTTGTTCTGGAAAATTCTTTTTTGATTTGTGGATTTCAGTTACATTTCCATTAGTTATGAAGAGCTGAAAATTTCAGCTAAATGGCAAGCTTCCCAGGCTCTCTCTTCCTAGATATGCAACATTTAAAAATTGCAAAAGGGGGTATGTGGAGGGAAGGCTTTGTCAGAAAGAGTTACTTAATAGACAAGTCCTGTACCCTTAGTCCTGATCGAACCCTAATCCAAAAAAAGCATTATAAAGGGGCTGTTTCCATGAGTTGGACCTCATCCAAAAAAGATCAAATTTTTCAATAAAACTGCATTTTCTTTCTCCTTTCTAATTTTGACCTGATTATTAAAGTTCAACTGAGTGCCACTTAAGATTATTAATAAATACCTCTCTGGACCAGGAATGATTAATTTACAATTAAGGTAACTTCAATTGTTTTGTTTTACAAGTCAAGCTATCTATCTATTAGGAATCAAACTTACGGTAGCTCTGTTAAGCTTTCAAATCCACCAAGGCTCTCAGCAAGAGTAAACAACTAAAAAAGAGGCTTTAGTCAGTGATATTATTATTATTATTATTATTATTTATTTCAATGCTTTTTAAACTATTGAAAGTGAGAAATGAAGTAGGAAATAGAGCAGAAGAGGAGGGAAGAAGAATATCGTGTTGTATTTTTATAAGCTTTGTATTTTTAGGCTAGATAATGCAATGTAAACTGAGAATGTCTTGAGTTGTTATCCATTTCACGATATAAATAGCGTGCAAAAATTGATTTCCAATTATGTTATTGAATTTTATTGCATGCAACCATACTTGTACAGTACGCTTAGAGTCATGTTGATTGTAAAATTTATTTTATTCTTCGTCATTCAATAAAATTACTATTTATTATTATTCAAAAATTATTATTATTATTATTATTATTATTATTATTATTATATTAACTAGTTGCAGTGTTGCATGAAAGACTACCACATGACTAACCATGATGTAAAATAAAAAGAGGCAGATGTACCTTAGATGATTTGAAAAATTGTTTGGAATTCTCCAAGTCTCCTTTGATAAAGAAGGTCACCATTCCGCCAAAGCCTGTCATTTGTTTCTTAGCAAGTTCATGCTGAGGATGCGATTTAAGACCTGCAAGGTAAATGACAGTAACATGCAATGCCCACTTTACTCATAATTTGTTTGCATGCTATTAATTTTGTAGTCAGAACAAATCTGCTAAAACTGAAATATATAGCATTATAAATTACTTTATGCTAGAGCGAGTATTTTTATTTGACTAAAAAACAGATTATTTATTGTCAGTAATACGTTTTAATTTGTGCCACAACAAAATCTGTTTTTCAAGTTGTCTGGCCAACACTTCACTCACTCCATCCCAAAAATCATCTTTAGTTACCATTATGCATCAGTCAATTCCAACAGTGCCCATCCCCCCCCCCCCCCCCGGCTGACCCCTGGGAATTAGGATTTTTTGAGAATAAACTGGCAAATGCCCCACTGCCGGGACAAAATAGTTGTTCAAATGCCCCGGGGTGGTGGCTTAAACATGTAAAAATGTTTTAGTTTCTTCGTTTCTCGTAATAGTTTCAGTAAAATCTAAGCTAATTCAGACCAAATTAAGTCCTAGCTGGTTCTTGTTTCCCGTAGTTAGCACAAAAAAAGGTCATTCTACTGCTCTAGCGTCCCATTTTATGTCCTATCTAGATGCATTCAATAAGAAACTTACGGTATTTGCCGATGAATTTGCCATTAAGAAAGCGACAATGCTGTAGGGTGAAAAAAGTGAGATGGTCAAATGCCCCGGGGGAATTGTGTAGAAGGCTAATGCCCGACCCCCGGGATTTACAGTGTGGGAAAATGCCCCATTATTGCCCGGGGGGAGTGGGGGATGGGCACAGCTGGAATTGACTGATGCATTACCTCTCCACCCATCCTCTCCTAAACTCACTCCACTGACCCCTATACCCAATTCCATCCACCCTTCTCCAATTCATGTTACATTTTCTCCCCACCCACTCTAGCCCCATGTTGTCGTACCAGTCTTTGCACCCACACAAGCCCACAAATTTTAGTTTCCAATTCTATCCGTCCACCCCAGCCCCAAGTTAAAGTGCCTATAATTAAAAAAAACAAAACAAGATAAGCCTGTTTTAAAAACCTTTCAGAATAAAGTAATAGGAATGGACTTATTGAGTCACAAATGGTAATGATTGGTTCAAAGCAGAAAGGGACTGGAGCCAAAAGTGTTCCCATAGCAATATCACAATATAGGCCAGCCTGTGTCTCAAGAAGCAATACTGGCGCCAAAAACACCATTCTAAATGCCCTTTCAAATAAGCTGAACTTGTTTTTTACTTCAGGTATTTTAAGTGGTCTTGCCAATCCTCCCCTGTCCACCCATGCTATCTTACCTGGATACACCACCTTCTCCACCCTTGGATTTTTCTCCAGAAACCTTGCCACAGCCATAGCATTGACCTGATGTTGCCGCATTCTGAGATGAAGTGTCTTAAGTCCACGGTTGGCCAGGTAACAGTCAAAGGGACTGGGTACTGGACCAATAGCTGACAACGAAAAAAAAAAAGCATGATAATATGAATGTGTCCCAAGGATAAATCCATTTGGCATGACATGAATAAACTGCAAGGCTTTCTGATGGTTGAAAACCACCCTAAAATAATTGTAAATTTTAAATATGTTGTTCAATTTAAATATAAACCCCAAATAGAAAACATTAAGTTTTGTCTGTTCTTCAATCACAATCAAAGATTAGGGAGTGCATTTGATGATCTCAATTCCATGCTCTCTCTCCTTTGCCAAGTTGGTGATGATGTCATCCGCCCCTGCAAAATCTCCGGGTGTTGCCAGATATGTATCCCAAAATCCATTCATTCGCAGCAATCAATGTTGACTGTCTCAGATTCCAGACTGTTTAGGAGTGTGTTCTTTTTCAACAAATGCAATAAATGCCAATAAGTGCAAGTTTGGAAGAACATAAAATGATGGCAGAAATGCAGCTCACTAATACACCAGTGTCTTGTTCTCTCAAATGTATACCTGCCAACTCTCACGCATTATGCGTGAGTCTCGCACCTGGGGACTAAAGACATTGATCTCACGCATCAAGGACAATTTCTCACGCCTGACTCACAAATCCGGATGAGTTGTTCTAAAAAAACTTCATTTCATTTCAGATTTGTTATCTATTATTTCTTTGCTCCTTATAACAATCACAAAAGATTTAAAATGTCTACAATCCGTTTGAATTGTAAGTATTCAAAGGTCGTTATGACATCGTCGTTCATTTTCGGCAACGTTTGGAAGTCTTCGGAAAATCGTCGGAAATCTTCGGAAGTGACTCGGACGTTTCTGGAAATCCCAGTCATGCGGCGACAAAAATCTCACACGTTTGACTCACAAAAAGATGGCAGGTATACAAATGTCTTCACTGTACAGTAGCGATATAAAACACAGACCTATTTCTTTGTTAGCTTAGTGTTTATTACTCACAGTTCTGTAGAAACCTGAGCCTGATACAGAGCTCATCATTACTGGTACAAATCACTCCCATCACAGTATCTGAATGACCTGCAAAATTATAAGGAAAAAACACTCAGTCTGAAAATTCCTGCTGCAGTGAATAATCATCTTCTTGGGGTATATTGACTGTAAGATTTTTGGATCAGAGTTCAACATTTGATATTTTGCCAGAGGAAAAAGGGGCAAGGACGGACACACCCTTATTTGATCATCATGAGGCAGTCATGCCCGACTGGAGATAGTTTGGTTTTCAGGGTCGCTCAGGGTATGTAACTTTACCACTGATAACATTAAAGTGTTGTTGTTGTTGTTGTTGTAGTGGCCATATTCTTTATGCTGGAATTGATAAAATGACACTCAGGCTGACATTTATTTACTTTGTAGCCAAACGAACTTGCAAGTTAATTGGCACAGGTTGCAAAAATTAATTCCAGGAAGTAGTGCTGCAACTGGCCTTGTTTAACGTAGAGAGAAGACAGGGTGTGAAATGTGTTAATTATTATTAATAAGAGTTAATTTGTATGCAGTAGCTAGCTTGGAAAGGACGTTTCATACCATTCATGTACTTTGTTACTGAGTGCATGACAACATCAGCTCCAAGAGACAAAGGTTGCTAAAAAATAATCAGTGAGTATACAGTAACATGTTTAAGTTAGTATGCACACACACTCATGTTATGCATGTTCAGTACGATACCTTTAATGCTGTGTAAGCTGTTATCGGCCCATTTAATGTAAAAAACAATACATCTGATTATAAGCCCCCCCCCCCCACCCTTGATGTAAACACCCCTCTAGTTTCATTCCTGTTGTTAGTTTTAATTTTGTTCCAAATGTTGATGTTTTAAAGCTTATTAAATTAAAAACCAGTAAATGAAAAACGTACTCTCATCAACTCTGTACTGCTATATCTCATTTCGAGATGGGTTTTTTTATTCTGTTTATAAACCCCCTTGGATATAAGCCCCTCCATTTATAAGCCCATTTAGAACTCCTTATGAAGTTGTATGAAGCAGCAGTTTATGGTATAATAATTTTTCCATCATTTTCATGCATTTCTATGACTCAGTAGTTTTTAAAAAATCTTAACAGTATGACAAGTGAGCTTGTCAAAAATGTAAATGACGATCATATAATAATTATTATTATTAATTTTACTTTCTACTCTGTCTGTCTGTCTGTCTGTCTAGTGAAAGCATTCACTAGCAGAAGCAACAGGATGGCATTATAAAATAATGCAGAGAAAAGAAAGCAACAAAACTACAGAAGACAGGCATCGCAGAGTTATTTTGTTACAATCAGAGACTTTTGTTACATGTTTTGAACTTTGGAATTGCATGTGGACGGTCATATTTTTGTAAAACTTGAGCTTGTATTTTGACAATTATTGAGAATTTCGATGCAACTTCATACTGAGCCCTACAAATTTGTGTGGAACTTTACATGACAAATAACTCAAGTACCGAATATAATGTGCAGACCTGAGACTTGGACTGAATGACCTTAAGTATTTATTTATCATCTATAACATGTTAATTCTTGACCTCATTCATTGAGAATTTCGATTTTTTTATAGTGTGACAGTGAAAACTGGCACCTTTTTTGAAAGGTAGGTACATACAGGGTACCAGACAGGGCAAGTTGAGACCTACTATGAATCCACCATGGCAAGTTCAGGGCCCACAACCCCCCATGGCACATACAGACCCCCAATCCCCCATGGCCATGTCAAGTTCAGAACTCCCCTGGTCCCTCATGGCAACTTCAGACCCCCCCTGTCCCAGTCCCACTCCCTCCCTTTCACTTCCTCTCTTACAAATCCACAACTTTATGTCTTTCAGTTATAATTGCTCTGTAGCCCATCATACTCCAATACCTGAAAATATGATGACATGAAAGTGTTGTCCACCACCAAGATGATCCCCTAGAAGAAAAATAAAATGTACCGTTGAACCGTCAGTCATACCAATAATCTAAATGAACTATAATAAGATTAAAAAATTAGTGATTAGACTTATGCCAAAAAATACTCTATTAAAGACTATGAAAGATAGAATCTATTGACAAAGTAACCTCATGCATGGGCTGATGAACAATTTCTGCAGCTCCTTGAATGTCCACAAGCTTCAAAAGAGGGTTGGTGGGAGTCTCAATCCATACCATCTGTGTTGAGAGTAACGCACAACACTGTTAGAACACTGCATGCCTTAATGGCTCTGCTATAAATAATTATTTTGAAGGAGAGAGAGCATAACTGTCTTAATATGTAAAATTTTTGTGAATGTGACCTTCAGTTTAGTAAGAGAACATCTCTTTTTGTTTTATGCTGGTTTGTACTGAGTTTCGCTCTTTTGTGTAGGTCACTTGCATAATTTATAAAGAAAACCAAGAACAAGTCAATTGCTCATTTTTTTAGCCTTTTGTTCAAAAACTAAATAGTTACAGAGCTGAGTCTCTTGCATGATAATTGATCTCTGTGATAACATAGAGTTTATTTGGATCAATTCACCCATTTCAAGGTAAAAAAGGACATCTATGACGGTCTTTGGTAAGACCCTTCAGTTCTAAAGTCGATTAAAATGCTCACCTTGGTATTAGGTTTGATGGCATTCTTCAGCTTACTCAGATCAGATGCATCAACAAAACTTATTTCTATTCCCATTTGTGTGGCTGCCACCCGTGAAAAGTATCTGTTGGTACCTTAGAAATGAGAAAAAAAAAATGGAATAAATTCCACTTCACATTCAACTCTCAACTAACGATGTGTTAGATGCCACATAATTTATATTTCCCTAATTTAACTGGTTCAATTAATTTAATAATTGGCCAATGTACATTCACTTGAAATCTATTTTTAGGCGCCAGCTTGGAATCTTGAGATGACAGCCACTTGTTATATTATGTGAGTTTGGCTAGGGCCTCTGATGGCCTCACTAAGATCACGGCGTTGCTCAGTGATGTGATAAGAATAAGCTTTACTATTTTATCTGCTGTCTCTGTAGGTTTGCCAGTAGTGTTGTGGTTATCACATCTGCCTTGAATGCAGAAGACAGGGTTATAATCCTTGCCGGTGAACCATATTTTCGCATAGCACGTTATATCTTGTTTTTACATGTTAACTTACCTTGTTTTCATTCTGATGTCAATATATAAATATTGCCCCTTCTGAAGTTCATAAAGGGACTGGGCCCTAGTTTACATATTATTCAAATTACGTCATATGAAGAAATGAACCACATCACCAGAAAGATTACATAAAAATTAGTGAGTTTACCAGGTTTGGTTATGCTTCATTGTGTAGTAACCAGGGTGTGACATGTCCAAAGGTTGCCAAAATCCATATACATTAAAGTCTGTCTAATTTTTCCAAGTTTTGAAAGCCTCTACATGGTTGCAATCTAATGACAGAAGCTCAAACTTGGTAAATGGACTAATTTTAATGTGATCTTTCTTGTAATGGACCCCAATTTCTGATTAAATGAAAATTCGAAAACTCATCCCCAGTCTCTATTTGACTCCAGTATGGGCAATATAATAAGTAATTACCTCCATAAACATCATCCACACAAAGAATGTGTTCTCCACGCTTGAGAAGGTGTGTCAACAGCATGGTGGCTGATAATCCTGAAGCAGTAGCTAAGCCTATGTTCATTTAACAACAAAGTTCAACAAGAAATGATTTAAGAGAAATAAAAAATATATCACTAATATCTGCATCATGTGATTTACATTTAACAGGTCCTTGACCTACATCCAAACAGTCTTGTTCAAAGCTCACTGTGCTTTTGTTAATTCCATAGAGAAACCCTTAGAGCAAGGCAAGATTGAGCAATAAACTCAACCCATATTACGATGCCCGTTGCCTGTGACTCAAACTTGTTCTCCTTTAGCTGGATAATAACCCTTTAGCCCCCAAGAATGCCAATTGGCACATAATTCCATAACTCTTTCAATATTTGACAGATTTCTATGAATTTTTGACACGGAGATGATCTTGTGAAGATCTACTCATTAAAAGGATAAAAACTTAACCCCCTCCCATATGTGATATGGTTGACCACCCCCTTAACTTTTCAACTTTTTCCCCCTACAAGTTGTGGGTCTTAAAGCATCTCTCACATAAATGAACATGTTGAGAACTACAAAATGAGCTACAGTTTAGAGGTATACCTAATATACACAAGGATTGGGACGTTTTTGAACTTTAAAATTTTTACGTTTTAAGGGCATTTATCTCAAAGCCATAACTTTTCTCGTTCATAATTATATCAGTTATGAACTACACTCATGAGTAGCTTTAAAATGGTATATCATACATGCACATTGAGTCTGTGTTCTTGGATCTGGAGAAAATGTCGTTTTGCCTTGGGGGTTAAAGGGATAATGCAAATATAACAAAATATTTACTAACCCAGGGGTGGGAAAATTTTGCGTGGGGATGAGAGCTCACGTACAACGCTTTTCTTATTTTGGTGCAAAACAAATATTATTGTATAGTTGTGAAACAATGAAGAATGACTTGTAGAAAATACAACTGTTTTAATCACACAGATCAATCATCTTCTACTAACAGTCCTTTGAGCGGGAAGACTTCTGGAGAATTTCCACCTGCAGCACACGCCTTGAGAGCCTGGGATATCGTTACACAAATCATGACAATTTAGATCTGGCCCCAAGGACTACAGCCAAAAATTAATAAACAGCCACCAAAATACATTCATTGTATTGGATTGTGAAGACACGTTAATTTATGAGGTGACGTTAGAAAACATTTAAATTATCAGACACTCATTGTGTGTTGTTTTCAATTCAAGTCATAAAGGGGTAGAAGAAGTGCAAAATTTTGTCATAAAGAAGTTTTTGATAGCCTTATGACACTCAATAGGTCATTTTACAGTTGTTTGCTGAGTGCTCTGACCTTTGATTGGAAGCGAGGCTGGGGGTGATCTTGTTTTGATACAAACCTCACTGCTTTTCGTATGTAAATGCAAACTAGTTAGCATAAGAACAGCATGATCTACATATGAAAAGCAGTGAGGTTTGTATCAAAACAAGGTCACCCCCAGCCTTGCTTCCACTCCTAGGCCAGGTCACTGAGCACACAACTGTAAAATGGGCTATTTCCAACAAAAATGGATAGTTGGAATCCTTTTGTTTCTAATGTATTCACCTTAAACCTCCTGGGATTAATTAGCACAAGCTATTATTATAGGAGTGTGATAAACTAAGAAACTAAGAAAGAAAAAGACCAGGAAGGTATCAAATTCGACTAACGACTGAGAGGGGGATCCTCTGGGATTTACAAAACAAAAACGGAGTAACTAGGGAATACCCCGCCACTCCAAAAGTGACCCTAAAACGAGTGGATACGCGGCTACGCAGAAACAGTGGTAAATACCACCCCCTTTCCCTCACGTAGCTTCGTGGCTACGCAGCTATGCGGCTACGCAACTACGTGGCTACGCAGCTACGGGGATACGCGGCTACGTGGCTACGCGGCTACGCTGCTACGTGGCTACGCGGCTACTTGGCTACGCAGCTACCTGGCTTCGGCTACGCAGCTACGTGGTTTCGGCCTAGTGGATTAAAGCGTTGTTTCGGCTCGTGGATTAAAGAAGGAGGTATATTCATGTGTAGAGCGTTTGTTTCGGCTCGTACGCGTAGCTGCATAGCCACGTAGCCGCATAGCCACGTAGCCCGGGGGGGTACTCCAAAAAAAATTGGGTAGGGGTGTGCGGCCCGCTTCCCAAAACCCGTACCCTATTTATGACCAGAATCTGCGATTTTCCCTACCCTATTTATGACCTGAAGTAGCTTCTTCTAAAAAAAAATCGAACCCAGGACTAGAGTGCAAAAATCTATACCCTATTTATTACCAAAGTGGCGGCAAAATGGCTAAAAGCGATACCCTATTTATGACCAAAACACCCGAACAACCAACTCCTTTGGCGCCGCACATACCTATATAGCCCATATAAGGGAGTACCCCCCCCACCCCCCTTCCCGGGCCACGTAGCCACTCTTTTCAGGATTACTTTTGGAGTGGCGGGGTATTCCCTAGTTAAGCCACAAAAAGATTTACAAAACAAAAAGACCTTGGAAGGTTGTAGTTTATATTTGAAGCGGTGTGATCGTCTGGAATCTGTCTGGAATGTGTTGCACGTGGCATCATCTTACAAATACCGACGTGAAACCCGCCGTGAAACTCACCATGTTTCGCACCCTCCAAAGCAGCAACACAAGCCTCAAAACAATTTCTTGTTGGATTTCCAGAGCGGGAATACTCGAATCCCTAACAAAAACACGTAGATTAAAATCATATTCAGAGAAGTCAGACAAAGAACAAAGATAAGCCTTATAATAATAAAAGCTGGTAAAAGACAATCATCTTAAAGTTTTCTTACACGATGAACTCCGGGAGCAACCTGTTTAAAAGTCGTAGCCATTGAAATCGGTGGCACAACTGCCCTGGAATGCCACTGTTCTGGTTCTTGGCCGGCATGGATCGCCAAGGTGCCAAAACGTGGAAGGGATTTTCCCATCTCTTGAGAGGCCGACTCGTTCGCCATTTTGATAGCAGTGAAAGAGAGAGCCCGGGGCCAGATATGACGCAATATTGCAGACTTGCGCTGCGGAGAGCCTGCACAGAACAATGACAGAACCTGTATGGGACGCATGAGTCTCCTAGTTTTCTTGAAAAAGACGTACAACCCTCATTGAAGATTTCATTTCTGTACAGCGTGACATTGTAAACTCTTTTGTCCGGGTCAAAGGGCGATTCAAGTACTGGCCTCAGTGTACCCTTCTAAGCGCCCCTAACCTCCCCCGTCACTCCCAACTACAGAGGCAGATCACGTGCAAAAGGACTCGTCTAGTCACCAATCTTTTATCTGCCAATTCCAAGATGGCGGCTTCCATGCTCACGAAGAAAACTAAAGTCTTCTTTCCCCGCCATTGCCTTACAGACAATAGTGGCTTCATCGTAGGATGGAAGATAGAACGGGAAAATATCTGCGTTGCTGTGGCAATTATCAGTCGGTCATTGAACTCAAACGACTTGCCCACAAATTTGAAAAGAATTTTTGATCTCTCGAGTGAGAACGACTCAGTTTCGTTGTCCGTTCTTGGTATTTGGCTCAACGAACATCACGAAGAGTCTGAAATACTGGCTTCAGTACAGACACGTGAAACTTTATTAACCGAGGGGATGATTATTGTTCGTCAATCAAGAAACGACCGTGTACCTCAGATTTACTTTTTGGGGGACAAATTGAGACTGAGTGGCTCTGTGATAGTTTTATACACGCAGCCATCAGGAAATGCTTTTCTAACAACTAGCGAAACAAGGGTTAATAGCAGTAAATTTTGGGTACAGTCACTGTACCAAGAACAAGTGCCATCCACAGAACTTTCTGAAGTACTTAACCTTTTAAATAAATCTCGCAGAGAGGAAGATCGAATCATCACAAGCGTGGTAAACAAAGATGATTTGCCATCTTGCAGTAGCGACAATTTCTTCTTCAGCTTGGTTTTGACAGCAATGATGAAAGCTTGCGGTCTGTTTTCTCAAAGGAGTACAGGAAAGCATTCTATCGTGGCAGAGATTGTCAAGTTTATGTCAAGTTTGTCTGCTGTCATTTCACAGTGTTGTGTACGTTTTAGTCAAGTAAAGGCATTGTGCTTGTGTGTTACACAGTCGACAAGCCTGAAGGGTGAACAGGATTTGAATTTGTCAGAATCAAGAAGTTCTCCACAACAAGCCAATGGTAGGAAAGAAATGCATGATGTGTTCCCAGTGGTATGGTTTGGCAGTTTAGTTACTGCATTGTTCATTGATGTTATCCTGGGAATTCTGATTGTGTTATGGATCTTTACAAATGACTTTAACATCCATGCTACTGGTTTTTTGATGGAAAAGACTGACACTGTGGTGGAATTCCTTAGTGCATTGCTGGATTGGTTGAAAGGTGCCCCAGCTGGCTTGAAACTCAACAAACAGCTTGCTGAATACCTAAGCACATTCTTCTTGTATCACATCTACCTTTGGCAGATTTATCTTAGTTGTATTGAACCTTATCTGCAGATTATTATGAGTCTAATCATCATGTCTGGTTGCTTTGGAGTGACATTCCTATTATCCTTGATCTCAGAGTTGTTGTCTGTGATCACACTTCATATATACTGCTTTTATGTGTATGCTGCAAGGCTGTACAACTTCCAGCTGAAGAAGTTGATCACTCTCTTCAGGCTTTTTACAGGTGAGGTGAGGAGAGTGGAGAATGGAGTAGAGTTGAGTGGAGTAAAGTGGAGCAAAGAAGAGAAGAGTTAAGGGCTGGTTCACACGAGCAATGCAAATGCAAACACAAATGCAAGCCAAGTGCAAGCAAACACATGTGTGAACTACCACAACACAAATGCAAGCGCCAATGCAAGAAATGGAAAATTTTTAATTTCTGTGCGCGTCCATTTGCATTTCACTCGTGTGAAAAGCAAACCAAAGGTAAACGCAAACGCAAGATGAAAAATACTTGTTCCATGCCTCTACAGTTTATGTTCAAACCAAGATGGTGTCCTCCTCTGCCATCTTTAATCTCATTCCCAGAGTCGTTGTTTCCTGACTGCTGGTCAAGAGTAACGTGGACTCTGGGAACAAGATTGCCGTCATCTTGGCATACTGAAATGCACATCTGTGTCTCATTCCATTTGCGCTTGCATCGCACATGTGAACCAGCCTTGAGAACACTAGAGTAAAGTTGAGTAGAATGGAATCTAGTTGGGAAAACTGGAGTAGATTTGTTGGAGTAGTCAGTAAGTCAAGTGTAAAAGAGTAGAGGAGAAGAGAACAGCAGAATAAAGTAAGTACAGTAGACTGAACTGTAAGAGGAACAGTAGAGTCAAACTGGTCACGCGTATTGTTGAATCAGTAAGAGCAATCATGAAATGACAAGGTCTGACAGTAAGACAAGGGGCTTTGATGGGAAAGTTTGAGGGTCCTCCTTTGCATAATCAGGACCGAGTTGTTCAAAGCCCGTGAACTTTGATAGTAGTTTAATTAGTAATCAATAAGGATGCTTCCAAAAGATTTTTGTCCTTTAGTTTGACTTAGACCTTTCTTTACCATTAGCTTAAAATTAGCCTTTAAAAACACTTTTAACGAGCGACATATAAACCTCGGTTATATTTTAATCAGGGATTAGCGTTAATCGGCTTTCAAACAAACCAGCCCAGATTTCTAATCATACTAAGGATCACTGTCAGTGAAGTACAGTAGTAGAGCTTCAAAATCATTGACCACCAATAACTTCTGTCAAGAAATGGGTCTGGTAGGCTAATAATTAGAAAAGCATCAATACAGGACTAGGAAATTTTGGTGTGTCACAAGAAAACCTGTTGGTTTGACATTAAAAAATCTGTTTTTAATATCTTGGTTGTTGGCTGTTGCACAATAATATGCTATTAGCATGCCAAAGTCAAGTGGAAATGTTCCAGTGCTTTAATTTCTGATTTCCACTAGCCTCCGAATGCAGACATATTTTCCTGCTGTCACTTCTCTCTGCTGGAGAGAAGCACCAGAAATACCTCTGCGTTCGCACTCTTGATTTCCACTAGCACATTCAAGGATGTATGTGTGTTTTCTTTTCATAAAAGTTTAATAATAAGGTGTTTTTTATACACCTGTACATTACATGCATTGTGTCCAATTAATTATCTTCATGATGGTATTTTATAAACTCTTTCATCAGGTAGAAGATGGAATGTTGAAAAGAATCAAGTAGACACTGTTCCATTCAAGGCAGACAGGCTGTTCCTGGGTACCATGTGTTTCACAATTCTGTTGTTCCTGTTGCCGACCACAGCAATGTATTATGCTGTGTTTACCATACTTCGCCTCATGGTGTTGTTTGTTAAAGGTGTCATAAGTAGAGCCACTGATGCCATGAACAACCTTCCATTGTTTCCTTTGATGATTGCCTGTGTCAGACCAGACTTGATACCAGGTACATGACCGTTTTGTCGTTCAAAGAACAAATTCTCGTATCTTGTCCCGATACTTTTCTTAAAAAATACTAGGGAGAAGGTATTAAAATATCAGGATTTTTACCTTGGGTGCTCATATCCTAAATTCTCATGACTTCAGGGGTGGAATAAGCATTGACATTACAAGGTGAAATTTGATGCTGATCACTGTTAGGGCTTAAAGGGTTAAATGGCAAAGTCTTTAGGGAACTGTATGGCTAGAGTGAATTAGAACCTTGGAGAAAAAAGGCTTAGAACCAAAGGAAAGTTTCAAATCAAATTTCCAAGATATTCATCAAGATTTCTGACAGCAGTGTATATCAACATTGTTCATTTAATTCTGAACTTTATAGTCAGTTGTGCATTTAAAAGCTGTGCCATTAATTTCCTGTCTTTTTTATTGTAGGAGGTGTGACATTTGAATTGCTAGACTCAGTAGATTTGCCTGGAGGAGAGCTGAATTCACTGCAATGTGTTTTTAAGGGTGTAGTTGGTCCCATACCTTGTGTGTGTGTGGCCCTCCATAATCAGCCCATCCCAATCACCAAGCTGTTATGCCGCAAGTTGTTAGACGAGTTCCCCGATCATGATGCTCACAGGCACAGCTGGCTTGAGCTTATGGAGAAATTGGCCAAAGGAGAATTGATTTATCCTTGGGTGAAACCCAGAAATTCAAAGTAGAAAGTATCTACTATCTGCACTCAAGATCTACTCAAGGGACTCTGTAGATTTAAGTAATGTTTAAAAAATGATCAGGAGTGTTTTATCTGGTTTAAAACCATGAGGCACAACCGAGTGGTTTCAGACCTGATAAAACACATGCTGCAAGTTTTTTGAACGGCTTCAAAAACATTCCTGGAAAAGCGTGTGTCAATAGAGTTCATTAACAATTATGCTTTAATTTGTGAACGTTGGAAAGTAGCATACGAAAAAAACACCGCATTCTAATGCGGAGAGTTTTATCAGCTGATAAAACACTACATACTAATGAGGAGTGTTTTAGCTGCTGATAAAACACCGCATATTAATAAGGAGGAGGTTTATCTATATAAAGTCACTGCATGTGATGTATTATCGACCATTTGATAGGTCAATGGGCTTATGAATTATTAATGAGTTTTGAACTATGTTTACAATCTCCTGGTTATCAGGTGCCATTGTGTCATATGAATGAGGGCAGGGAATGTGTTGTCAGTAAGTTAGCTTTGCTATAAAAATTGGGTTTACCTCATGTCAAAATCCAGTAACCTTCCATGTGTAAATTTTACATAGACATGTAATTATGCAGAAACAGTTTACTTTAGGTGTTTTTTCTAAGGCAGATGGCAGTGACAGGTTTTAAACGTTTTAGCAAGTAGATTACTGACTCATTTTCTGTGTGTCAAGTAGCAATAAGCCCTCGCTTTGGCTTATGCAATTCTCAGACTTATAATGATTGTTAGGCCTTCAGTCTTTTGCCATTAAGTAAATCTGACAACTTCAAAATTTTGACATTTCACTCATTTATATATAAGTATTTTATTAAACCAAACTACAGCACTTCTCTACATGTGACATGCATTGGAATACAATCAGACAAGGAAAATTAAAATGGATGAAAACATTTTACACTAAAATCTCAGGCTTTTCTTCAAATTCCAACCTTACCTAATTTTTGCATGCACTGTGGATTGTATGTTACACATCAAACATATTTTTGGGTCTAGCAGACTAAATTTAGAAGGATTTTGCCACATCAAATGGCCAGCATGTTAGACACAATGGCCATTGCTATTAATAACAAAAACATTAGTAATTTAACGTTCAAGCAAAACATAGCAAAATCCACTCTGCGTGCAAATTATCACGTTTGGCCAAAAACACCATGGCTTCCCTCACTCAGTTATCACACACTGTTCAAGTGCTTTATCCATAATTTTAACCTTTCCCTGGATTGCCAAGTATGTCCCTGGTCATGTCAGTCAACTATGAAATTACTTATTTTACAGTAGCTTGTGAAATTGATTATATTCATTTGATTACCCTAACTTCCTAGCTATTTGCTTACGTCTAAATATCAAATTTATGCATCGGGGCAGTGAAAAATGTCCTTGTATGACGAATGACTGTGTAGCTTATAATTTCTTCCTTTGAAATCATGCAATCGTGTGTTTAAAATGTCCACTTCTGGTTGCTTACAATGATGCTTTACACAACAAAAAGAAGGCAATAATTCAAACAAAGCACCACAATGTTTGGAATTAGCTGTCAAAGCTGGTTTCGTCTCTTTTCTCTGCATTTGCGATGCATAAACTCACTAAATGCCAGTTTACATGCTACAATTTCTTGGGCCGACAGTATTACAGGATGAATCATGTGTATTTTGAAACTCGTATTTAATTTTGATTGACATGACAAATTTCTTTTCATGAATCTGTCATAAGTCAGGCATGCAAACAAAGATAGTTAAGTAAACTTAATTCCCTTTAGTTATTGATTTTCTACCCTTTTAGTTGTAAGCCTGCTGAAAAATCAAACTACTGGCACTCGCAGTTTAAACTATTTAACTGTTCAGTTAAATTCTAATAACTTAGCTATTGCATGCATGCTATACAAGGTTTACAATACATATGTATATATAGTTTACTGTTAGCTCCAAACTAATATTAAATTACCCTTCAAACTCCAAAGACAAATTTGCATACACATAAGCACACTGCTGTTAACTTGAAATCTTGTTCTTGTAATGTGACATGCAAAAAGCAATATGGCCCCCAGGGGGGTGTGAACATGACACTTTTATGACCTCATATGACTTCACAATGGTTCCAGTTGAAGGACATGAGGAAAAAGTGACTAATAATTTGGGCTAGCTTGGCATAAAAAAATATTTGTCTCAATTGTTTTCAATTTGGAATGCAGACTGCCCATGGTCGTACCATAAAAAAGTAATGTGGTTCCAAATCAATTGAATAGCTTTGCCAAAAACTATGCTTTTAAAAATACAAACTGCTACCAGTTGAAAGTAAAACTGTACATTGGAAAAAGCTGGATTTTTATGCCAAGTCATTATTCAGTTACACACCTTTTTCCACTGAGCCCTCCAACAGGAATGTTGAAGCACAAAGATCTTTTATCAGAAGTAGTCATACAGAAAGGATGTTATCTTGATAAGCTGTGTCAGTTTGTATACCAAAACCGGCTATACCGGTATCATGTAAAAGCAGTTTGACCATTTATGTCATTTTGCTCTTCATTTCACTTTTTTAAACTACAGCCAACTCTCGCCTTGTGGACACCTAACTATTACAAACAGCCCGATAATACAGACAGCAGCTAAATCCCACAGACGTTTGACTGAAATAAATTCCTGCTATTACGGACTCTCGCTATTAAGGACACTAACTCGTGGCCCTGAGTGTGTCCGCAATAACGGGAGTTGACTGTATTTGCTTTCAGAATGAAATTACCATGAATAAGGTATGTTTCATGTAAACATTGAGTATGAAGTTTTTATTTCTTACCAGGATAAAGTGTCAAACCCTTGACTGCCATAATAACAACCGGTATGTTACATTTTACAGTATGTAAAAAGGGCCATGTCAAATGAGATGGGACATCACAAAAGAAATTTGCTGTCATTTATAGCTACGTAAAGACAGACAGTTCAAGACACTTAAGACAATTGATTTTTCTCCGAAATGGCAACACTCCAATTGAAAATACTTTCCCCCAAAAAACAGTATCAATTTGGCCACTTTTAGAAGCAAATCCTGCCAATTTTGTAGCCATACCGGATTAGCAATTATTGCTAATCCGGTATAGCCACAGAATTGGCAGGATTTGTTTCTAAAAGGCAGACCATTTTTTGTAGAATTATCTCATTTGGGATAACATCCCAGGCTTTTTGCTTGGCATGGCCCATAGAAAATGTGTATCACTGACAATAATAATTAAATAGTAAGTAAAACCAAACTGTTATAATTATCATTATCCTCAGTGCTTGTAGACTTGACGGCAAACAAAAGACAGTTGAAATATTTTACATTATAAATGTGCAAACAGAATGGTCTATTCATAATTTATTTTGGGCTGACCGTGAACTCTACCTTTCTTTCGTAATTTTGCTGTAGGCTACAGTATATGTTAACAAACTTAAGTTAATGCAATAGAGATTCAAGGCACATAAGATACCTTACAATACCTGATTGCAGAAACCTAGATGTTGCATCACCATCATATTCAATACAATGAATATTGAATATTCATCATATTCAGTACCTCAACTTTGGAGGCTTTAAAGTCTTTGAAAGATGTGATGCACCAAAGATTCCAAGACTACCTTGTTGATCTTCAACAAGGCAAGAAGTCGAACTTCTCCTTGACGTGTTCAAATACTGCCAAGATACATCATTCTACCCTTATTGACTACTCTACTCAACTGTAACGCTATTAGTATAAACCCGTGTATGAAAATTAGCTCTACCATATTTTTTTAACCAGTGCTGGTTTTCCTTGATTTAGCATCCAAAGGCAGCCATAACAATTTTGACTGTATTCCTTTTCTAACAACCTACAGCTGTACTTGCTTTCTCTCTGCTCTGTACAGGGAAGAGTTTATTACAGGTATTGGCACTTAGCCAAGGAAGAGTGCTAGTGGGGTGGGGTGGGGAATTTTGCTATTTTGGTATGAACAAAACCCCAAGAGCGTAAAAATAATGATCTCTTTTTATTTTCGCACAAAAAGTGTGATTTACCAGAAGAGAGACAAACATTGGGTCTGGGGAAAAAATGGTGTGAATTTAATTGCTTGGGGGTAAGGTTAGGGTGGGGACTGGAAGATGGGTAATTATTGGGGACTGTAAACTTACTGGGCCTAAAAACTAATTAATATGCACAATATCCCAGGAAGGAGATTCAATTATTTACTACCAATCAATAAAAATGGATTTGAGAAATATTTATTGGGCTCAGTAAGCTATCAAGCCTTTTGAGAGACAGTCCTCAGCTCTGAAATTAACAGATATGGAAAACAAAGTTTTCTGTTCCAAAATAGCGAATTCAGACAACCAGAAACTCCAAGAAATACCCCTCCCCCCAATCCCTCAAGAAGATGCTCAATCAAGGAAACTCTGCCTTAGGTATTCCTGGACAGTTCATTGTTTAGAAGTTGGTTGCTCTCAAGGAAGCATCGCTTGCTCGTACTTCATTACCATCCTCCTGCTTGGGTGTGTATCGCTCAAATGGCTCCAAAGGCACAGCATCTTCTCGTGCGGTGAAATCCATGGACATCAAATCATTACGTGAAAGGTGTTCAACTATACCAGCCCCAAATGCATCACCAACGACATTAACAGCAGTACGAATACGATCCCTAAAAAAAATAATACAACTATTGTTTATTACACTGTTTCAAATTAATACATGTGAGAACAAATTCAAAATTTGAAATTGGAAGTGAAGGTAGGAGTTTTGTAAATAAATAGATAAATAAATAAAAATACTTTTAATTTCAATCAGTCAGTATACCACGTCAGCAACAATGTCATCTTCAATTAGCATTTAGTTGTCGATCAAAACAATGGTAATAATATTGAGAGTGAACATTCATTTCTCAAAAGAAGTATTATATCACAGGTGAATGAAATTCAATCATGACTTTGCAAGTTCAACTCAACTGATCATATTGTCCACAAGAATGATAATCAGACAATGGTCACCATGTTCTGTTTTTCTTTTCTTTCATTTTAGATTTGTATATAGATATCAAGATTCGCGCATGCATATGCTGTGGTTTAAATTTTATCTTCCTATTGCCCATTTAGAGGTTCATAAAGGGACTGGGCTCTAGTTTATACATTGTTCAAATTGCGTCATGAAGAAATGAACCCTATCACCAGAAAGATCACAAAAAAAAAAAAAGTAAACCAACTAATCTTAATGTGACCTTTCTTGTGACAGACTCCAATCTCTGATTAAATGAAAATTTTAAAAAACTTGTCCCCAGTCTCTAATTGAAGGGATGCCTGGAAAATAGCCCTAAGTGACTTCTGATAAATTGCTAGATTCTCCTTCCAAATTGCCTTGTGTCTGCTAGTGAAACAAAATGAGAATTTGGCCTTACATCAAAAGTCACTTAGGGCCTTATTTTGCACACCCCTTCAATTGTTCATGGGTAATTTGGCAATGTATGATAATGAATTTCAAACAACGGTAAAAAAATTTAAACCAAGCATAAAATTGAACCACAACATTCATATGCGAATCTTGATCTTGATATTTTGCCACCTTCTGGAAAAGCATAGATCCAGCTGAACTTTGAGCTATTTATAGGGGCATCTGGGATCAATAAGAAATCTTACAAGTTACTTACAAAAACCAGTCGACAGCTAAGATGAGTCCAATGTCATCAGTGGGTAGATTGACTGCTTGAAGAACAAGTACCATGGTAACCAGGCCTGCTTGTGGAATCCCAGCAGCACCAATAGATGCTGCAGTGGCTGTGAAGCTAAAAACAAGTAGCAATTAGACACTGACATGAACAGCTCATTGACAGTTTAGTAAACTGGGGCAGACTGTGGACATTTCAGTGAGGTTCCTCCAACTGTGAAATATGGATCAATTGGTGGGTCAAGAAAACATGGAGGAGCATGTGGAGTCAGGTGGCCACAGTTACTAGGAGAAGGTTTGGCAGTGGTAAACAGTTTGGTAAAATGTGCGGTTCCAGATAATATCCATACCCCTCCATGGAAACTAACTGGAAAGTTCAGGGGGGGGGGGGGGTTCTTTAAAAAAAACCCAACCTTTTATTTAGGAAGGTAGCAAGCTAATTAAAATTAAAATTTTCAGAGGTGACGAGGACCAAACCAAAAATCCTTTCATGGGAGGGGTATGGACATGTTCTAAAACACCACCTTAGTCTCAAGTATCAGGAATGACTCTTATAAATCTGAAAATATGCAAGGGAAAAACTACTGATTTCAAGATACTAGAAATATTTGGCATGGGGTTTCAATGTAACAGACAAAAAATTGAATGATGCTGCATGAATAACAGACAGTTGCTTACAATTTATCCTTACCATGTGGTTATTAGCTCTCCAACATTCAAGGTAATTCCATTGGCTTGTGCAATGAACACAGCAGCAACAGCTTCATACAAAGCCGTTCCATCCATGTTGACAGTGGCACCAAGAGGCAGAACAAAACGGCTGATACGAACATCAACGTTGTTATGCACTTCAAGGCACCGCATGGTGGTCGGCAGAGTTGCAGAACTAAGGAAATTAAAACAAAACAATGAATAATGCGAAAAATCTGATGTCTAAAGCTCAATCTGATGGTCTCTCTCCAAAATACATGTGGGTAACAGTTGAATCGTGATAAACATTTAACCAAGGAGTTTGACGTAGAGATTGCAAACTTATATAATATTTACAAGAAAATAACAAACTGTAATTTCAAATAAAACTATTAATTTCTACAACAAAACGGGTTTATATAAAGTACAGACTGTAATTGTCTTCATGGACCTTGCATAAAGGAGGTTTGCAAGGTACATACTGTATATTAATTATGTATTGTTGCAGTTCTTACTGTAGCTTATATTTATAGACCAAACCCAAGTTTATTTATTTTCCTGGACCTTACTAAGAACCTACTTATCCTAAATTACCAATAACTACCCCAAAATACAAGAATCTATTTTGCCAGACTTGAAAAAATGTAGGTTCTTACACACAGGTTTTACAGCGGTTACCAATAACACGCGACCTATCGCCTTCAAAAGACTCCGATAAAGTTGCGTTTTGGTGGACGTCAATCAAAGAAAAGCCGTTGAAATTGTTTTGAATTATGAGAACATTTCAAGGCAACAGAACAAAGAAATTGACAGTTTTATCCGCTGACGGATAGTCAATGTAAATGCGCATTGCTGAGACGAAGCCGTATTTTTTTATGAAACATTTGAAATCGCTACACCTGACAATTAAAACAGCGATGCGTGCAAGTGAGCAAATTATCACGTGCAGTGAAAATCAAATTTTTTTAATTCAAAAATACCTTTTATCTGCGCTTGATCTAGCTGGAGAATCAATTTAGATAAAGTTTGCTATCTCTTAGCGAGGTAAAATTCTTAGTCCCTTGCAGTATTACCTTGGAATCTTGTCAGAATTCAAAGTAATTTCAACGACTTTTCTTTGATTGACGTCCACCAAAACGCAACTTTATCCGACTCTTTTGAATGCCGTAGGTCGCGTGTTATTGGTAACCCCTGTACCTGTACTTCATGCAATTACCCACCTTGATGATGTTCCGAAGGCTGTAATAATGGCATCCCTCAAACCTACGTAATACCTCAGAGGATTTTTACGTGCCACTATTAAATACAGCAGAGGTATTATGATGAAGGCGTGGATAAGCAGGCCGGATATCACAGTCGCCATGTAAAGGCCCACCATGTTTAATGACTCGGCGATGTCCTCCATAGCTGCCACTTTGGCTGCTATCAAACTGCAAATACCAAGTGGTGAAACCCTAAAACAAAGATTGACATAAAAAACAGAGTCAACTCCCTCTGAAATGGATATGCTTGGAAAACAGGGGCATTATTACCATTTACACAGACCACCTGATTGGTAAGTTTTATAATAAATATGAAAATGATTTTAGCTTGTCTCAACAGAAGATGGATAACACACAAAATGAATCAAAATCAACTGGAAATCCCTAAAGGAGCAGTAAAAGTGCATCCCTTCCACCAGGAGCCCATAATTTCAGATTGAGAAATGTTCCAAATGGAACAACTGTACCATTTATGTATGCAATCAGATTTTCTGGGGTTTTTTGGCGTTAGCAGTAAACGTCCCAGATTTTTTTTTTTTTTTACACATATAGATAAAAAGAGAAACTGTGAGCACAACGAGGATAGATGTAATTTTGTTGTCTTTCCATCCTTTGAACGTTAATTAGGTGTTTTGCTCCAAGGAAGATAACAACCAAGAAAGTCGCACACAAACCACGGGTGGCCCATGTCAGGCCACTCAACATAGATCGTGACACGACCACTTTGCATACATATTCCACCATGGATTGGATTCTGCAACATCACAGCCAGGTTATAATCCCCAGCAATACATTGCTAGTACTCAGTTAATATTCACCTGGGTGAAGAAAGATAGTGAAAGTGGAGCAAAGTTTCTTGTCTATAAAGGATGGTTTAATTTCCAAATTGGTTTGGACCCCTGATGAATTTCAGACGCTTAATTGTTTCTCAGTGTGAATATCCACATAGTGGCATTCATTATCCTTTGTGCTCTAATTACAAGGAGTTTAAGAAGCTACTAGGGCAACAGCAATGAGAACGCCACAAAACAATAGCAGTTAATGAGAAAAACAAAGGCCCTTCGTGTGTGGTATAAATTTTGGTACATTTCTTCGCCGTACTCGGCCAAACAAGAATGTGAAATGACCAAATTTAAGGTTTTGTGGACAACATGAGTATATGATGGTAAATTTTTCACTCTGTCCCAATTTGAATGCTGTTTCCACCTATTCTCTTACTTGATAGTTGGAATAATTGTGAAGTAGTAGAAGTCAAGTAATGAGCGCTTATATTTGTAAGCAAAGTTTTTGCTGATGTTGCTGTTGTGGTTTCTCGAATTTCCTAACAATGATCTAAACAGCATCTAATTGTCCTCGCAATATCAGTACTTGATTGATGAAGTATACAAAACAAGGGAATAAAGACAAGGGTCACCGCCCTGCAAAGATTAATGCAATGTTTGCCATCTACTTCAGTTTATAAAAACTATGTTGATCATGATCACTATGTATTAAACTCACCACATGACAAGAGCTACCATCTTCATGATCACTTCATTCAGAGCCTCAAAGAAAGCTTTCAGGGGCATCCCTCGCTCACCAATCCTTCCCAAAACAATTCCAAACACAATAGAAAACACGACAAGTCCCAAGACATTTATAGAACCTTTTGGATCAACCTTGACTCCATTTGGCACAGTCTTGGAACCTGGTATGACTTTCTCCACTAGTGTGAAGTTACCAGTTGTTGCATTGATTGTTTTGTTGATATAAACCACTTTGTCATCAGGATCGGCATATTTTGTTTTTTTCTGAAAGATATTATTTTACAGCACACTTAAGCAATGTTCTATCAAACTTTATTGGGCAATACACACAGATATGAATGGTACAGATAAATACATACTAAAATATTTCAAAAAGGTTGCCCAAAAGGGATTAAGGCATGCATATGAATGGGACACTCAGACCCTTGCAAGGCAGCACTCAAGGGATTAAAAAAAAGTTGTTTAATTTAATATATACAGAAATAAGACAATCTAAAAATTAATCTATGTATGGCGACATGAACAATCCCGTGAAATGGACCACGAACAGACCAGGTCCATGTCAAAAACTACCATCAAAAGAGAATTATCTTCAAAAATGATTCAGCTAGCTAGACATTGGCTGAATTTGTACTAAGATTGGACAGTCTGTCTGGATGAGCTTGGACAAAGCCTTAATTATTCACGACTGTACTTCTTTAAATATGGGTAAATTAACAGACAAATTCTCCATCCAGAGAGAAACTCTCGGTTTAGTTCATGTTAACAGACAAACTGAAGTGGAAATCCATTTGAATGAAAACAATCTATCTGTTTAACTAGTGTCAAACAAACTAGTTACAAATCCGCTGACAGTTTGCCTCACAGCTTATTCTGTTTTCATACTAGCTACTAGCAAAGAAAATGCTCTTGTCAATGGAAAAGGTGTAACTTGCAATAAACTATTATTGAGAAAGATTAAGAATTACGTCTACGGCAAACAGAGGAAATGACCATGTGACCAATATTGTTTACCCTACAGTTCACAGCCACTCACTGTTTTCAGTTTCTCAGTAAAATTGGGTAGGTTTGCATTAACATCAAAGATCAGAATTGTTTTGTAGTATCTCATCTGTGTACTAATTTTCTCAAGAAAACAAATGCGAATCTCATTCTTGCGATAAACGTGATTCTAAATCTTTCCAATACTGATCCTCGCCACTGGCTTTTTGAAAGAGCTCCAAAAATATACTTAATGCATTTGTATTCAAAACAAACAAGTTATGTTACTACAATGTACAATCAGTGTGGCTCACAGCAAACACTGTAGGTCACTGTACACAATCTAAAGTGGGCAGAACATTAACTTCATGTATAATTTCATTTTTTCATTTTCATTTTTCCTTTACCTTTTTTCTTTTGCATTTCTCCCTATACTGCTACCTGAGTCAGTTTAGCTCAGTTTATCATGCACGAATATGTGATGCCCTGATGCTTCTTTCACCAAAGCTTGTACAAGAAGGCTTCCAAAACATACCCTACTTGTCTATGTAGTTTAACATGAAGGGGTCAGATCTAATCACTATACCTGCTGAAAAGTTGCTGCAACAATGTTGCTGGGAAAGCAGCTCCTAATAAAAGAAAACAATAAATATCTTATGAGGAATCCAGATGATGAAATACATGTATCAAAGTGGTTAGCATATGCTGATAATAGATTATATTGAAGGTAAGTGGTGTTGACTATCTCATGGTTCATCACCTGCAGGCAACCCAAGTGTGTAGACAAAACATGCCCCTGCAGGTTCAGGCAAAATCAAACTGGAGACAAATACAGTGGAACCTCTCCTTACAGACACCTCTATAATATGGACACCTCTCTATAATTTACGGACAGTTCACTGACTTGGTCCCTGAGAGACTGAAATTATCCACATAAAGCCTACCTCTCTAAAACGGACACCTCTATAATACGGACACTTATTCCTGTCCCCTTGGTGTCCGTAATAAAGAGGTTTGACTGTAATCCAAGAGATTCATACAGGATAACAATTTTTTGGATGACCAAGCACTCAAAAGCAACTTTCCAGGAGAGCAATGCTCCTTGAAGCAGAGGTTACATTACGGAGAGAACATTTGCTAAATGAGTTTTTCCAGAATGCAGTAAGCTCTTCAAGATCTAGGGCATATTTGTAATAGCTCTTATCCCTTCGCCAGAATAAAACATGTACTTATCAATGGCCGTTTTTATGCTAGAGACGTTAAAGTCGTCTGGAGACGACTTTAACGACTAGTATAAAAACGGTAAATAAGACAGACGCATTTGACGTCTGACTACTTTAACGTCTTTAGTTAAGTGCATCGTTTAGACGCACTTAACAGACGACTTTAACATCTCAGCCGTTAAATGGATCTAGTATAAAAACGAGACACCCTTACTGGGACGCATTTAGCCCTGACTTGTCCACAGACGACTGGCACGAGTTAGAAATCGAGGCTTAGCCCTTAAACAACATGTATGGCGGCCAAGAAGAACTTGAAGGAGTCTCGGGGCAGAAAGTGGAGTGAAGTTGAGCTTAGGTCTACTTTTATGCGTCCCGTTTTTATACCAGACGGCTTTAACGTCTCAGACGTTAAATGTATCTTGATGACCTTAACGTCTCTAGCATAAAAACGGCCAATGCTGCCTTGACAAATGCCACAGAAACCTAAAGCCCAGGGACCGCTCCCCAACCCACAGAACAATCACCGAAGAAACGGAACCCGAATCAGAAACTGGAAAAGAATCAAAAAAAAGTTATCACTTTCCATCTGCTTTTGCATCCGGTCTTTTCATGTTGTTTCTTACTAACTACTGCCCTGTCAGGTCAGTTACTAGAGCAACATAATACTGAGTGGGAGGTCACAGTTTGAGTCCCAGCTGGACTTAATCTCAGGGTCTTAAATAACTGAGGAGAAGGTGCTGCCTTTCCTCTGATATCTGTAAATAATTTGATGAACATGTGGTTTGGGTGACTATGTAAAAATCAGATGGTCCCATCTCCAATTTGAGGATGTAAAAAGCACCTAGCTGTAACCACTCGCTGTTCAGCATGTGTTTGGCTTTCTAATTAACAATTAGATTATGAGCTTGAGATTTCTATGGCATGATAGCTGATGAGGGCGCAGCCTGAATCAGCTACCATGCATAGAAATCGAGAGCAAATAATCTAATTGTTTTAGTATAAATCTACTAGTCGTTCAAAACTAAACAATTAAACTATCCTCATCGCAGACACGCAAACGCGACAAAGTGGCCGCCATTTTGTTGAAACGCTACTCACTATCTATCAAAGAATAGATAGCGAGTAGCGTAGCCAATCAGAGAACAGCATTCGTGATAGAACACTAGTGGATTTATACTAATTCTAATTATATAATCTGCAAAGGGCATAGCCCTGCATCACCGCAGATGTGCAAATGTGTAGCAGTGTGATTTCTGTGCAAGGCTTATGAGTGAGTGTTAACTGAGCTGTGCCGTAGCAGCTCAGAGTGGGTGGGAATTTACCACTTGTGCCAAAGAAACACTTTAACACCACTTTGAAAATTTTTTTATGAAAAAGGAAACTTACTTGCCTTTATATTTCTTTATTACAAGACCAGAAGCAAGATTTCCGCACAGCCCCATACATTATTTAACAAATAGATTCCATTTTGCCTTGCGTCTGTACTCTGATAACGCACAGATGACGTCAAAACGTGGTGAGAACAAAGAAGTGTGGCTCGTAGCGTGACTGATGTTCTCACCACGTTTTGACGTCCTCTGTGCGTTATCAGAGTACAGACCCACGGCAAAATGGAATCTATTTGTTTTATACAATAACCAAGACATTTCAACACATTTCGCGAGCGAGCATCGCGTTGCCTGAGCTGAGTCAAAAACTTTCCAGCACACTCAGTTTTTGACTACTACACACATGCAGTTGTGATCGTCTAAATTAGAGTATAATCTGAAAGAATTTCAGTAACAATATTTTCAAAACTAACCTTTATTCCTGACCCCAAAATATTACAGCGCTAGCATGTTAGTCGCTTCACTGCGATTTGTAATCGATTACTCGCCATTACCGGATTTCTATCGGCGACATATTTCGACAAATACTTATTTGCTTCCTTTTCACGTCACAACAAAGTTCTAGCTTTTTTATCCTGGTTGAGGTCACTCTCAACGGTCTTTGTCCAATTTTTTATTGGGCAGCTTTCCTTTCCTGCGAAAATTTGCCTGTGTTTGTCCGCTACTCGCAAAAACAGTTTGCAAAACTTTGTTGACCAGTCACTCTGGCTGGACTCTAGACTCTGATCACGTGCACCGGTCACACCACTCGATGACGTCAATCGTGCGTCTATACTCTAATCACACACTCCTCTAGACCAATCAAAATGCGAGTTTTACACAGTTCATTGCATAATTATATATACTTTTGCGACTGAAACTATTCGCATTTACCATCTTTGGAAGAGGGTTAGTATGACAGTGGTGTCTGTATAAGTAGTGATGGGGCTATGCAGAACTTGTTTGCGAGCAGATACTTAACTGGAACGTGAAATCATACAAACTGAGTTGACCTTTGCCATGTTTTGATTGAATGTAAACAGGGCGCGGCACTTGTGTCAATATAAATCTCCGGAATAATCTCCCACCATGTTGTTATTAAAGACATAAAAGTCAATACATGCAGGGCGAGAAGGAAAGATTAATTCATAAAATTATACAAACATGACAGTCTTTAAGTGCGCTTCAGCTCATATGACGAAATATATCAGTTTCGAAATCGGGACTGACACGAAAGTAAATAAACACGAAGGGAAGGTGCGATGTTACACGTGTACAAGAAAATGTACTTGTTATTGTTTGGGAATTTAGCAATTTACAATCAGTAAAACTTAAATTTAGTTTAAATTCTTTCCGGATGTACATTTGACTAAACTCATTAGCTTACCTGATGAGATCTAAAAAGGCATCCAAAGTTCTGTAAGGTTCAACTTCCTTATTTCCCTTATCTGTAGTGGTGTTTCCCGGTCGAATGCTCACCACCAACACGATTCCTAGAATCACAGCCAAGATGGTAGTCGAAAAGTAATAAACCAGAGCTCGCCTTCCAACACGACCGGTAGCTTTCGCATCTAAGGCCGCTAAAGCACAAATCAGGCTGGCCACGATCAAGGGAAGGATCAACATTTTCAACATGTTCATGAAGAGCTCTCCGGGAAACCCAATCAACATTAAAACAGTCTTCTTATCTTCGACCTCTTCAATGTCATTCACTGGGCCGTTTACAAGAGCTCCGATCACAAAACCAATTATAACGCCGATTACAATCAGAACAAGCAGGAGATCGGTGCGTACCCTACGACTGAAAGCGCTACAGCAACGGCCACACTTGCTGTCGCCCTTGAATCGACCATGACCTGCGCCTTTTGCCATTCTTCTTGAAAGGGACTGTACAGTTGTGAATTGGTTACAGACCAAGCTAGAGATGTAAAACCAAGGGCAAATACAAAGTGGAGCCAACAAAGCAAGCTGTTTATCGATCCTTTTCCAACTGGATCTCGATCACGAACAATTTGATTGGATAGAAGCCAATAACATCGTGGAGACGCAGAACACGTGACGAGGAACAAGGGTTTGTTGTGAAGGAAATGTATTTTAATACAAATTGTTTCTTCATGTTTCTTGACCTTTCTTCATCAGAAAGAAATAAGCAAAACAAATCGAGTCGCATTTCCGTGCGGTGCGCTAAAAATCCCCCCAGTTGCAGGCTATTTCCGCGCGCGTTCTCAAGCTTTCCAATAATATTTTTACGTACAATAAGCAGCGCATCAGCAGGATAATAAAAACGGCTTGTATTCCGTTTTCCGTGGATTTCCACTGTTGCGTTTATACTTTAACTAAAGACATGATTTTTTTACTGGCTTCACTCACGTTAATTCGATGTATGGAAACCCTTACGTAACAGTTCAACTTTTTATGTTTATCCAAGCAGCATATATCGCGGTCTCTAATTTTATTTACGTTGTTTCCACTCAGTCACGCACGGACGTAAAAGCTGCAATACGACCTGGTCCAAATTTCGTCAAGTTATATCATTAATCTATATCATGTTTGCTCCAAAACTGAAATCTCCAAGGGTCTCCATGGTCCACCATGCTGGTTTATATGGGACGAAGAGTTGTTAAAATATGGTAATTTTGCAGGCTCTGCGGCCTCTGTCGATAAAAGAGCACTGATTTGCAAGCACAAGGAAATATTTCCTGAAGAAAATATATAACACCAGGAGCCCACTTCATTTCATAGCATTTTTCCACTGTGTATAAATCATTTTCAATGTCAAACCTGTTTCGAAACTGATCCTGCTCATTATAAGTGAGAAATTCAACAAAATTACCAAAATATGAAAGGACTGGTTGAAAGATACATGTAGAGGGTGGGGTGGGCGGAGCAGAGTCGGGGTACGGTGGGTCATCAGTTTTTGAGCCCTTGATAAGGGGTGGGTCGATCAATTTTCTGGTACTCATTGGTTGGGGGGCGGGGGGCGGGGGGGAGGGATGGATCATCCTATTTTATAACAGGCCGTAGGTACGCATTTATCTGCCAACCCGCAGGGCGAAATTGCGAAATTTCACTAGAAAAAGAGAGCAGCATTCAAGCTTTCTCTAGTATGAGGTAGATCAACAAGACTTGGTAGGGAATTACATCCACCACCTCGCCTTCCTTAACATGATGAAACTTTGCAATAGCATAATTGCTTTGGAAATCTCAACAGAAAGGGGACCCACAGTTTCCTTATCTTATCCTTCTTCGATGGAGTATTTGCATGTTTTGTCAGCTGAAGGGAAAAATGATATTAACAGAGTATTTAATCTCAGTGTACAGTATGTTTGGTTATCATGATGAAAACTCCAAGCATAACGTCTGTACTTTATGATTGAATAAATATTCATAGCTATTCATAACTATTCATAAGCCCTTTTTTTTTTAGGCTTCCTCTCCAATACTTCAGTGCATTTTTCCAGTATATGCATGTAAAGGCTAGAAAATGAACGGAGTGTTCTATGTAAGGGTTTATGTAATGAACGAGAGTGTTCTATGGGAGATAGTAGGGAGTTTAAGAAACGAGGACGGCAACGGTAACGAGAACGTCATTTAAAAATGTAACTTCTCGTTTTTGTAACTCTTTCGCAATCATTAAAATTTGTTTAACTTGGAAAATGCTGGCGAACTCTCCAGGAACTAAATTAGTATGAACGATGTCAAAGTAAGGAAAAATAAAGAAGATTTTGCGTCATACGCTCCCGTTCTCCAGAAAACATAAAATTTGGTCATTTCACTCCGCGTTGTTGTTTTGCAGAGGACGGTAAAACAATGTACCAAAATGTAAAACGCACGTGCAAAGCGATTGTTTTCGCTCATTAATCCCATTGTTTTGTGGCGTTCTCGTTGCCAGCGCCGTCCTCGTTTCTCAAACTCCCTAGTGCCTCGAGTATACTCATACCCGCGCTACGAGCCAACTTCTATCTAATGCGAGAGGCGCTTTTCAGTCCAATAGGACACGAGCGTTTATTGTCTAACCGTCTCAGAACACGGTCATTTCGGCGAAGAAACCATATTTTAAGCAGATTCTATTTATAAGCGTTTTTTTTTTTAATTGTGTCAATCACACTTGGGAATCACGTTGTTACTTTGTTTTGGATATCACCGTAATGTTGGTAGAATTTTATGCATAACAATGCTTTTCTTTTTTTTGGAGCTTTGTTTATTCTTTGTTGTTTTGCTGGCCGGGCTCATTTGCTCCGGCTATGAGCCAGTATACAGAGCTCGAGGAACTTGAGGCCTTCCTTACAACTCAAGAATTACTTGCTTTTAAGAGCGTAGACATATCCGAGTGCTTGGGGGATGGATTTGATAAAAGTGCAAGTTTCCAAAAGCCTACCACAGTGAACGAAATTGAGCAAAGAGAAAGAGACAGAATTCCAAAGAAAACTCGACAAGGTACCGCGTGGTCGGTAAACGTCTATCGAGCCTGGGCAGAAAACCGAACATACAAATTGAAACCCTTGGACTGAGATGAGTATGGTCCGTGCCAGTTGATTTGGGCACCACCCCCGTGGAAGAGGTAAATTACTGGCTTACAAGATTCATATTGGAAGTCATGAGAGGTGATGGCAAGTCGTACCTGTACACGTGCTCTATATACGCATTAGTATGCTCTATATAGAGGATACTAATGAGTAGTTATTCTACCCCACAATTTCCCTGTGCTTCAACGGCCCACGCCTCTTTACGTAATTTAATGCCGCATTCACACCAAGGCTTAAACACGTTTAAAAGCTGTTTAGTCATGGGCTCCTGGTTTAGTTAAACACAGTTTTAAAAAAATTGTTTCCTTCATAAAATCTGCTTTCGGATCCTTGTTGACTTCAGATTTACCACACTTAAAAGCATTAAGTTAAAGTTTACTTGAATACTATATCTAAGCCAATGGTTCAGCTTTCTGTTTCCAATTTTCGAATTCATTTTGTTAAACCTGGTTTAATTAAACATTTTTTTTTTTGGTTTGAATGGGGTTTATTGGACATAGAGCACACAAATGCTGGGCACTGATTGGCTGAGTGGGTGTGACCATGTTCTAAGTACGTGTGGGAAATGATTAAATGCAAAGATTTTAACGTACCCCTGCATTTCGAAGTCCAGCTTTCTTCAGTATCTCTACACCTGTTTTTTGACTGGTCAAAGTTGGGTGGTTCTTCACTGCCACATTGTGTTAACTTTCTTACAGAGAAGAATGCTACAACTAATTATAATAGCGAAAAAGTCTTTATTCTTAAACCTCTTCTATAATCATAAAAGTAAATTTCAAAGCTGTATGTAGTATTAAATTTGAGATTAAGCGTTCATCGCATTCTGAAGTAACCTCAACCACTACTTTTTTACACTTCTTATTTAATATAAATTTAATGAATTTCTCAAAGTGTTATCTTTTGGGAAAACTAACTAATTGTTCTCATTTTTGCATGGAATGGAACAATGAGAACAAAATCTGACTATGCGCGATGGATAAATGTGATGGAATATTTTAAGCCTGCATGGTCAATAAATGAAAATGATGTGTTATTCAGTAAGTGACCCAGGCATACTCGGAAAAAAAATCTGAGTGAGCACTCGGATTTTTTTCCGAATATGCCTGTATCACTTACTAAATAATACATCATTCTCAAAATCTGGCTATTGAGACGATTACCCTCACCGGCAGTGAATAACATGCTTGACATGACTAAGTCGAAACGACACCAATGTCCTCCGGTGTCTACTACGTTTACGTTGCAAACAGCTTTAACGATACCCTTCTCCTTAATCTTTTTGTCCAAAAACTGACTGATATAATGATTTTTTTCCTAAAATCATTTTTTCCAACGGCGACAGTACTTTTAAAATCAGTTTTTAACCTGCTTGCAATTTGCCGTGTTTTACTGTCCTATGCGGACAGTAATAGTAAACTTCCTACGCTAAGACGGATGATGTTTACTCGGCTATAGAAACTGTTACACATACTTTGAAGTGGAGTTTTTTTTTTTTTTTTTTTTAAATTTGTGTGCGTGAGGGCAACCTCGTTCCCAGGGCCTTTTCCTTAGCTTGGTAGGGAAAAGGCCCTGGGAACGAGGTTGTGCTTGAGGGTAAAAGGAGGCGATACAGGTGATAGAAAAAAAACTCAATAATAACAATAAAATAAAACCACACACACACAGCCACACATAAACATTACAAAACCCGAGTTTGATATTTCAAATCTCCCTCCAAAACAAAGAAGTTGGTTGTAGGGCTTTTCGGTTTGGTTGACTTCCTGTCGGGTTCCATTGTTCTGCAGGCGACTTACAGGCGCCCGAAACGCGCGTGCGCTCTGGAGACGAGATTGCCCAGCAAGCTCTGCGGTAGTAGACTGGCCTTGAGTAAACGCGGGAACGCGGGAAACAAGTCCGAAGCTGGTGGCTCTAAACAGTGGCAGTTATTCGCCAGCTATCACCAGCCGGTTGTTTGTTTCAAAGACTTCTTGGACACCCACAGGTACGTATAAGTCAGGTTATCTTCAAATATTTACAAGTGTGCTCGAACAACGGATTACCGTACAGTAGGTTACACTGTATGTGCCTATCTCACGGATGCACCTCTTCGGACTTTACGTATTTATGTTTCGTTTGTTCCTCGTAGACCTTAAATAAAACCCGTAAGATAAGCTTAGGTTCTAATGAGTTATTGATTTATAGTCTACTTTCGCTAACTTTGCGACCGGTTTCGTTGAGTCAAAAAAACAAGGTTTGCGTCCAATTTAGGGTTAACTGTTTCACATTTTCGAGCAAGAACACGGGAAAATTAAAGCTTGTTATATTTTTGTGAGGTATGCCTATATTCTTGGACAGCGCGAAGGCCAAACGCATTTTTAAGTTCAACGACAGTTTCATAAGCGGCAAAATACAGTACCGCTTGAAACTATTAGACCATTTGCACACTGTAAAAGCCTCGTCTTTGCCTATCGTGATTTCCGCGAATTCACCGCGGTGGGACGCAAACCACGACAGCAGCAAAGATGAAAGCAACCAAAAGCCGCAATGAATTAGATACGACAATGCCTCGGTAAAAACACAGTAGGGACTACAGTCAACTCTCTCGTAAGCGGCAACCCTTGGGGCACGACAAAGTGGTCGCTTATGGAAAAGATCAACAAAACAAGCTTAATACTAGATTGATTGATTAATTACATAAAAAATGACCTTATTGAAACCACTGGCACATTTCAAGTTGAATTGTGCCTGGACAATCTATTCATTCTTCTGATGAAACTTTGTATAACATTTTGGAACAGGCCACTGTTATAATTATCTGTCAGCAGTCTGGGGTAGCAACATTTAAAATTAAACTTTTGTCACTTCTGAGTAATTATTTACTAACGATCATACGCGATTAGGTTGGGTGGTTGCTTACAAGAAACAGAAAACAGAAGAATATGTCAATTTTCTGGCCTAAATGTGGTCGCAGTCCCTTAAGAAATTTGAGTGGTGGTCGCTTAGGAGAGAGCTCTTGACACAGTATTTAACCGAGAAACAAAACGGTTGTTTACAATGTGGTCACTTACTGGAGGTGATCGCTTACGAGAAGTTGTCTCTATGAGAGAGTTGACTGTAATTACTATTGTCAGGGTATTGACCCACCAAATCGAAAGCCGAATGACCAACAATTTGTTTTGTGGACTGAGGTTTTTTTTGTAGACTGAAGTTTCTTTTCCTATATTGGGAACTTGTTTAGTTTTTGTCACGCTACAGGCAATAATCACGGAGCAACAGAAATAGTTTCAGTCTAATTCTTGCTGTTAATGCCACACAGTCAAGAAAGATTTTTGTTTAATTAGCCTCCTGATGTAAAGTGCGCAATGCCATATATAAGAGTGACACTGATCGAGATCGCGAGGTTTGCACCATTTGCATTCAAAATATTCAGTCGGATTACGGCACAGATGTGGACGAAAACAAACTGAAAATTTCTCCAAATATCACCAATCTAATACAAATTTGAAAAACTAAAACTTTGCAATAAATTTCATTTGGGATCATGTGTTAGCGATATTTAGATGGATTCACTTGGAACAGACGTAAATGCTGAAAAATGCCCACGCAAGTTGAGTACCGCAACGCTCGCTTAACTTATTTTTATATTTACTTTAGATAAAGAGCAAAATTGAAAGCCCCTTCTGAAGTTATAAAACCTTGAGAGAAGCCGTCGTTTGGATGTAGAAAGGAACTGTTACGCTGAAAACACTGTGAACATTTCAGTCATGTGCTAGGCATTCAAATTCTTTCACATGTATCATATTTCATCCAGCAACAACAGGACGCAAAGAAAAAAATTTACTGCGATTCTTGGAAGGAAAACTGGATGCTTGCAGTTTGTTTTTTCAGCCACAACGGGAGTGGTAGTGCCTTTTCACTTATGCCCAACGTGTGCCATTTTAAGCCCTTCTGAAGAAGACCTGGAAATGCTCTCTTTTTGTTTCATGGATTAGCATTCCACCTTTCACTGACCTCCAGGCATAGTCAATCGATAAAACGATAATCGATAACAATCAATACTAATTCTAATACCACTCGATAGGAATCGATAAAGAAAAAAGTTGTGAGTTGGAAGTTGATAAGGATTGGTTTATTGATTGTTATCAATAATAAATATGTGTTGATTTTTATCGGAAACTATGTTTTTTCTATGGTTTTATTGAGTCATTCAATCATGGATATATACAATGCAAATGTCAACAAGCTGATACTAGAAGAACAAGAACAATAACAGAAGTAATTTGATATTTTTATCAATGTTAAGCTTCAACGTGGTTCAAAGAAGAAGAGGAAGTTGCGGTCAAAGTAGGGGTGTGCAACCCTCTAGTCGCGCTATAACAACACCGTAAATATAAAGCAAAATAAACAACAAAATCAGTGTTTTTATAATCTCAGTAAGGAGGGTGCCTACTAATACTGAACTATTTTTGCGCAGTTTATGACTATGTGGGAAAAGGAGATCTTAGCAAGGGCTATTGGAATCCAAAAAGAAAATTGGGGGTAACCGTGCAATTTTCAAAGATAATCGAGCAACATTTATTCTAAAAAGCCGTAAAATACAAAGCAATATATGGTGTTCTTTTCCAAATTGAAGCTTTGTTATCTCTGAAAAATGCATGGTTACCCTCAATTTTTACTTTGGATACCAAGAACTCTTGCTGAGTTCTACTTTCTCTGCATAATTTTAAACCGTGCAAAAATATTCCTGTATTACTAGGCATCACCCATAGGAATCCTGAGTATCTCAAGATGCGCAGAACGTTCTGCGCAGTAGCAAAAGTAGGCACCGTCCTTAATTGCATAAGAAAGAAGCGTAATAATAAATCACAGATTAAGCAAGAAATAAAAAATAATCCAACAGCACAAAAGTAATCACTTTTGCTCCATAAATATTGACTAAGAAGAACACATGTAAAATAAGTAATTTTCAGTGTTTTTCGTCCTGACCCTGGCTGGACTAGATGCTGAAATAATAAAATGTTTTACCATTTGAATGCGGGGCTTCTATTGTTTACTAGATAGTAACGCCATCTAATATGTTTGAAACAAATTCTCCTCAAAGGACTCCTTGGGATTAGTGATTGTTATCAATTACTGTCAATTGCTATCAATAATTATTATCCATTATCTCAATCAACAATAATCAATAATAAATTCTTTCTGTGAGTTCGATTGTTATCGATTACTGATTTCAATCGATATCAATCACCGATTGATATCGATTGTATCAATTGATTTCCGATATCTATTTATATCAATTGACTACGCCTGGCTGACCTTTGCATTGCTTTGCGAATGAAGTTTAATCATTTTGTACATTAAGCAAATAACTTTAGGCATAATCCAAAATATTGTAAGTTACATTTACCAGTTCAATTCATGAGTTCACTTGAACATAGTGCTTTGATTATTTCCCTTCCGAGTGAGAGCTTCCGTAAGCCCAACAGTTTGCATATTGTAGAACTTGTTGTCACTCGAAGAACTTGAAAACAAAGTGAACAATAGCCTATTCAAACCCGACCGCATCCTGTCCTTTACCACGGCTTAGATTAGCCGGAAAAACCTATGCCAAACCGCCGGTTTTCATTGCCAAGGTGAAACTGCACATCAAAACTGCGATTCGGCGGAGGCAAAATGGCGGCAAATGGTCCGATAGTTTCAAGCGGTACTGTATTTTAATTTAACATTGTTTGTTTCGAGGAACATTTATCCCCTTAAGTGAATACAACCGGTAAACAAGTTGTACTGATAAATTCAAAACTTGGCTATATATTTTTTCTCAAGTTTTGTGATTTGAAACTCCGCCAAGCAAGTACAAGTTGTATGAAGTTTCATTGAGCCCGACAGGGGGATGGTAAAAAAAAAAGTCGCACTATGAGCCTAAGTGGCCAACACAGCCGGAGGTTAACCCGGTTTCTGTAGCATGCAGCAACTAGGAGTATTGCTATTCCCCCCTGGATGGGATGCCAGTCCATCACAGGGTTACCCCCAGCAGTATGTCGCCGGTACCCATTTATACTGTTGTAGGAACTTTTGGGGAGGATTAGCTGGGTTAACTTCAACAACGATCCAACAGCTTTTTCAGTTGTTTCTCTTTATTACTCTGACAAGAGTTCAGCTTACTCTGCTCAACAATCACTTCTCTACTAAAACTAGATGGCACCCATTTTTATACTGACTCGACAACCATCTGCTTAACGCAAACTAAATCTTATGCAAGCCTTCTGTGATTGGCTGCAAGAAACTTATTTGCATCCGTGCCTTCGATCTATTAGTCAAGTCAAAGACATCTTTTTAGAGAAATATCACCGCGAAGGTTGGGTTGTCCAGTCAATACAAAACAAGGAGACCAATATAAAAATTACAAGGTTCAGACTTATACAATAAAGTTTCACAAAGATAATCTGAAAAACACTAAAAGTTGTTGTTCAAAAATTGTACAAGAAGTCGATGCGTTGAAGGTGTTAGCCTTCTTCATCGAAGATGATTGGTTAAAAGTTTCCATAAATTAAATGAGTACATGGTCAACAAAATCTAGAGTTCGAATTATATATTCAGTACGTGGCTAATAGCAAAATTACAACAATAGATATTTATCTTCACAATCACTCTAAGACCATAGTATTTACTTTCAAAAACACCTTATATTACGGACATTATTATTAAGATATCTTCATATTTAAAATGAACATCAACTACCATGAATTCGGTAAAAGAACCCAAGAAAATCTACCAAAATTGACTAAAAATAAGAACAGTAACAATTCCTGGAATAAACCGTCGAAAGGTCAAGTTGAGGAAAAACTTATAAAAAGTAAGGTAAACAAGGTGTTATCTTTTGTAGGAAACTTAATTGAAAATATTTTTACGAACACAAGTGCTTCCGTGGAAACATACAGCTGCTCATACCGAATTCATGACAGGAGAATTTATACATTAATCACACATTAAGAACATCTAAGTCGAACCACGAGGTATTATTTCTAGAGAGCTGCATAACGAGTCAACTGGTCTTTTTCTGTGATATTCCCAACACCGAAATATAATTTGTAATAAGTCCAAACACCAAATAAAATTCCTTTAACTATTTTAACCCCAAATAATTGCGTTGTAAATATTTTTCATCATTGTCAATTTTTATCATCTAACAATACACCTGGGTGAAGAGAGACAATGTGGAGCAAAGTTTCTTGTCGAAGGAAATTACTATCACACCAAGATGGGGTTCAACAATTTATTGACAGAAGATGAACAGACTAACAACTTAATATTGACCCTCACCTTTTTGGTTGGGGGGTAGGGTTTCAAGGCCTAACTAAACAGAGATTGTCCGACACGAGAGTGAACTTGAGCACATGTCCTAATGACGTCACCGGTTCTGAGTGGCCAATGACCATGCGCTATTAATTACAATCATTAACTCTTACAACTTAATCCTACCCAACAACACAGTAATGAAGAGACCAACCTGGCCTTGAACCAACGACCCTCTGATCGTCCCATTGTAAGTCGACGCGCTTATCACTACACCACCACCCCTCCACAGGGGGATGGTAGAGGTGCTTTTTTCCTCATGAGCCACAAGTTTTATTGAACGGCTCATTTTATGTATGAAATAAAATTCTGGGATAATCTGGAATTAGATAACATGCGATGCATGGCAAAAAAATTTTCTCACAAAACCTTCTATAACAGATTGTTTAGCTTTAATACTTGAGGAAGGCCTCACCCAAACTGACTTTAAAATGCTTTTTTAGTCTGGAAAAAAGGTAGCATATACTTTCAATATTACTTAGTTTTTCTTTAACAAGATGTATATTAACATGGTGAAGAGGATTTTTTCCAGAAAAGTTGATTAACCCCTAATATCAAAGAACAAACTCTCCTATCTTGTCCCCAAGCCAAGAGAAGTTATTAAGTAATGTTTAAAAATGATCAGGAGTGTTTTATCTGGTTTTAAACCATGAAGCGCAGCAGAGTGGTTTCAGACCTGATAAAACACGTGCTGCAAGGTTTTTGAACAGCTTCAAAAACATTCCTGGAAAAGCGTGTGTCAATAGAAATATAGAGTTGGAAATTAGCATAGGAGAAAAACACTGCATACTAATGGCAGTGTTTTATCAGCTGATAAAACACCGCATACTAATAAAGAGGAGGTTTGTCAATATAAAGTCACTGCGTGTGATGTATTATCAACCATTTGATAGGTCAATGGGCTTATGAATTATTAATGAGTTTGAAAAATTTCAAGAAAATTCACCTTGGGTGATTATATCCTTAATTTTCATGACCTCGAAGGTTGGATAAGTATTGATATTACCGGGAGAAATTTGATGCTCGTCACTGTTAGGGCTTAAAGGGTTAGTCATCTAAGAATGACCGTCCAAGAATAGGGACTACCTGTCCGAGAATAGGCCACTCATCTTCTACAATAGGTTTCACAGTTACTGAGAAACCTCAGGTATTCAATCAGCTAATCTTGATCTTTAGGATGTGTTTATGTAAGGAAGGAACAATACACTAGAAATGTCCCGCCCTTGTGTGGTAAGTTATTGTGATAAATGCGAAAATTGTCCAAAATAGGCACATATACTGTAATATTGTTTTCTTTTGTTTTGAGCTTAAGTTCATATATAAGCCGATTTGGAAACTCACTTTTTGTGTTAAATCCATAATTATTTAGTTTGTAGAGAAAGACCAAACTTTGTGACATCACGATGAACTTCCCATGAACGCTAACAGTGAGTGTGCACTGCTGCTATTGTTGAAGAAACCAGACTTGAGCTTATATCATATACGAAACATTTTCAATTTGTGGATGGGATCAATCCTATAACTGTGGTAAGTTGGTTTTTAAGTTTCATTATATTTTTTGAGTGGTTGTTGTCTGTTAACAAATCAAGGCATGAGCAACTGAAATAACTAAGGAAACTGGTTTAATGAATATTGTTTCGGGTATGCTGTCCAACTTTTTCATTTTGTCAGGATCTAATAATAATTATTAATGTAGAGACCTCTCAGCATTACATTATTTCAACACCACAACACTTGCCAAATTCGCAACCTTTGTGACAATTTTAGTCGCCTTTTTTTCTGCTGATTCTGGTCAGCAAACCAGTCCCAGCTTGGAGTCTGATCGTCAATAATAGATTTTTGTGAGGATGGAGTCGAGATTATTAACTCATTTTAACCAGTAATGTATCTCATATTTTAGCAACATTGTTTTGGTGACAAATGTAAAATTCTCCATGTGTCTCATATTTCACTGCTAAATTTGCATATTTGACGTCAATGATAATTACATATTTTTGCAGTTTAAAACGGTCAATGCCAAATTAATAAGCAAATGTCAGGCTGCTGTTTGTCTTAAAATGGCTGATTTTCTCTTTGTTGGAAAAAGGTGTTATTAAATTTTGTTGGTTTAAATTTTTCTTCAGCCTGTCAGCCACAGCTATCATGCAAACTTCAAAATTCAAAATTCACGTGACATGCGTGATGTTACCCACGTCTATCCATAACAACGTTAATGACCAAAAGTGTTTTTTGTTTTAGTACGTGTAACCATATACTGCAATTGTTTCGATAGTATATTGACTAATAAAACATTTTGGGTGAGAGAATTTTTTGTTCGGACAACTGAAATCTGGAAAGTACTCTGATGGATGAGTGAAATGGAAGAAAATATTTGTGTCCTGCAAAGATGAAAGTGTGCATTTTTTTCTGGTTTGGCTCCTTTAAAGATTGAATAAAAAAGTTTTAAAGGCCCACATTCACCCAAGATGTATTGCGCGCCGAGGAACAGTCTTGGTTGCCTAGCATGTGACTAAAAATTTTCCCTGTGTGTTCATACAGTACCGCCTAGAACTATAGGCCCATTTGCCGCGTCGTTGCCGCGGGGCCTATTCGCGGCTTTCCCTCGGTTTTCCTGCAGTAGGACGCTTTTTTGCCTAGGTTCCGTCGCGGTATGGCTCCAAAGTTGCCGCAGGAAAGTTCAGCTAGGTGAAACCTCAGTAAAGAAAAGACGCGGTAGAGTTTGAATACGCTTTTGTCTCCTTTGTGTTTTGGTTCGTCAACTTCTAATGGCAAAACATTAACTAGGGAGGACGATCATGTGCGATACACATACCATTTTCGGCCCTTGAACCATTTGAAGAAAATGAGAATCCCTTTTCGGGTATCTGACCACATTTGAAAAATCCTTTGAGGAAGATTCTGATTTAATATCTCAAACCTTGGTATACCCAAAATTCTTGAAGACTTCTTGAGGACAATGCGCGTATTCACTATCGAAGCTTCGAAGCGTGCAGATTTGCTTAAGAAAAAACGAGCAAACTTGAATTTTCGACACAGTCTGTGGAGTTCCGTTTGCCGGACATTTTAAAATCATTTATAAATTGAAAACAAATAATATTTCAGCATGTTTTGTGTCGCTCAGCTCAACGACGAATAATAATTGGAATTCCAACACATTGTCACTCCTGACGTGACAAGCTGTTTGATGCAACACAGCAACGTTCCAGAATGTTAGTCCGCGCTTTACTTTGCGTTTCTTGCCAAGTAATTTCAATTTTGAGTTGGGAGAAGCAAAAGAAAACAAAAACGGACCTACCAAATTTACGGATTATAAAACATGTTCGCACGTGACGATGTTATTGTAACTTGAAACCTTTGTGTCGGCTTAGCAAATTTTGTCGCTTGTGTTTACAGTCTATTTTAAACCTCTTTCTTTTAAAATGAACTTGGCACTGCAACAAGAATAATATTCATTCTCAATAACCAATCTTTTAGAACACTGCTTGCTCTAAAATTCAGGAGATGTTTTTAGCAGCTGTTCGGTCGGACACTTATAAAAAAAAGCCGACAGCGGTGGTTCCCACAGGTGCAAAACAAACATCAAATTTGCTCCTATGCAAATTACGGCTAAATGTTACAACACGTTTGCCCTCCGTCACTTGTATCGAAATGAACAAATTAAGAAAACTAAATTAAACAAGATGCAGATACTGGCATAAATGCGTGATGCTGCAGCTGATTCATTTATTCCAACTGTATGCTTTGCAGATTTATAAAACTATCCTTACTAATGGAAAAGTTTGAGTCACGAAGATCGCGTTACGTTGTTTCCCTTGTGTTACGTTACATAGGGTTTCACCGGAAATTTCGGTAATTCCATTACGATAACGTAAGCTGCTCAATGACCTCTTTTCATTCTCCCACCGTGGTCTAAGACTGTCAAACAAAGCACGATTCCTTCGCCAGGAACTCTCCAATTCCCACCATTTTAGATGTCGAGTGCTTCTCAGAAGTTATTCTTTCGATTTACCGCTTCAAAATGTTTAATTTTCCGTTTGAAAATGACACACTTGAGTCCACGACATGTTAACAATATGGCAACACAAATTTAATCTGAGATTAATGAATAAATCAAATGATGCTTTGACGTCACACAAGTTGCGGTGAGTGGGTCCCCTCCCTTGCGAAAAGAATGGATTTTGATTGGCCTGCTTTTGTTGAAGACAATCAGAACAATAGTTGGCTTCACACTAGAGCTTGTAAGTATAATCTAAGTGCACTTGAAACCTACTTTGAGTGTGAAGGGGTAAAACCTACCAACTTGAACTTTACTTAGTGACCATGGAAACGTTCGTAGTTCAAAGTATGGCCAACACCACACTTGAGAACGTACTTGACCAATAAGAAAAGGGAAACCAACTGAAAGTCACGTGCTGCGGTGCCAGGACAGATAAACATTTTGCCGTGAACTAAAATCAATCCAAAAAAAATCAAAATGGATGGCTGGAGATACGCCTCGCACTTTGAGGACTCCGCGTACGAAATCACACAAAGCGTTGAACGTTGTGGACGAGGCCATGCCCAAACCCTGTGACGATTTCTTTGCCGAAAACCACGTTGCTGAACCATTCTCGACAAATGCAGAAGACGACGCCTGTTCTTTTATGTTGTCGCCAAGTACCCGTAAACAATGAAGTACCTATGCATTTTCTGTAATGTTAAAACTCTCTGAGTTAAAATATAGAAAAAATTTTACATAAAACGTTTTTCCCTTGCAAAGGCTCCATGATTTTCCGGCGAGCAATCGCGTTTCTGATTTTACCGCAAAAGATGATTGACAGCTTGTGCTTTAAGTGTATACTTTGTCACCAGGTATGAAGCCAAGTTTTCTAAAGTGAGAGTTGAGATTTTCAAGTGTACTTGAATCAAGTGCTTACTTGAAACTAACTTAGATTGTAGTGTGAAGCCAACAAATACATCCCTAGTAGGAGAGGGCAGAATTTAATGAATAAATTAATGCACAGATTTGTGGCTACCATGAAAAAAAAGATACGGAGCCCGTTTTTAGACACGGTATGCCCCTCAGGGCATCCCGCGTAAAAAGGGATTTTTTTGTGACAATTCAGCGAAGTCTCAATTGTTAAGTTACAGTGCAGGCCAGAATTAAGCGAACCAAAACATACGCGTAAAACGCGTCTGCTGCGGACGCGTATACGGGTCTAAAAATCTGCAGATGCGCGTCTAGTCAGACGCATTAGTATGTATGAGCTAGCTCATTGTTTTCATATTGTTGATCTTTCATTGTTCTTTTGAATTGCCTGGGAAAAGCCTTTCAGAAGGGTTTGACAAAGTATGACTACACTTGTCGACTTTCTTGTAGAACCGGCTCGGCGCAAGAACAACTTCATGTTGTTGAGCGCATGGAAGAACTTAAAGAAAAAAAAACTTGCCGCGAGGCTTACTGTATTTTGCGAAACGAAACGAAATGATGAATAAAATCTGAAGAATTGAAGATATCAAGACTGCAACAGTCAGACTGCTGTGTGTGACAAGCTAAAAGAGGAATAAAACGCCGGGAATGCAGTGTTTCTAAATTTAAAGATCTGTACTTTGCGAAACGAGCTCTGCGTACGTAGACCGTGAAAGAATTTAACTTGTTTGTTTATATTTCTAAAGGCTATTCTTATTTATTCCTTGCCGCAATGATGATTCGGATAGTTCGAGAATAATACAGTATTTGTGGGTAGAGTAACCAAATAAATTTATACGACCCGGAATAAAATCAGTCAATCCACCAAATAATTTTCAACCGACTTCGCTCGTCTCGCGCGCTTCGGTTCAGATTTGCTGACTTACCGTGAACTTTCCCTCATTCTACCTCACGCATTTACTATCTCCGGCCGCAAAATGTAATCGTTCAGTTGACGCTAAAGATCCAAGGCAATTCCGTTGGTTAAAGGCTTAGGGTAAAGAAGGAAACTTCAATTTTGCAAAATTTCATCCCGGTCTAGTGTGAGCGATAAGATCGATTCCCCGGAACAAGCCTAAACTGAACGTAAAACACTGAGTGTCTACTGAGTACCGCAACGCTTGATGCATTCCTATATGACTATATTTACGTTCACTTGGATAAAGCCATATTAGCAACTTTTGCAAGATTGAAAGCGTCTTCTAATGTTGTAAAACACTGACAGAAGCCGTCGTTTCGACGTAGAAAGAAATTGCCACGCTGATATCATCGGGAAGATTTCAGTCACGTGCTAGGCAACCAAATTCCTGCACATGTATCAAAGTCATTCGACAACAACACGATCTATACGGAGGTTCTTGTGAGGAAAACTGGATGCTTTTTTATTCAATCAACACGGGAGCCACAGTGCCTTTCCAATTATAGCCAACTTGTGCCATTTTCACCCCTTCGAAGAAACCTCGAAACGCTCTCTTTCGAGTCACAATGTGCGTGTCATTTTTAAAATAAGTGAAGGCATAACTCGAAACACTCACCTATTATTCACGAGTTCGCGCACAGAGCGCTTTGATTTCGAACAAGTAGTATTCGACTTATTAGCTTAGATTTATATTTTCTATAACACGGTGAATATTCAATAACGGCTGGGAGTTGTTTTTAAAGCCACCAGTGTTTACGAAGCGGATAAGATTCGAAATATGATAGCTGTCGCTCGTTGATTTCATAAAATGCTAATTTTGTGTTTGTCGTTAACCCGTTGAAGTCTTTTGTTTTGTTTGACAATACCACACAAAGAGAACTTACGGCGATGAATGACAATGGCGAAAACGCGCACATTTAGACGCGTCTAAAAATACGCGCATGCGCGTTTTTGCTGCGTATAAAACGCGTCTGCATAGTTCGCTTAATTCTGGCCTGCACTGTACACCGAGTGTTTTGAAAAGCATGTAAATCAACATACACGTATTTTACTGCGTATTTAACATACCCTTGGAGATAACAAGCTTCTTTCTAGTGTTGGATTGTTAGTTACTTTTATTATCTCTGAAAAGACTGAATACAAACATTTGCCGGGTTAAAGATTCAGGATTTTAGTATTTGAATACGCAAACTATCCAACGCCATTTTGACTTCAAATTACTCCTTCGATTAAGCACCAACTCTTCGCACCTCAAACACTTGCAGTATAAATGTCTTCACTCATGCTAACACTTATTTTAGAAATGCAACTAGTCCCCATTGTTCTTTCCCGCGGCACGCCTGGTCTTTTCTCCCGCGGCAAACTGTACCTCGTCTTCACCGTGGAACAACCGCTTTTTCACCTAGGTGGATCGCCCGTACGAAAATGTCTGGCCTAACAAAGCCATATTTAGGCCTGATCTCAGCCTGATTTAGTGAACCGAGACCTTACACAAAACTAACAAAAGCCTAACACTGAATTTGTTAGGTTAATTGATTAAAACCCCAAAATAATAAGGTTTTGTTAGGTTTAGAATTAGACTAAACGGCAGCCTGACAACGCGCAATTTTTTTCTGGTCGACAGCCCAGTGTTTTCGTAACCTTATTATTTACCCAACAAAGCCTAACATGTATTTACCGTATATAAATAACTGTGACTAACCAAATTATCTAGCCTAACAGTAACCTTACAGAACCTAAATCGCGAAGTAGAAAACTCACGTAAAACTCACAGTCATAATCATTTTAGCCGGGCACACTTAACCGCACTAAACTCGCGACATTATTGAATCTTTCTTTACTGCGTGTCGTTCAGTCTTTAACACAGGTTTCATGGTTCGCTTTTTTGTGCATCAAAAGCTTAATCTGCAATATATACGCGTTTTTTTTTCTCCGTTCATCAGTCCTGTACAACCTTTTATCGCAACTTGTTAATCGACTAAAAATGAACATTATTTAGACGATCAAATTCAATCCTGATATTTTGTAGCATATGTTGCCTTCTATGCTTGATTCATTTCACTTACTCGATCCGAGGTGAAAAATCAAGCTGCTTTTTTGAATGTTCGCGACGAAGCACTGAAAAATATTTCCAAGATACGATTTCGAGAAATGTATGGCGCCTTTTCTCCCAATTCCCTGACAGTCGCGTGCGTGTTGGAATTTTGTCTAAAAGGTCTCTTGAGACATCTGCGGGTTTAATCTCATTGGCCAAAGGTCATGAACCTGTTTCGAATTACCTTTACCTGATCGCGTTACAAAAATTGTCCTGAAAATAAACTCGACCGTTGGTAATTTGACTTAGAAGAGCGGGAACGTTTTCAATGCGAGGTATCTTCTCAGCTTGGGAAACAGTTTTTATGTTTTGTTTTTCTAAAGCAAAGAGCTGCATCCGGCCGTTTTGTAAACAACACCTGTTCCTTCGGATTGTCTCCGACTGCGTTTGAAGTTCGCCACGATAAATGTACTCTGATCGAGAGCTCTGAGGGCTTCTTTGGTCTGCTGTACAACAAAATGACTCTTGCAAGTTGTATTTTAGTCCACGTTTCCACATTAGGGAAAGAATATCGAAGAACGTTCCAATCATTGAGGTGAGCAACACAATCACATAATATAAAAACTACGATTTTAGGTCGTCAAAGTGATTCCCGGTTAGCATCCTAGCTTCTGAACCATAAATTAGTTCACGTTAACCTTTGTGGTTCTCAACTTGTCAAAATGTATACTATTTTAGCTTATTCCACTGCGCAACAGACTGCGCCGTGTGGTGTTCCAATTTATTCTGTACACATAACAATAAATAAACTTATGTACTGCGAAACAACTTTACTGCGGACTGCTGTGTTTTAATAATGTAGCTCAAGTGTCAACTACTATAATTTGCTTATTATCGACATTAGCCGTGTGAAGGTTACGAAGTCATGATGATATTTAACCCATCAGCAATGCTTTTTTACGATTTTAAGCCTTAAAATTTCAAGCCTTGCGAATTAATTTTTAAGCCTTACATTTTTTGAACTGTAAGCCTTAAAATATAATCATTTTTGAGTAATTCTTCCATCCGCAATGCAGTCTCGGAAGGCCTTACAAAAATCAGGCTCGAGGCCTTAAAAAGTTAAGGTCCTGTTTTTAGCCTTACACGACGCTTAAAAAGGTTAAGGTTATTCCACAAAAATTTAGGCTTTTGTCAGGTTAAAAATTCAGGCCTAAGTTACGTTAATGTTAGGCCCAACATTTTCGTACGGGTGCGCAGCCACTACCCGCGGTAAAGACTAGGTATGCCCTAGTCGCGATGTGTCAATAGTTCCAGGCGGTACTGTACATGCCAATTCTACATTCAAACAAAAGCTTCTGTCATCATTTCATAGCATTGGAAGGGGCTATTAATTTTGCTTAAGTTGCTTTTTTGCCTTAATCCAACAGATATCTGATGCAGAAATGCATTGAAATGCTTTGAGCGTTATAACAGTTTCTGGCTATCATTTTGCATTTCATTTGCAAATTACATAGTTTTTCATTGTTTTGGGGAATCAATCTATTCGCTGACACTGGACCCCGAATGAAATTTGTTGCAAAGTTCAGTTCCTAATTTTACCCTTAGACTTATACTCAAGGCATTGCCTTGGATCCTTAAACATTAGTTGAACTTTACATTTTTTAAGGCTGGCGATCAACCTGCCTGAAGCGTTTTGTTATGCAAATTTTCAATTGTTCCATTCGTAGTGATCTGATCGATAACATTCTACCCAGAATCCATGAAATTTTAATAATACCACTCTGTAAAATTGCTTATTTTACCTAAATTCTTTCACTTGTGGCATTTTCTGGGATTTTTGGGTAAGTCTCTGAAAGTTTTCTTGTTTGCAGCAGCGACTAGAAGAGACCAAGTTATTGTTTCTTTCGTAATTAAGCATTTCAAAGACAAATTGATGCCAGAGTGCCTGATCCATTGCAATGGACTTTTTAGTTTCTGCGCTTGTTTCTGCTATTGTTCATTCCTCAAGAAATAAATTGTTTTCTCATAACTATGAGTAATCATGAATGTTTCGTTCAGTGATCCTCACGTGTATTGAGGATCGAGTCAACGTTTGAGTGAATCACATTGACGCGACTCCTCGATACTTAATTCTCGTGAGCATCAAACTTACATTTGAGTGATACTGTAATTGCTGTGGAGTGGGAACTGTGATAGGGAAATGAAGACAATTTTGCACATTATACATTAAATTTTTACGGCTGTGTTTCAATATTTGTAAGGAGAGCAAAATAAAATAGCTATGGAAATTCCGGGGGGTTAGATGTGTTATTTTGAACCTCCTAGAACATATAATACATGTATAATAATAATCATAATCCTGTTATTTTCTTTTTTTCAGTGAAAGCTGCCACCATTATGCATTTTATTGTGTTCCTTCACTGGCAGACCAAGCATTAACATGATGGACGTAACAAATGCTAAGCAAGTATAATTTTTTTTTATAGCAATAATAATTATTATTTTAAAGAAGTAATGCATACTTCCCGTGTAACATGTGATAAGGGTTGTCACTGGAACATGTTACAGGTGTTCAATATGGGCTGTAGCACAGGACAAATTCCATTGGTAATTTGATGTTATTACATATGTGAATGAAAAGCCCATACATGTAGTTGGCATAAGAAAAGTAAGCGGCATTCTCCAACCTCCAAAAAAAATATTCAAAAGCGCTTTTGAGAGGAAGCACAGCATAGTAAATTATTATACCATTTAATACACCATGCACATGTACAGCAAGGAAAACACAGAATCTTCTACACCCCCTGCTAGGTGCTTTTTGTCCTTTTGAGCTACCAGTCCTTTAGAAGACAGTTAAACAAATCAGAATCTGTCTTCTGTGTGACTGAATGTTTGTGAGTTTTATGGGGTTGGATTTTACAAACAGAAAATGGCACCATGTCACACTGGTAACAAATTTTCAAGAAATATTTTTTCGCCTATGTAACGTACATTTTTTTAGAGTTCAAAATGAAAAGAAACATCACTGAAAAATACTCAACCGCTGAAAAAAGGACTTGATAAGAAGATTTTATTGTGTGTTTGAAAGTTTTTGCTTCTAAAAGCAAATGCAAGAAATCTTTTGACTGGGCTTCTTTTAGTCATTTATTTTTTCTTTGCTAATTTGTAGCTGTGTTTGGGAAGTGCTTTCGTGTAAACATTGACTAACTTCCATAACCTGGTTGAAATTAAATTTTGGTATGCAAGCGGTTTACATCAACATGCACAGAATTTTAGCAATTTTCATTTTTCAAGGTTATTTTTTGTTATACGTGATAAATGCATGTAGCCTTGTACTTTTTGTATCGGAAATTGTTTGTCTAACGATTCAAATGTAAAAAGAAGTTAATTTGAGAAGCCTAAGATTTTTCTTTCTTTACTGTGTATTTTGGTTAATTTGGGAAAACTCAAGAATCTTGCGGGAGCCACTGCTGCAGACACAGTTTGCTTGTCAATTTGTTTTCCCAGAAAAAGGGAGACTGCAATATCAAATCTCTTAAGAGATCAAGGCATAGCTAGTTTTGCTTACAGTCGAACCAGGTCAAGTGTACCCCCCTAGACCCTATTAATGGATCGATTATATGAAAATTGAACCCATTAGTCGTTTCAAAGAATGCATTCATTTATTCATTGTGAACGCGGATCAATGATCAAATTAAAATTCGCAGAACATAGATCCGCGCTAACAGTAAAAGCAATAGCCTGTAAAATTCAAACTACTGTACATTTGAAACAGCTCGTTCGTTCAAACTGTTCCTGCATGTTGTTGACACATTCATATAATTCGTTATGCAAATTTTTGTCATGGCAAGAGCACAAAGTCAAGCGCTTGCAAATGAGTCGGGCTGAAAAATTCCAATTTATCTTTCATGTATAGCATTACCTACCTTGTAGCATGAAAAAGTTTGGTATATATTATTATTTCACCAGACTGTCCATTATACGTCGACGAATAGCGCAACACATGTGCTGCCATTGTCGAAGGTCAACTGAAATGAACATCTTCCATTGTGAGTTCGCATACTTTTCGCTAAATTAATTTGCATATACCTCAAAAAGAGTACCGTTTATTATAATAAAACGCCGGCTTCCAGTCCTTTTTCATTTTTGTTTTTGAATAACTAACGGAAAAAACGCAAGTGTACAAACGTAAAATGTTCATTTAGCGATCATTAGTGAGTTTAAATTTACGCGACAGGACCCACCGTGCCTGGTATAAAAATGGCGAATTTTCTTTCTGACAGTACGCGTTGACTGCTGTAAATCACGAGAAATCTGCTTTTTAGAAAATCCACTGTTATATAAATCAAGAATTGCCGCTCTGAATATATTGAGAGGAGTTTTTCCCGCGGGCTTTCTGGTTTTCTGGTTTCATGCATTATTTGTACCCTGGTTCGTATAATCCAATCAGAAATCTAATTTTGATTTGAATACTTGAAACGACTAAGGGGTTCAATTTTCAAATAATAGATTCATTTATAGAATCTAGGGGGGTACGCTTGACCTGGTTCGACTGTAATAGGAAGTCAAAAGAACAATCCATGTGGGTCTCTTACTTGGAAGGTTCATTCAATTATTGTATTCTTTTGCCAAATTTACAAATGCAGTGTTGACCAGTGCATTCTTGCTTTGACATTTCCTTTTTTTTAGTATTGAGCATTCAACTCTTTCTTGTGTTTTAGTACAGATCATACATTTTCAGGCTTGCAATCTTTGATGAATGATTTGGAACTGTCTCTTTCAATAGAACACCTACATATTTCTCTTTTACCAGCCCTTCTTGACACCTAAGGGACTGGTGAAGGACCTCCTCGCACAGTTATTAATTGTGTCACTATTGACCTGAAAAATGTTATTGCTTGTGAAGTAGTTAAAGATGGAAAGTGTATTTGTAAAAAAAAGTCCATTTTTTTTCTGTGCCTTGTTGTAATCTTCCCTTACTGTAACTAATAACTTGGGCATTCTGTGAAGCCCAAGTTATTAATTCCGCTTTCTTAGGTGTTAAAAGTGCAATAGGGTGTTGGGCAAGTCTGGGCAAGTTATAGTATCTGTTGATAGATTGTGAATGTGACAAAGTTTAAGTTGAGATGACCACATGACTATGTTTATACTTCATTTGCTGTTTTCAGTTTATCAGACGTGTTTCGTTAGCATCAAAGGTGATAATTATTTCGCACTATTCTTCTCCATGTACCAATTTTTTTGTAGAAAACAAAACAGCGAATCTCATGTTTGCCCTCTAAAAACAGCGAGCAAGCATGTAGCAGTCAAATACGGAATGAAACGGAAGCCTTTGCTTGTTTTCATGAATTTAAGCTAGTCACATTGCAGTGAGGGACACCTAAAATACAACATTGAAGTAAGTTGAATTTGTGAGACAAAATGCGATTAAAGCATGATTTCTGGAGTAATAACAATCAAGACATCATTTGTTTGTTTACCTTTTGGTTGGAAGAGGCATCTCATTGGTGCCTAAACGATGGTTGTTGACGCTCAAGCGAGTCAATATTGCATTGCTTTTTTGCTTAGAAGCGTGACTGAGCTAAAGTGACAAGAAATGTCGTCTAGTATGCTAATTCCACATACAAATACACATGCCATTCGTGGTAGACCCACACTAAAAGATATTGAACGTTTTCGGAACGGATTTGTGCGCAAACTTAAACGAAAAGAAAGATATTCAATGATACCAAATGGACAACTTGACAGATTGTCAACAAAGCAAAATGGAAAGCAGTTGCTCCACTTTCGTACTTTAATGCTCTTTTTTTTTACATATAATCGTGTAGTTTAGCAAAAATGATTGTGTTGGATTTCACAGGTGTGTGTTTCAATGCAATGATGCATCCAGATCGTGTCACCAGTAAAAAAGCTGAAATGTCTGTCACAGAAAGCCCAGGAAATAAGGGTATTTGGGTGGAAAATTGTTCACACAAAGCTCGCTTTTCATCAAAATTCGTCATCATCTGAAATGTACTTCATGGTTACAAAACTTGACATGTTCAGCGATGTTATGTTTTATTTTTTTTATTCATCCTTTGCGTGAGTATTTCGGTTGAACTACATCACATTTATCGCAAATACAAAGTGATGCCTTGGACTCTCAGCGAGTCTTTTATAGTTTACCTGTCATCAAAGACTGAACTAACATGCATGGTCAAATACGCCTAATAAAATGACAGCCAAGTACATGCTCCCACAGTGACTTCTTTGATTATTATTTTAATTTTTTTTAAGAACACTTTATTGAGTACTTCAGAACAGTACATTTCATTAATTATATTACCATATGACACTGCATTAGTACATAACTTACAATACAGCTAACTCCGACACTAACAATTATATCATTACTTGCAATACGATACTAATTACTTACAATACTTACATACGTACAATACGGTACTAACGATGTCACAACACTTTTTAAACGACAAACTTAAGCAACAAATTACACAATTACTTGCTGGCGCTTGGCAACCTTGCAAAGCAATATAGCAAAAATACAGAAAATTGAAATACAATTAAAAGGCTCAAAGACTTATTTGTGATTTGTGTTTTTTTCAATTTCAAGGTGACTCTTTAATATAGCACAATAGGCTTCCCAGATATACTCTTCTTCTCTTCTTGACGCAGTATAGATGTAATATTTGGCGATAATTAAAGGGAAGTTCAAGCCAAGACAATGAGAGAGATCTCTAGTGAACTCGTATATTATTTCTTGTTCTGATAAGGTGATTGAATTTAGGGTTTTTCCCTAGCTTCCACCAGAGGGAAAATGAGTCCAAAAACTCTGTACAAAAGGGCAAGTTACGAAAAGGTGTTCTAATGTTTATTTCTTATTACAAAGGTGGCATTGTTCTTTTTGAGCAAGCGAATCCATGAAAAGAGTGGCATTAGTTGGAACTCGTTATAGGTCCGCTTTTACCCGTTGATAAATTAATCAATTCTTGGGTGATCGTGTGGCAAAGGCCACAATACTTCAGAAAGTTATTCTTTAACTGAAATGTGGATACAAAGTCATTAAAGGTTAAGAAAGAGTCGCCTTTGAAAATATCGCTGACTTTAGTAATGCCAGCTTCATGCCACTGCTTGTAATAAACTGAGGATCCATTAAATTTAATAAACCTATTTTTCCAGATAATGTCATCTAGTATTTGTTCTTGGGATTCAGGAGTAGAGTAAACTAGTTTTTGCCAAGCTTCCAAGGCTTCTTTATAAAAATCAAGAGGTATATGGGCTTTCAGGAACTTCTTCTTTGATTATAGTGTCATCTCCATGCTGTTAATCCCTACAAATTTTTATTCCTGCCAAACCCTTTTACGAAAATCATTGAGGGGCATTGTCAAAGATCAGAACCTTCCATGGTCTTCAAATAACAATACAAATAGCTTTTTAACTAAATTTGATTAAATAGACTCCTCTTCAACCTCCAGTATAAACATCATCAACAAAACAAGCTCCGAATTTCTTCATGGCTGCTTTACTTAATGCAGCTACCACTCCACTCCACTGTAAACACACCTATGACATAGATTTTTTTCTATTAGCATGTATTATTGTGTTTGCATCAGGTCGTAAAGTTAATTCTGGCTCCCAGCAACGTGGCTTGGGCTCCTAACTTTCAGTTTTCCTAGGCTGCAACCTTGAAAAGGATAAAACAACAAGCACTGGTATCAGGTTATAAAATGTACTAGCCAGGCCGTTTGTGCCCAATCAGTCATGGAAATAATTTTTACATAATTAGTCCAATTATTAATAGTTATTATTCATTATATCCCATGTGAGAATCAGCATGCGTTCTGTTGACTAACATAGACAGATGAAAATCATGTATGTATAGATCACATGCATCCTGCATACAACTAGGATCAGTAGTGTTAAAAGTTAAAGTGCAAGATGCTGGTGAAGAAAGAATGATTGCAAATTTTAAGATTGGAAAATTTATTCATTTATTCTTGTTGCTACTAACTTAAAGTTTTACCTCTGGTACTGGTACATTTTTCTGACCTCATATCATTTTGAAAAGTAAGAGGTGAAGAACTGTAAGGCCAGCTGATTGCCTATCAGGGCTCTCTTGAAGTTTGGAGCTGCATGTTGGATTGAGCTTAACACTTCAAACCTTGTTGGTAAATTCAACCATGTACAGTGTACAGACACTATCACCTGCAACATCAAGGTTCTATAATGAACATTCAGCTACAATAGGTGTAAATGGTTGTGACCCTTACTGGCGGCTTAATGGTAATCAAAGAAATGCATTTTCCAGGCACCATTACACAACTTGCATAATTGCATCTGATATGAACATTTGTTTCATCATGATGCTCATGGGTGATTTCCATGTGGAGGTTGGAGGAAAGAGGAGCATTTGTTCACTCAGCTATTGTATAATGCATTTGTTATTGGCTTCTCTATAGGGGGAAGGGGAAGAAACAACAAGAAAAAAATTAGGAAACTCTAGACTAAAGTCCAAATGACAGAGGGAAACCTACACTTGATTGTGAAAGGTTACTTGATAAAGGGTTAATTCTGCCAAAGATGCTTATGCTTTAAGATATGAATTAGAGCCTTATGGGTGGCAAATGAAGGTGCAAATATTATCCTTTTTTTGGAAGACTTAATCCTTTCAACTGTCATAGCAAACCAGCTCCAATTGAATGTTGCCGAATATTTTTCTGGAACCTGAAGTATATTATGCCACCAGCCCTTTATTTCCTCCCTCTGCTCCTACAGAAATATGCTAAAAGGCCACCAATTTCTCCACACGTAGCCTGGGTCCACTTCTCTGAGAATATGGCAACAAATGCATGAATGGCTTACAAAGGCAAATCCATTATCTATGAAACCTGCTTCAGTTGGGTGGGGAGGGGTGGGGGATGGGCGTGCCTCCTGGAAGAATGAGCGATCCTGGGTTGTCATGGGAAACTGCAATGTGCCACGTCCTTCCTCACTTCTCTGCCCTTCCCCACAGACCTTAGGTCTCGAAGCACCCAAGTCTCTGACCAACCTCTCTTTGGCTTGGCTCAGTTCTGGCCAAGGGTCCCAAGGGATGGTATCACTGTTGACATTTCTTTCATTGGAAAGTTGAAAAATATTTCCTCTGGCCTGCTTTGGTCTTCTGTCTGAAGCTTGGGTACCATGCACTTAATTTTAAAGAAAGGTTACTCTCTGGCCTGTCAGAAGCATGTCTTTCAGTTCTAGTCCTTTAGCTAACCTCATCTTGATAATCTTAGCTCTGCTAACAACAACACTTTCTAAACTGCTGGCTTCCCAATGAGTATGCTCTCCAGCCTTCTTGGCTTCACTTCCTTCCACTTGTAGCAACGAAACGACTCTTCACCACTCAACAATCTCTGGCAGACTTCACAAACACTAGACAGATTGCCTGTCACACAGGATTGGACAAAAAGATTCTGTGAGGATCTGGTAACTGCGCATTGTCTTTGTGATCTGTTCCACGAGTCGTGCTGCCAGCTGATGAAGAGAACAGTAAGTTCCTTGTATGGATTGTGATGATGAGCTGTTCCATTACCCATGAATCCTCCTGTCCAGCAAAGCTCTGGTCAATCTTCCACATATTGATGCACTGCAGGAGGCGAGCAGTCAGCTGAACAATGACCAAGTCATGACTCTAGCAGTTCCAGACTTTGATGCTGAACATTTTGCATCAGTTACCATTCCCAGTGCTGTTGAGAGGCGTTCACATCAGCACTTGCTTGATCCTGTCATAGTCACCAACAGCCTCTCCTGAGAGGACAGAAGAGGCTTCTTGAGGACATCCTGAAAGGAGAACACTGAACTTTGTGACCATTCTAGTCCTCTCCATTCTGCAGTTGAGGGTGGGAGTGAAGTTAGTAAGGATTACAGTTAGGACCATTAACCTTTAGATAAGATGATCTAACCATGGGTACCCAATAACCTAACAATAGCCATAATATTGACCATAACTTCTAACATTAACATCCGAATTGTAATCCCCACTAACCACAACCCCATCCTTTACTTCAAAATGGAAATGACCAGAACAGTCGCAAAGTTCAGTGTCCTCCTTTCGGGGAGTCCTTTAGAAGTTTCTACTCTCCTCTCAGGAAAGGCTGCTGATGACTGTGACAGAATCGAGTAAGTGCTGTTGTGAATGTCTAACCACTCTGGGGATGGTTACTAATGTTAATGTTGAGCATCACAGTCTGGAACTGCTGGAGTTCTGACTCAGTCATTGTTCATCTTACTACTCACCTTCTGCAGTGCATCAAGATCTGGAAGATTGTCCAGAGCTCTGTTGGACAAAAGGATTCATTGGTCATGGAACAGTTCATTATCACATCACACATGAAGAACTTGCTGTTCTCCTCATTCAGTGGCAGTACCACCCTGGAGCAGGTCACACAGACACTGAGTAGTACCCGGAACCTCACAGAATCCTTTTCTTCTGTCCTGTGTATCAAGCAATCTGTACAATGTTCGTAAAGTCTACTGGAGATCACTTCTCGTTTACTGACTGTGACACAAAAACGTTTGTGCTTATGTTATAAATTGTTGTTGTTGTGTTGTTGAGCAGAGCAAGAGTAAATGTTTCTCAAATCCAATGTAGAAATCCAATATTGATATCATTCTAAGAAGTTGTACAGCTCCTGAAGTGATCAATTTGTGTGCTAACCTTCACCATAATACTACAGTCAACGCCTGATAACTCAAACCTTCAAGGGAAATTGAAAATAGGTTCGAGTTACCGGGAGTTCGAGTTATTGAGGGTAAAATTACATAGAAATTGATCTGAAGGGAAAGGAAAATTGGTTCAAGTTAGCGCTAGGTTCGAGTTAGTGAGGGTTTGAGTTATTGGGAGTCGACTGTAAACCTTTCTATAATCTTGTTCTCATGCTATCGCTAATGCCGACTTAAACATGCCTAGGCCTTCTCTTTTTGTAATGCTCATCCTAACCTCTTATGTTCATGTTCATGCACTAATCCTAATCCTTGCTTTCTGTATGCACATGACACAAATTGATTTCCCATTTCAGGGACTGTACCAGGACTCTAAGTTAGGATTGATCCAAGTCAGGAGAGATTTGTCAAAGACTCGGGTACTTTGAAACCTGCGGCCTGTAGGGTGGGGTAGGGAAGCAAGGTAGGACGTGGCATACTGTGGCTACCCTTGGCACCCCAAGATCACTCATTCTTTCAGGCAGCACGGGGTGTGGGGGAGGTTGGGAGGCGTCCCAACTAAAGCAGGCTTTATAGACCTGGAGTTGCCTCTCTTGCCATATTGATATAGCTAGGTGAACATATGTTCTTCTTCTGGGAATTACCAATGAGCATTTTGAAGATCTAGCTCAAATTTCATAGGCTGATGGTGCTCTGTGGTCACCAATTTCAATATATATTTAATACTATTTTCAATAATGTACCAATTATTATAACAGCCAGTCAGTGAAACAACCTGAGAATGCCATTTTCAGTGTTTATTCTCATGTTTTCTATAAGTATAACTTTTTGTTACCTATGTTAAATTATGTAATGAACACTGTAAAACTCATATTTTCATTGGTGTGGCAGAGTTTGTGATCAGAGTATAGACACACAAAATAATGATGTCATTGAGTTGGGTGATTGGCGCCACGATCTCAGTCTGTAGGTAAGACAGAGTGACTGGTCGACAATTTTGTAATCTGTATTGGTGAGTAGCGTGCTAACGTATGGAATGAAATGAGGAAAGCAGAACTGCTCGATAAAAAATTGGACAAAGAACATTGGAAGTGACTTCAGCCAGGCTACAAAAGCTAGAACATTGTTGTGATGAGAAAAGTAAGGGAATATTTCTGCTAATTATGTCATCGATGTAAATCCCATAATACGTGTAATGGATCACAAATCGCAGTGAAGTGCTTTACATGTATATTGCAGAGAATGGCACGATGCTGGAATCACTAGAGTTGAAGACACAGTCGACTCCCGATAACTCGAACCTTGCGCTAACTCAAACCAATTTTCTTCTCCTTTCTATATAATTTTACCCCCGATAACTCAAACTCCCGATAACTCAAACCTTTTCCAATTTCCCTTGAAGGTTCGAGTTATCAGGAGTCGACTGTATCTTCAACCAAATCAATTCCCTTGCCCCTGACGTGTTTAGTAACAAGTTTTCTTTGAAATCTTCCAACTTTCTGAAATATCTCTCATTGTGTAGCCCAATCCTCCGAGATTGGATTCGAATGTTGAAAAACACCCACGAAACCTCTGTTCCGGTTCCAGACACTGTCAACACGATATCAATAAATAAGCTTTCTTGCACAATAGCGACCCAGAGTTTAATCGGCAAAAAATTTCAACCTCCAACTGCTGAAAGAAGGATGAGGCAAGCAAACTTAGATGCTAATGCAATTCAAAAAATCTACAATATTCCATTTAATGTCACTAAAGATCTTAAACTCGCCATCTTTCAATACAAAGTCGGGCACCATATTCTGCCAACTGACACAACTTTATTTAGAGATAAAATTAAAGAGAAAAATAAATGCTATCTTTGCGAACAACCACTAACCCACTGATTTATATCTTGTTAATTTGTCAAAAGCTTTTGGACAGAATTTACAAATTGGTGGAATACGAAAAAGGACGATTCTATCGAGCTCAACGAAGAAAATATTATCTATGGCTTCACTAACAGTATCGTGCTGCAACTTGGCCTGAACCTCAGTTTAATAATTGCAAAATATTACATTTACATTCCCTCGAGAGAAGAAGACCCTTGTTTCTTTGATACCTTCCTTGCTCTTCTGAGAAGCAAACTTGACATAGAAAAACACAATTCAAAATTACAAATTAATCTTTAAATGCCGTAGAACTAAAACCTACCAATTAAATGAAGCTGCACTTTGTGTATTGTAAATTTAAACAAACATCTTTTTACTTTCTATTTAATTTTAAAGCTTATATAAGTCTTGTATTGTATTTTCTTAGGAAGTGAATTAAAAAAAGACAAAAGAAAAAAAGAAGTGATTCACATGCTGTAATATGGGATCGGAAATTCCTCCTGGAATAAAGGCTAGTTTTGAAAATATTGTCAGTGAAATCCTTTTGGATTACACAACTTAAAAGGATAACAATTTGTGTGTGTGTGGTTTAAAAGGTCGGTCAATGTGATACTGGCTTACATAAAATGTGTTCAAATGTCTTGGTTATTATATGAAACAAATATTTTTTTTTTGCCATGGGCGGTTGATAACTTACAGAAATTCAAAATATGGTAAGAAAATTAGTGATAAAAAGAAATTGCAACAACTGTGACTTGCAAAAGTAACTTGCAAACTAGATTTGTTATTTATTTATTTCATTTTTTATTGCAGTACAAAAATGCTTAACAACACTTATTAAAAACATTGCATCACATTACTGCTTATTACTGTTACTACAGTAAGACATTGTTGAGTACTCAAGAAATCGTCTTGGCTTGAGCATCATCTCATTCAGACAAAGCTTTGATGGACCTGTGAGCAAACTCAAGGCTTTTTTTCCAGGTCAACATTAACTCTCTCCAACTGCTTTTGCTTCTCTTTAATTTTGTCAATTTCTGCCATCCGAGTAAGAACCAGGTCAAGTTTTGATTCATCTCTTCTATAAGGTCGGCCATGTTGCAGCTTTCATTCTTTTTGGGCTGTGAGCGTGATTCTCTCCTCCTGGCGGTCTTTCCACCTGTCTCTGGAGCCTCAATCCCCATTTTGTCTATAGTGCTTGACGTTTGGAGGCATCTTTTAAGCCATTTTGGACAAAAAAATTCTCAGAAATCAAAACTATACATTCACTTGCTCCTGATGTTTATCCCAGATTTCTGAACTAGGTGAACTTGAATTGAATCTTTGCATCTCAAGAAAATACAATGAGCAATCTAAAAATATAAAACTAATCAAGAAAATCTAGAACAACTTCAGTCCTAAAAGTATGGAAATTGTCAATGTTGAAGCGTCACTTTCCCAAACACAAATATGAATAAGAAAAGAATAATTAAAAAAATTTTATTCAAATAATCAATAGCTATGCTTTCAGAAGTAAAAACAACTTGGGATTTAATTGCTTGCATGGCAACACAAGTTTAATTTTTGCAAATCCTTTGTCTCTGTTCAAAGTGATCGCTCAGATTGTTTTGTGAGGCAGATTACAGATTTTAAAAAATTTTGGCTCAAAAATGATCAGATCACATCCAATGCCGTTAAAAAAGATATCAACAATTGAAACCCCAAAAATTACCATACTGTAGTCTTTTCCCAAGTCTTGTAAAAATCCATTTGAAGTCCAACGTTTGGTTTCAAGTTTTGAGCAGAATTTAGACTGTTTATCCCGTCCCAAAATGTATTTTCAGTGGTTTGTCATTCCTCTGGAATGTCTCTCCACTCTGGGTTCAACAGAGACATATCTTAATTATCGTAAAAGTAAAAAAATAAATGTCTCGACAATTTAGACATTCTCCTGGTGCTTAATTTTATAATAAAACCAATATGTTCATATCGGTCATGTTAAACCAAGAGAAAAGCAATATCTTAGTTTTCTGATCCCCAAAAGTTATGACTGGCCACACTACATACTTAAATGCATGATATGATACATATGATGACATTGTGTCTATTTTGCGCAAAGACAGTAGCCACAAAAGTCTGGGTTTCTAATGGGAATCAAACCAGTGACGTTCTGTACACCGTTTCTAGCTATTACCAATCGGCTAAACCACACCATGATGTTAAATCCTCAACATAAGGTGTCATGTCAGTCCTCAATATTTAAGCATCTGCTAGAGATTACATGAACTCACTTCACGGTCTGTCATCTATGGCCTGGCCAGTCCTTCCATCTTCAGAGGGCATCAGCATTTGCAATAAAAATTCTCCACCAATTCCCATTGGATTTTAGAGATATGATAGGGTCACACTAAAATAATCATATTAATAACAGATCAACTTTGAATGCGATCAATTTGAACACCTGTAAACATTTCCATATGGCATCCCTTACTGGCAGAATGGGTTGTGTGCCCTGGAGAAGACCATTTTCGAATGGAGTACAATCAATCTAAGGCAGAAGGAGAGCCTGAATAATGAGAGGTTCAAATTTTGCAATACAAAAGGTATTCAAGCTGTTGTGGATATAATTATGAAAGATGGAGGGTGGTTCTTCCAAAGTTTGTAACAAGGGCTTTATTTCACGAATGGGGCCCAACATATGTAACATTCTTGAACACAAGTTAGGACCTAAATTTGTCATAGAAAACCTTCTAGTGACGAGACAGGAGAATTACATTTTTGATCTTTGGGATAAAAGATATAGCGATGTATGCGCAGAAATGTCGAACAGAAGCAATATAGATTCAGGTATCAAATTAGTTGTCAATCAGATCTTTCACTTTGATAATGGCAATGTCTGCCCTGTAAACAAGGCATTGGAACAACTAAGTGAAAGTGCATTGTAAACCTAATATTATGCATTACAAGAACAGTTAGTTCAGTTTTCAGCATTGTCATGTGTTTACATTCCTGTTTAAGGCCTCATTTGTTTACATGCCTCAACTCATAAGTGCACCACAGGCTTTTCTCAAACTAGAAAAATTAGGAGAACAGTTGCCAGAAAATAGAAATACTAGAAGACAAGTTGCCAGAAATTTAAGACGTACAATGAAGATCTCCAGAGGGAAACCTCAAATACAAGAAGGCGTTTGCCTACAATATGTGAGTGTTTTTTCCCAAGAGTTGTATCATATAGCATACCAAATGTCTGACCACTGTTTGCAGGACCAGAGGGCCTTTTACTGTCTGTGGTTTGTGATGTTAAAGAATAGAGAATATTTCTCATTGTGCATCTATTCCCGCTTTGGACGAGTCCATACATCACAACAAGAGTTGTGAATGCTGTGGGCCATTCTACCCAACTCTGGGTTTAGGTCCTTTTTTTAAACATCCCTTTCCTCAGGCAGTAAAACTTTTCCAGTTATTTAGTATGCAGTGTTTAATGTAGAAATTGGCCTGTGAGAACTGAATGAATGCCCTTTATACAGGAACAGAGAGTTTTATACTGGCCTTATACTGAACAAAATCTGTCACAGGGATTAAAATTAAAACGATAGACCCCATAAAGGAGTTAATCTCCTTTTTAACTTGTGAATATGGAGGTCCTTGGAAGAAAAACAGGACGCCTTTTTGTCGATTGCCAACCACGCAAAACCGCCAAATTTTCAGAGGTAACATGAAATACAATAGTGTTGAGTCAGGAGAATTGCATTGTTTATGTTTGGGATAAAAGATACAGTGATGTATGCACAGAAATGTTGAACAGGGGCAATATAGATTCAGGTATCAAATTAATAATTAGTGTCAATTAGATCTTTCACCTTGATAATGCCAACGACTGCCTTGCAAACAAGGCATTGGAACAACTAAGTAATTATGCATTAGAAGTACAGTTAGTTCAGTTTTCAGGATTGCCATGTGTTTACTTTGCTGTTTAAGGCCTCATTTGTTTACATGCCCCCTCTCATAAGTGCACCAAAAGCTTTTCTCAAACTAGAAAAATCAGTAGATCAGTTGCCAAAACATAGAAAAAAACCCAAAACTGTGCAGTTGCCAGAAATTTGAGATATACAATGAAGACCTCTAGAAGGAAACCACAAATACAAGAAGGAGTTTGCCTACAATATGTGAGTGTTTTGTGTCACAGTTAAAGGTAGGTAAAGTCGCACTACACGCCCAAGTGGCCCACACGGCCGGAGCTTAGCCCGGTTTATGTAGCATGAAGCAACTAGGAGTACTAGGAGTATTGCTACTCCTCCCTGGATGGGATGCTAGTTCATCATAGGGTTACCACCAGCAGTATGTCTCCAGTACCCATTTATACACCCGGGCGAAGAGAAACAATGTGGAGCAAAGTTTCTTGTCTAAGGAAACAACACAGCAACGAAGATACGAACCACCGACCCTCTTGTTGAAAGTCCGACTTGCTAACCACCACACCACCGCACCTCCACAGAATTGTTCCTTAAAGGAGTATTGTATGGCATGCCAAATGTCTGATTACTGTTTGCAAGACCAGAGAGCCTTTTACTGTCTGTGGTTTGTGATGTTAATGAAGAGATAATTAATGTCTCATTGCGCATCTATTCCCACTTTGGCTAGTCCATAGTTTACAACAACAGTTGTAGTGCTGTGGGTTATTCTTCCCAATTTTGGGTTGGGTGCTTTGATTTTTTTTTAAACATCCCTTTCCACTTTTCCACTTTTTCAATATTCAGTGTTTAGTCTGGAAATTGCCCTGTGAGAACTGAATGAATTCCCTTCATACAGGTAAAACACGGAGATTTTTTCAATAGCTGATAAAATTTGCTTTGAAACATTTGCCAGTTTGAAGGAAAACAACCTCAAAATAGTCGGCACGTGCATGGTCTTTTTCAGAAAGTGATAATTAACTGGCAAATGTCTTGGCAGTGAGAATACAGGAAGCAATATTTTAATTGTTTTGAATTTCCCTAATAAAGTTAGGATTTCATACAAGAAGTTTAGTTTGCTTTGTTAGACTAGTTTTGAATGAGAATATTGGAAAAAAAGAGATATTGAACTTTTTGTATAACATTGAAGGTAAAACAATGAGATGTTTTGCAATAACTGATGAAATTTGTGGCGAAACATTTTCCAATTGAATCAAAACAACCTCAAAATATTTTTGGCAAGTGCATGGTCTGTTTTGAAAAGTAATAATTAACTGGCAAATGTCTTGGCAGTGAGAATACAGGGAGCAACAGTTTGATTTTTATGAATTTCACTGAATAAATTTAAAATTTAAGACAAGAAGTTTAGATTGCTTTGCCCAACATATGTAACATTGTCAAACACAAGTTAGGACCTAAATTTGTTATGGAAAACATTCTAATGACGAGGCAGGAGAATAACATTGTTGATCTTTGGGATTAAAGATATAGTGATCTATGCACAGAAATGTCGAACAGAAGCAATATAGATTCATGTATCAATTAGTTGTCAATCAGATCTTTCACTTTGATAATGGCAATGTCTGCCCTGCAAACAAGGCATTGCAACAACTAAGTGAAAGTGCATTGTAAACCTAATATTATGCATTACAAGAACAGTTTAGCATTGTCATGTGTTTACATTCCTGTTTAAGGCCTCATTTGTTTACATGCCTCAACTCATAAGTGCACCACAGGCTTTTCTCAAACTAGAAAAATTAGGAGAACAGTTGCCAGAAAATAGAAATACCAGGAGACAAGTTGCCAGAAATTTGAGACGTACAATGAAGATCTCCAGAGGGAAACCTCAAATACATGTACAAGAAGGCGTTTGCCTACAATATGTGAGTGTTTTTTCCAAGAGTTGTATCATATAGCATACCAAATGTCTGACCACTGTTTGCAGGACCAGAGGGCCTTTTACTGTCTGTGGTTTGTGATGTTAAAGAATAGAGAATATTTCTCATTGTGCATCTATTCCCGCTTTGGACGAGTCCATACATCACAACAAGAGTTGTGAATGCTGTGGGCCATTCTACCCAACTCTGGGTTTAGGTCCTTTTTTTAAACATCCCTTTCCTCAGGCAGTAAAACTTTTCCAGTTATTTAGTATGCAGTGTTTAATGTAGAAATTGGCCTGTGAGAACTGAATGAATGCCCCTTATACAGGAAACGAGTCAGAGCCTTTTTACTGGCTGCAAATTGGGATGCTAAAGAATAGAGATTGCTTCTCATTGTGCATCTTATTCCTTTTACTGTCTGTGGTTTGTGATGTTAAAGAATAGAGAATATTTCTCATTGTGCATCTATTCCCGCTTTGGACGAGTCCATACATTACAACAAGAGTGGTAAATGCTATGGGCCATTCTACCCAACTCTGGGCTTAGGTCATTTTTTTAAACATCCCTTACCTCGGGCAGTAAAACTTTTCCAGTTATTCAGTATGCAGTGTTTAATGTAGAAATTGGCCTGTGAGAACTGAATGAATGCCCTTCATACAGGAACAGAGAGTTTTATACTGGCCTTGTACTGAACAAAATCTGTCACAGGGATTAAAATTAAAACGATAGACCCCATATAGGAGTTAATCTCTTTTTTAACTCGTGAATATGGAGGTCCTTGGAAGAAAAACAGGACGCCTTTTCGTCGATTGCCAACCACGCAAAACCGCCAAATTTTCGGTGGTAACATGAAATACAATAGTGTTGAGTCAGGAGAATTGCATTGTTTATGTTTGGGATAAAAGATACAGTGATGTATGCGCAGAAATTTTGAACAGGGGCAATATAGATTCAGGTATCAAATTAATAATAAATTTTATTAGTATCAATTAGATCTTTAAAATGATAGACCCCATATAGGAGTTAATCTCCTTTTTAACTCGTAAATATGGAGGTTCTTGGAAGAAAAACAGGATGCCTCTTTGTCGAATGGCAACAACGGAAAACCACCAGAGAATGCACATGTCCTCTTTTGCGTTGCTTATGTTATCGGAAGGAATCGGAGTGTGTGTGTAATTTAATGGTGTAAATGTTTATACATAATGCATTCCCACAATGTGGCATGTCATACACAAATGAGTTGGCTAACAGGAGCATTTGATTGTATTTTGAGTGGAATATGTTTATTTTCTTTAATTTCAGCATTGCCAAGTGTTTTTGTTTTGCTGTTGAGGTGTGTTAAGTTTATTGTGTTCACTTATAAGTGCGCTTAAGTTTTGTCTCTCAGCTAGCACAAACTAGAGAATGGAGAAGTTAAGAAGGTCAAGAAATCCAAAGAAGAGGCCCAAAAGGGGATCACCCAGAAAGAAAGAAAATTGCACATGCATGTAAGTGACCTTTGACTTCCTTGTGGCTGTCATAACTGTAAAATAGACCGTTCTAAAGGATGCTGTATGGACCAGGAAGTAGGTTAAGCCATCTTTTGAGGAAGTGTGCAAAATTACTTTTCCTTTGTTGCTTGCACAAAGGAATTTTCACAGCTTGCCCTCTATTTTATGTATCACTAAACTAAGATGAATGAGAAACATCCTTCAACCTCCACAATAAATACCATTACTTGTCAAATGTTCGTGATCTAGAGTTTGAGACCAAGTATGATTCTGAATATTTAATAACTTTACAAAATTTTCCCTCTATGGAGAGTGTCATTCTTGTGCTTGTGGATACCTGATTTTGTAGACAGACTCCAGTTAACTAGTTGTCCCGTGTTAAAATAAAACCTACAAAGTCCCAGAAATGTCATAAAGATGCCCAAGCCGTCATGAAGATAATAAGCTTTATAGCGGGAGTTGTGAATACTTGTACATTTTCCCTTCTTTCAACCCAATGTTTTATGGCTGCTATATACCTTAAATTCTTGTGCTTTTTTCATAGCCACCAACAGAAACCAGGAACAGTTGTCAGATGCTCTTTCATGAATGATAACCAGTCAGTGGAAAGCATGTGGTAGGGAAAAGTTCATTTGTATCACCAAGCACAGTAATATTTGTCCAAAGTTCAAGTTTGTCTTTTGATCTTGTTTTTCTAGGTTAATCCAGACATTGTAAGGTTATAAAAAATGGAAAACATGCTCTCAGGAAACAGACACCACAATAACCACAACCTTATTTGGATAAACAAGTGGATTTAAATCTTGTCACAGTTGATTGCATTCTTGTTATTTCCTGATTTTCTGCAGGACAGATATTTGGAGGGCCAACCAAAACATTTATGATTGAGTGGAAAGAGAAAAGGTATACCAAATGAGGACTGCATCATCTATGCCCTGGCAGCTAACCGCTTTTACATGTAGTAACTGAGGTAGAGAATGCCACTCCTGGATACGACTGCGCTCTCATAGCTTGAGCTGAACCTCAATCAACTCGTGAAGAGCTGGATGTAGTGCATTTGAGATGGCAGACAAGGCTTCGGGTATTTTTTAACTACAGCAAAGAAATTTGTTGACACTTTTGGTTGTTTATGAGGCCTCAACAGCCAAAAGTGTCTCAAGAAAATATTCTGCATGTGAAAAGTATATTATTTTGTCCAGTGGCTTTCTGATGATCAAGGCTATTAGCTTACCAGTGTCAGGTTGCTTACTTCTAACATTTCAGAGGTTGGACTCTGAAATTCTCAGCTGCTGGCCTTTTGGGGCTCCTTTAAAGTTTTCTGTAGCCAGCAGCCTTGATTTTCGATGGAAGATTAATAATTATCGTAGTATTTTACCATATAGAGTGTTTTCACATGACGTCACGGCGGCCATGTTGGTGTCCCAAAACAAAGAAATGGCGGCCATGTTGGTGTCCCAACCTAAACCTCTGGGAATTGAACTCTATTTTTATGCAAATACTTTCTTTTGTTTCATTAAACCAATATAGCCAGTAGTCGCGTGAATGAAAACACTCCATATCTTTATAACGGGTTCCTAAATTGGTGAAAAGAAATAGTCACACTTACCTTTTGCATAAACCACTGGGTGCCAACTCCTGTGCAGTTAGCATGAAGCAACCGGGATTATATCTGCTGACTCCCTTGAGCAGAGTGTCTATTTATCTTAAGGTTACTTCTAGCATTTTGGGATGGTTCCCTTCACCATTTATGACGAGATAGTGACAAGCATGCAAATTCTCCTCACAATATCCTCACAAATTGTTCAAGGATTCAGCTTACGAGAAAAAACAGAAATGGCCACCAAAGACAACGGTCTTGATCTTTTGACAAATACTCCTAATGTCATGACAAAAATACAGAGAATAGTGAGGAGAAAATCTATGTTGATATTGGAGCTTAAAAGGTTGAATATGCCAAAATGGTGCATGGTCACTATTGACCCACAAACACTGACCCTAACCTCTCAGCAAGATTGAGTTCTTTGAATAGTTTTGTTTTTTTCAAGAAAGTTTTAATTTTTAAAAATCGTTTGGAGCATTTGAAGTGGTTGGCTTTTAAAGGCAAAAAAGAAAAAAAATTTCTGTTATTTTGGGAATTGAACCCGTTACCCCTTGCTTCTACTTCAGTGCACTATGTCACTACACAACATGTCCATGACTCCTGAAGGAGAGATTAATTTTTGTATTTATAAGTTGTTGTGGGTGTCAAACTATCTGGCACCCATGGCGCTACGATGTTAACGGTCTGATTACTTCGGACCGGCAAAAACGAATATGCAAATGAGCAGGAAACATCATAAGACGTTTCTCCATCGTATTTTCTCCTTCCGTTTTGCGCTAAATCCGTGTTGACTTGGTATAACAACCTTGGCCTTGAATGTCTTTCAAGGTGGTGCTTTCAATCACCAAAATAAAAACATGAAGGCTTTATACATTGGACGAGTGTTCTTTCGAACTCCAAAATACTTGAACTTTTATATTTGAAGGAGGAACCTAAAGTTAGCCATCAGAGTATGCAACATTTTAAAGTTTATGACCAGCAACCAATGTTAAATTTTCCCACATAATTTATGATAACTCGTTCATGGCACATGCTTGAAAGTTTACGACAGATCGACTGACCAAATGGCATTTTCCCCACATAACAATAACGTGTTCATTGCGGGGATGAGTTAATATCAAAGGCTCCTGTGAGCCAACTTATAAATGCAGATAACACCTCAGTAATTGAAATTAAGACACAACAATACCTTGAAAGCTAAAGAAATGATATCTTTGCCCGAATTAAACAAAAAATAACCATTCTTGTACTAAAATGATTGTAAACTTAATCCCTACACATTAAATATGGTTATTCTGATGTGCTGATTAAAAAACTTTCTCGTGTTTTTTTGTTCAAAGTTCATGCCGACACTTCAAATTATTCTCTACAGATTGAATAAGATTATTGTGATGCGCTGTGAAAAAATTTTCTCCTGTTTTTTCCGCTAATTGCATTTAAAACACTGCAGTTCTTTCAAAACTGAATAAAACTGCAAATCAAACAAAAATTTCTTCGCCGTTATTGCTTGATTTCCGATTTTGAAACTGTCAAGCATCCTTGGAAGTTGCTCTTTTGATTCACCGTTTCCAAGAGGTGTGTTTCCCTTTCGAAAGCGCAAAATTCGCTAATTCCAATCAGCGCCACTCATTCACTGCACATGCCTGAAAGTTAACAACCAACCAACCAAGTTAAAGCCAACCAAGTTTAAGCTCCACTCATTGCTATAACTTGTTTATTGCGCATGCTCTCATTCACAAGTTAAAAAGCCACAGTGGTGAAATGGGGAACAGAGAAGGGTTTGATTTTAAGGCTGCTAGAAGCTAAGTTGACGTTTATCCCAGAGCGGTTAGGAAGCATGTCTTCAAAGATAAGTCCTATCTTTGCTATTTTATAATAACCTGATACACCTGATAAAGACCAACCAAATACCGAGAACACAACACCTTTGTTGTCTCACATAAACCCAATTATTTATACATCATAATTATTGAGGGTTTTTTTATATAAACAGAGGGAGGCCTGTGAGTGTCAAAAATGGCCGTCAGTGCCAGACCACATGAATTCTTGGTTGTTCAAAATGATTAAGTTAAAGTTTTTATGATGGCATATGATTGTAGAGTATTTTATCTCAGAGTACTTAATATAGCAAATAAAGGGGTAACCTATTTGTCAGCAATTATCACTTCCACAGACTGAATACATGACTCCTTAGAAATGAGTGAGTGATTTCGTATAGGGTATATGGAAATGTGGCACACGAACATAAGGTGTCTTATCTACTTATATAGAAATAGCTGGCAGCCTGTGAGGGACAATCACAACCCTTGACTATGTGATGTATGCAGGGTATTTTGTCTGGGAGTGCTTATAAGAAATAGAGGCATACCTATTGGCATCAAACACAATGGTCACTAACTGATTACATGAAACTTCGTAATCTTACAAAACCATCACTGACTGACTACATGACAATCCTTAATTGTAGAAATAAAGTTGCATATTTATTTCACTGCTTTATAGTGTCCCAAATAAGCGATACAGCGTCTTTTGTTTTATTTTATTATTTATTTAGCATGCCAACGTGGCATATTGTGAGAGGGTATTTTATCTCGGTAATATTGTAAATAAAGGAGTAGCCTGTTGGTATCAAACATTACCATCACTATCTGACTATGTGACGCTCCTTAATCTTAGAAAAGTAATGAAATCATTAATATGCTAAGTTGGTACAGGCTTAATATGCCAAGATGGAATGTGATTGCATGGTATTTTATCTGGGAGTGCTTATAACAAATTAAGCCAGCCTACTGGCATCAAACATAACTGTCACTGATTGCATGCCACTCCATAATCTTACAAAAGGAGGGATTGCATCCACCATAACCATAGCTGACTGACTACATGACACTTCTTAATCATAGAAATAAAGGAATGAAATCTTAAGCATGGTGACAGGGTATTTTATCTCCGTAATATTGCAAATAAAGAAATAGCCTGTTGGCATCAAATATTACCATCACTATCTATGAGACACTCCTTAATCTTACAAAAGGAATGATCTCTTTTATGTGCTAAGTTGGTACAGGATTCCGTTGAATATCACTAAGTGAGTACACAGAGTGACATATTTTATATGCCAACACATGGTAACTGGACATTTTGTCTGCATATAAAGAAAAAAGGGCAGCGTAACATAACAGTCACTGACTAGCACAAAACTCCTTACTTAACTTTACTCAAAGAACAGGGGTAAATGCTGTAAACAGCTTTTTTATAACATTTTTATTCTTTTTTTAATTTTTCATATTTTTTATGATTTTATTCAGAGTGTTTTAGAATAAATGGTGCCACTTTGCATGGTAAGCATCACTGTCTAAATGTCAGTATGACTATTGAATGCCCAGTATAACTGCAAATGTAAACCTCGCAGGATAAAACTGCTGTCTACATATATGTGTGACTGAAAGCTTAATCACTTATAAAAATATGTTGTAGCCTTTAACGAGAGGTGCGGCATAGAAACCAGAATCTGCACCAAAACTCGTATACCTGTCTGGTTATATTCCCTGCAGATGCTCTTATGAGTCTCTGGTTTTTATGGTGATTGAACACATTATTTCATACAAGGTAAATGACATACATATCGATGTCAGCACACTGTAATCGATATAACCCAGAGAAAAAAGTACAGTTGTTGTCCTTGGGCAATACTCCCGACATACATTTCCATTTGTCTGGTATAGCTTATGTGCCCCTGGGGACATAACATAACCTGTGGACCCTTCTGTTGTATACAATATATTATTTTATAAGGCACACTGTACCCCTGTATGCCTCATTTGTACCATGCAGACCCTTATGCACCATGCATATATTTGGATATCAATGTACACCCTGCGTCCATAGATATCATTTTACACCGAGCGTCCCTACATACTGTTGGATATCCTGTGAACCCTACATACCATTAGATACCCTGTGAACCCCACGTACCATTGGGTACCCTATACACCCTGTGTAGTCTACGTACTGTTGCACACCCTGTGCATCATGCATATCGTTGTATACCCTGTGTATCCTACATACCATTCCTCTGTACTGTACATGCTGTAGTACACCCTACATGCTGTACCATTAGATACCTTGTGAACCCCCTCATACCATTGCATTATGCATATAGTTGCACACCCTCTGTACCGTACATACCATTCTGCACCTTGTGCACCCTACTTGCACATCCTGTGCATCATGCATATCGTTGTATACCCTGTGTATTGACATACTTTTTTACACCCTACATACCATTGGACACCCTGTGAACACCCACATACCATTGGACATCCTAGGTACCCTGTACACCCCGTGAAGCCTACATACTGTTGCACACCCTTTGTACCATACATACCGTTCTGCACCCTGTGTACCCTACATACCTACTTACCCTTACATACCCTTTTGTACCCTGTTTGCAACACTTTACCTGAGCGGAAAAAACATTAACTTGTTCCAGGTATTGAGTGTATGTGTGGTGCGGAAATGCTTGCTTGGCCCACCTGACAACACCACATTTAGCTGTTTTAGAATGATGTTAATCATAGGTGTTGATCACCTTGTTGAAAGCTGAACAATTTAGTTTAATCGTTTTGTTATTAGTCTCGAATAGGAAACCGAAAGTGACGTTGACATTATCATGAACTGTTGTACCCCCCTCTAGCGAGAGTAGAATTGTAGCATGTGCTTGTAGGACGAGAGTGTTTTCATCAGAGCTAGAGTTTGTAGTAGCCGTCAAAGTTGTACTTGTTTCGTGCTGGAAACATTTTAGATCGGGCGAAATAAACGTGAGACAACGGAAGGAAACGGTGTGTTTAATGTGTTGGATTTGGAGATCAAACATGGTGACCCGCGACGCGACCTTACCGTTTTCCTAGAGTGTTGTTCGTTGCCGTTTGACGCCATCGCTGGATCAAAATGAAGCCGAAACAAATTGACCAGCTGAAAAGAGCTCGCAGTGGGTTGAGAGGCTGGATGACCAGAGATTTGGATGCTGTTAGGAACATCATTGACTCCAACTCGCCTGATGTCACTAGAGTGGAGGAAAAGCTCGATTCGATAACTACGAGACTGCACAAAGCAGAGGATCTTCAGATGGAGATTGAAAAACTCTTGAACGATGACTCTGATGTCCGGGAAAAAGTTGACGCTCAAGGACCTTGGTTCGACATGGTAACAGATCGCATTCATATTTTAAAATTGTGGTTAAAAGAAAGACAAAAGCCAAATACAAGTGAAAAGCCTGAAAAGTTCGAGTACGTCATGCCAGAGACAAAACATACTTCATGTACGCCTAAAATGAAATTACCGAAAACTGACCTCAGAAAATTCTCGGGCGAGGTGTTGGATTGGCCAGAATTCTGGGACATTTCCAGGGTATACATACATGACAACCCTGAAATACCTACTGTCCAGAAGTTTGTGTACTTGAAGTCCCTGCTGACCGATGAAGCAGCGGGATATGTTGCAAACATTAAGACTGAAGAGGCGAACTATGAAGTTGCTGTGGAACGCCTGAAATCACGTTATGGCAAAGATGAAGTACAAAGAAACCGACTTATGACCAAGCTGGCAGACATGAAATCACTTGATCAGTCAAACAAGGCTATGAGGGATGCAGTGGATGAACTTTGTGCAACTGTGAGAGCACTTGAAGTTCAAGGAGTGACTACTGAACAATATGGAGCTCTTTTGATGCCGTTGATTGAATCAAAACTCCCCAGGGATTGGAGATTGGAGTGGGCCCGAGAAAAAGCTGGTTTAGCAAAGGAAAATGTAGGATTCTCGAAAATGCTAGAGTTTCTGGAGCGGGAATTGGACATTCGAGAGAGTGCAGACCCATCTGTGGAGAGAGAGCTGCCTTTCAAACATCACCCCCCTGTGGAAAAAGAAAAACCTGTGTTTTCAACTGCTTCTGGTTTAATGGCTAAACCTGTAACTTGTACCTTCTGCAAGGGTCCACACACCCCTAAACAGTGTACTATACCTATGTCAGTAGAGGACCGATTCAAAAAGCTGAGAGAAGCGAGAGCCTGTTTTCGTTGTGGTAGAAGTGGACATCGAATGAGTGCATGTAGGTTTAGAAAACCTTGCCAGTGTGGACGTGGATCACACATCCCACAGCTGTGTAAGACTGGTGGAGTAAAGGTTCAAGACACCCAGAGACAGCCTACAGTGACCCCACCAAGCAACACACCAAGTCACCCAAGTTGGAATCCAGTTGCCCCTCCCTATGTACCCTCAACCGGTACCCAGAGTCAAGTGCCACCTTCGTCCCGACCTCCACAAGAGGCGATGATGTCATTTGCAAGGAATGCTGATTTTAAAACAACAGGAGTTATGATGAGAACTGTGTGTGTTGTTATTGGGAATGTGGTTGTAAGAGCTCTATGTGATACTGGGGCAACTTTTATGATGATGTCATCTCAGTTGGCTGCAAGTGTGCCGAAGAGAGTTGTTGGAAAACGTCATTTGCGGATTGAGACGCTTGGGGATGTGTTGGAAGGTGAGTTTGATGTTGTTGAGGTGACTGCGAGAGGAGGGAACATTGCGAGTACCTTCACCTTTAAAGCTGTTGTAATGGATGAGTTGTCTGGTGTCTTCAAGAGGGTAGAGCCTGAGTGTTATCAAGCTCTTCAAGAGGTTGTTGGTGGTTGTCCAATCCTTGCTGATCTCGCTGGTCCTGGTGCAGATGATATTGGTATTGTGTTTGGAGAAGATTGCTATGATACCATTGTTACAGGAATGACGTGGAAATTGAGAAATGGTCTCAAGGGAACACCGACAATCTTCGGGTGGATTCTTCATGCTGGCAGCGGATCTCATCCTGCTGCAGGTGTGGTAGTGAGAGCTAATGCCCATGCATTTAGAGCCACTGTTCATGAACAATTGCAGAACTTCTGGACTTTGGACCACCTTGGTGTTGTGCAAGAGGAGGTGTTGGAACCAGACTTAGAGCTGGAGGTGAAGAATGCTGTTCAGCGCGCCGAATCTGGGAAGTATGTTGTGTCGTGGCCTTGGAAACCTAAAGCCCGAAAGAATTTAGCACTTAACAAGGCCCTCTGTGAAACAAGGCTTCGTCGCATGGTTAAAAAGATGACACCTGAAGAGTACACAGCATATGACAATCAGTTAAAAACTCTCCTCGAAGAGGAGCATATCGAGCCATTGCCAAACGACTGCGTTCCCCAGTCATATCTTCCACATAGAGGAGTTGTTAAGCTTGATCGGGAGACAACTAAACTGCGCATTGTACATGATGCCTCAGCTAAGTCTGAGGGTGGCCTTTCTCTCAACGATGCCCTTGAGAAAGGACCAAACCTTTTACCACTGTTGTGGGGCATACTTCTCCGTTTCCGTATTGGCAAGGTTGGCGTTGTGGGTGATCTCGAAAAGGCTTTTCTACAGCTGTCGCTCCATGATAAAGACCGGAATGTTTGTTGTTTCTTGTGGCTTAATCCGCAAGGAGAGATTGAGGAGTATAGATACAAGAAGGTTTTCTTCGGTGCCAAATCCTCACCATTTCTGCTTCAAGTAGTCCTGAAACAGCATCGCGAGAGTTTCATCAGCAAATCAGAAATGGCTTCCCAACTTCTTCGCAATCTTTACATGGATGACCCGGTGAACTCTATGGAGAACACTGAAAAGGCAAGGGAGTTCTTGCATGAGGCGGTGCGCATCTTTAAAGATGGTGGCTTCAACCTACGAAAATTTCAGTCCAATGATGGAGATCTCCTCCGTGAGTTTTCAGACAGCCAAGTACAACAAATACACAAAGTACTTGGGGTAAGCTGGGACTTAAACTCTGATGAACTTCTCCCACTTGTTGACGTGGAAGGTATTGTGCCCAAGAAACTTACGAAGAGAGAAGTATTGTCCTGTCTGTCTAAGATTTACGATCCGTGTGGGCTGGTGAGCCCGGTTGTCACGCCCCTAAAGATAATTGTCCAGGACTGTTGGAAAGAGAAGCTCGGATGGGATGAGGAAGTCAGTCTCGATCTCCGAAGGCGTGTTGAAGAAGTGTTGAAAGGATTCTCTGGTGGAAATCATCTCAGAGTTAGCCGATGGTTAGGAATCACACCCTCTCAGTACCAGGACACAAGAGTGTCGCTTCACGTTTTCACTGACGCCTCCTCCAGAGCCTATGCAGCAGCAGCCTATCTTCGTGTAGCAGACATTAAAGGAAACGTAACAGTGAATCTTGTGGCTTCGAAGTACCGACTTGCTCCACCGGATGGAGACACGATACCTCGTCTTGAACTTCTTGGTGCCTTACTAGGAGCTCGACTTCTCAATTCACTAAGATTAGAGTACAATGAGGTGCTCAAGATAGATGATGAATTCCTTTGGACAGATTCTAGTGTTGCTCTTGCATGGATTAACCAGGGACCGCGTGTGGATGGAGTGTTTGTGGCTAACCGAGTGGAGGAGATTACGGCTGTTGGTGGAGTGTGGTCATGGGTTCCCACAAATGAAAATCCTGCAGACTTACCTACTCGAGGTATGACAGTCACCCAGTTGTCTGGTTCTAAGATTTGGTAGAATGGCCCCGAATGGTTGAAACGACCTGAGACAGAGTGGCCAAAGCATTCGAAGAATGAAACAGGGAAAGCATTGCTGATGATGGCCGTAACGGACAATGAGGAACCTATGTATGTTGAGGACATTGTTGATACCCCCAGGACAAGCAAGTACCTTCGAACATTGAGAAGCGTGGCATGGATGCTACGTTGGCACAGGTCTACTGGAAACAGTCAAGCCATGCTATCCTTAGAGGAGTTGGACTGTGCTAAAACGGTTATTTTGAAGCAAGTGCAGAGAAAATTTTTCTCGAGGGAGTTAAAGTCGCTGGAAAATGGCCAACCTGTTCAGCGTCAGTCTTGTCTAATATCCTTACATCCGTTCTTGGAAGGTGGATTGATAAGGATGGGTGGCCGTTTGCAACAAGTGGACGCAACCTTTGATGAGCTTCATCCTGTCCTTGTAAAGAAGTGTGGTGTCATCGACCAGTTAGTACTTCACATTCATGAACAAATGCAACATGCGGGCTCTGCAACAGTTATCTCGGAACTGAGACGCCAAGGGATTAGGATCTTGCGCTCAAAGAAGTCGGTCTCATCAGTTATACGGAAGTGTAGGAAATGCAGCAGGTTTTTAGCTGCTCCGGCATCTGAGCAGACGCCCCCGCTCCCTTGATGTCGTGTGACCTGCAAGCGTCCCTTTGAAACTACTGGTATGGATCTAGGAGGACCCCTATACTTGAAAGATAACAGCAAGGTCTGGTTCGTTTTGTTCACCTGCATGTCAGTAAGAGCCATCCATTTAGAACTTGTGACGTCGTTGTCTACAGAAGCATTGATACAGGCACTGCAGAGATTTATGAACAGACGAGGTGTCCCTCAGTTATGCATAAGTGATCATGGATCAAACTTTGTGGCGGCGGCTAAGTGGGTGAGAGAAAAATCTTGACATGAAGTGGCAGTTTGTGGTTGAACGTGGACCTTGGTGGGGAGGAGCCTGGGAGAGGTTAGTGGGCATTGTCAAAGGACTCCTACGTCGCTCGTTAGGTCACACCGTTCTTTCCTGGGAGGAACTAGTAACTGCTCTAACTGAAGTAGAGAAAGTCATCAACTGCCGGCCTATCACTTACTTGTGGGAGTCAGCTAATCCTGATGGTGGTGTTCCTATCCCTTTGTGCCCTGAACAGTTCCTGTTGCCACCCCGAGGAGACTTCGAGGAAGAAGAAAGAGAACTGAACCTCTCTGACGAATTTCGACAAAGAAGAAAGTGGCTGTCCTCCATGAATAACCTTTGGAGGAAAGAATACTTGCATCAAGTGCTGGGTTCACAAGGAGAAGTTTGGAAGACTCTACCGAATCCTTTGAAAGTCGGAGAGGTTGTCCTTGTAGCTGACGACAGAGAAAAGCGTCTTAATTGGAAGATGGGGGTTGTTCGACAGCTCATTATTGGTCGAGATGGAAGATGTCGTGCTGCTATTGTACAGGTGAAATCGGGTATGCTGACGCGACCAGTTCGCAAACTGTACAAATTGGAGATTTGTGCTGAATGTGACAATCTCCCGCCCATCACAAGGCTACCAGAGGATACTGATAAGGATAACGAGATATTAGACAGTGAGGCCGATATGACAGACGGTGAAGAAGAAGCTGAACATGAAGTCCCCATGCCACAAAGGACTCGGAGTGGAAGAGAGATTGTCCATCCAAGTCGCTTTAGAGACTGAGTCGCAACTTACTACCGCAAGTTGCGAGGTGGAGGATGTCGAAAGCTGAACAATTTAGTTTAATCGTGTTGTTATTAGTCTCGAATAGGAAACCGGAAGTGACGTTGACATTATCATGAATTGTTGTATCCCCCTCTAGCGAGAGTAGAATTGTAGCATGTGCTTGTAGGACGAGAGTGTTTTCATCAGAGCTAGAGTTTGTAGTAGCCGTCAAAGTTGTACTTGTTTCGTGCTGGAAACGTTTTAGATCGGGCGAAATAAACGTGAGACAACGGAAGGAAACGGTGTGTTTAATGTGTGTTGGATTTGGAGATCAAACACACCTATCCCAGACCTCCAGGTTTAATTCAGTAAAAACATCACCCTGGACAACTTACAATATGATGTTAAACAATGTAATGGAAAGTCACCTCATTTTTCTGTGACTTGCTCTCTAAATATATACATCTTGAGAATGATGTGTTATTCAAGTAAGTGAAACGGGCATACTCAGAAAAAAATCTGATATAAGGAGTCAAACCAAGACCTTCGGATGCTCTACCACTTAGCTACAGGAGACTTGTGGGAGCTTTTTTTTAATTTTTTTTATTTTTTAACTACAGGAAATCTGGTAAGGCCATTACACTAGGTTCATGGGGCAAACATCCTGCATACTGCTAGGGTTGGAATGTCGTGTGGCATATGCGCAATAAAATAATAACTGTGATGCCATGTGTCACCTGAATACTCGCAAAATCCGAGTTCTCCTATCAGGAGTCAAACCTGACCTTCTGATTACTAGTTCAGATGCTCTACTACTAAGCTACAGGAGTGGGACAAACAGCATGAAGTATTTATTGCACCAAGACAAGCCACTGCAACCATGAGTAGTCATTTGCATCGTTTTTATGCCAATAACCATGCATGTGCAACTAACTTGAATGTTTCTCATTACCAGGTAAAAACGTCCACCTGGTGGATTTAATTTTAACTCCCCCCCCTCCCCCGAACAATTTCAACTCTTAAAACATGGGGGAGGGGGGTACTTAGGTACAATGTATATTACTGAAGGGGGGGGGGGTGGAGAGAACTTCAGGGCTTAACTTTTTTAAGGTTAGAAAATTTCTTGTGGGCTTTTCTTTTCTCATAGAACAACAAGTCTTGAAGGTTCCACTTAAAATGGTGTAAGTGATGATTCGGCCTTAACATCCAAATTTCTCAAAAATAAGCTCTGATTTGGTATACTAACAAGTACAACATAGTAAAAACAGACCACTGGACCAATTATTACAAACGTTTTGAATTTCATTGATCCACCTGTTTACGCCATGCTGCAGCTGATTCAAGAAAGTTGAATCTTTGATTTTGTCTCCAAAATCTTGCACTAATTTGGGCCTTCGCCCTTCTTCTGCTTTATGATTCACCAGATAATTTTAAAATTGTTTTAACTGCAAACATGTTTCAATGATTCAAAGGTGAAAAATAGGTAAATGGATAAAACTATACAGTCACTCAATTAACTTAACATGTTACGTTAACAACAAATAAAATCTATGGGACTCCTGTAAACATTAAACACTCTTAAAATGCTTTTACATGCTGCTTGCAGTTGTTGTGCATGTATGTGGTTTACATACATATTCAATAATATTGATTTTTCCAGGCCTCTGGCGAATTGGCTAAATGTAGTATGTATATAGTTAATTCTTTGTAAAAGAAGCATACTCTTTGTTACTGTTCGTATTGTATGAGACTTTGTGGCTTCAAATTAATAATATACATGCACATGCACATGTCAATGACACTTGAAAGTTCCTTGCTCTTGTTTAGAGTATAATACTATAAAAGGGCCATTGTATCTTGTGAGAAAAGATAACCCTAAGACTAGTTGATGGTTTTTGTATTCTTAGGAACTTGCAAAAGTATAATAATCAAACAAATTATGATACAAGTATAATATATTGCTTGGAATATCATAGTGGTGAGGCAAATGAAGACCTAAGATCATTTCTGAAAGTGCATATATGAAGTGATCATTTGTGAACTGCAAAGTAATTTAAGGTTGATTGAATGAAAGCCATAATCTCATGAGGCCAGAACAATACTTTTCTGGCTTAAATCTACAAAATAGCTTATAACTGCCAAGTGGGCTTTTTTAAGGTATAAATTATAAATTTATTGTTAAATTATTTGAAAAAGGAATAGTTCAACAAATAGGAAACAATATCATAGAAAACAAAGATAATAAATGGAAACAGCAATAGATGCTGCAATCCACAACTTAAGGGTTTTGTCTTGTCACCATTTATCTCAGGCTTGTTGTCAACAACAACACCATCCAAAGAGGGAATTACAGATTGACAGTATGATGAAAGAGAGTTCAACAAGATTTTAAAAAGAAACAAATCTGTGAATTTTTCTGCATAAAAATGCTAGTTCATGTGGTTCCTTTTAACAATTTCACCAAGTGTAGACCTGTACAACAACTGCAAAACAAGACCTGAAGAACAATTCCAAGGGGCACTCCAGACATTAAGTGAGAGTAACAGTAACTGGTACTAACTGTTCATGAAAACAAATTGACTTCAATTAATTATAATTTGAACTACGTGTACATTGAGGGCTTATTGTTAAGTTGTAAGTAGGTAAGGATTGGGAACCTTTGTTGTAGTGCTTGGCTGGGCTGGACTGGTATCCATTGATTCAGTGGGAGTGTTTGTAGGGCCAGGACTGTTAGGTAGATGTCTCTGTTGGTTTCCTTTGCCTTTTCGTGGAGTTGTTAGAATCGTTTATTGTGTTAAATCAAGCTATCATATTACATGTATCATATAACATCATTACATCATCAATTAATTCAGTACATATGTAGTAGTCATGTAATTCTTATCCGTTGATGTATGAACGTGTTCTGGTGCATCTGGTCAACCTTCTGGAACTCAAGAAGCTAGAGTTGCTCTTGGCTACGCCTCGAGCAACTCCTACGCGTGCATCCATAACTCGATATACGCATGCTAAGCATGAACCAATTCTTAAATTTTCTTGAAAAGTTTCTAGAAGAGGGCACAGAAAAAATTAAAGCTACAGCTTGTGGGATCATGTACAAACTAAAAATGTAACAAAATGACTGAAATAGTCCAAAATTATACAAATTATCTACTGTAAAAAGCGAATAATCTACCTTAAACTAGGAATTGCCATAGAAAACAGCTAAGTTTAAAATATTTAGAATTCTTATACCTATAGTTAGTTGTTTGCTGCAGGGCTAAAATGTTAAAGTCAAAATCTTCAAAGTGGCATTTTTCAATGTATTTCATAAAAGGCTTAATGTCTGTACAGGGGAGACAGATCCGTCAGATTGACCTAGCGTATTCTAGAGAACAGTTCCTCTATACGCAATAGAGCATGTATTTCAAACAAAACCTGGAACTATGAGTCCATGCTTCAGTCTCAAAGTAGATCTGTAGTTACGGTTTATCTAGTGTTCAGCTAGAACTTGTGGGAGTAAACCATTGCTTTTTATCGAGGAGTTTAATTAAAGAACGTTTGTATAGATACAATAAGGTGTTCCACTTAGCTGTTAGTAGCTACAATCTCTACTGAGGGCATGTTCAATGGTTGATCGCAGTTTTGGCACATTCTCGGGAAGATGGGTTGCTGGTACTTGTAGCTGCATTCCTGTAATGAAAAAAATTGTCAAGGCATGCACCACTTAACATTACTAACTGCTTACATGACTGATTCAGCACTTATTTTCATCACAAACAAAGAGTCACCGTTTGCAGTGCCACCTCCAGAGAGGCAACTGTCACATCAGGCGTACCCTAAGGATCACTCTGGATCTCATAAATGAGGCAGTACGATTTCAGCTGATTTTACAGAAGGAGAGGTGGAGATTAATGCTGATCACCTTACCTTTTGAGGCCAAGGAAGCAGTGTCGAAAATATTCATATGTAGACTACAGAATTATGAGAGCGTCTCGAAAACGAAGACCTCTAAAACGAAGACCCTCAGACCCTAAGACCCCGACAACTCGTTTTACAAAAAAATAAAATAGCAAAAAATACATTATTTCATACCTAAAGTGAAATTTAATTCCCTCCCGTGGTCCTACCATGGTTATCCGCCATCTTGAGCTGAGCAACCACGTTTCTTGAAATACTGACCGGAAGTGTGTTTCCCGCTCAACTGAAACGAAAGCGCGTTTCCGAACGTCTCAGTTGCACTGCTGGGTTCTTATTTAATTTTGGTTTTGGTATCCTGCTTGATTGACATTTACTGGTTTTCCCATAGCCCCCTTTGGTATCTTGGTTGATTGCAGTTTCGGCACATTCTCGGGAAGATGGATTGCTGGTACTTGTAGGTTGGCACTGTATGTCATCTGATTTGTTGCCACTTTGCATGGTAAGCATCACTGTCTAAAATTATGTCAGTGTGACTATTGAATGCCAAGTATAACTGCAAATGTAAACCTCGCAGGATAAAACTGCTGTCTACATATATGTGTGACTGAAAGCTTAATCACTTATAAAAATATGTTGTAGCCTTTGACGAGAGGTGCGGCATAGAAACCAGAATCCGCACCAAAACTGGTATACCTGTCTGGTTATATTCCCTGCAGATGCTCTTTTGAGTCTCTGGTTTTTATGGTGATTGAACACATTATTTCATACAAGGTAAATGACATACATATATATCGATGTCAGCACACTGTAATCGCTATAACCCAGAGAAAAAAGTACAGTTGTTGTCCTTGGGAAATACTCCCTACATACATTTCCATTTGTCTTACCTTATGTAAACCATTGCTCCTTATAGAGGATTTTAATTAAAGAACGTTTGTATAGATACAATAAGGTGTTCCACTTAGCTTTTAGTAGCTAAAATCTCTACTGAGGGCATGTTCAATGGTTGATTGCAGTTTCGGCACATTCTCGGGAAGATGGGTTGCTGGTACTTGTAGCTGCATTCCTGTAATGAAAAAAATTGTCAAGGCATGCACCACTGTAACATTACTGGCTGCTTACATGACTGATTCAGCACTTATTTATTTTTATCACAAACAAAGAGTCACCGTTTGCTGACTGCCACCTCCAGAGAGGCCTCTGTCACATCAGGCCTACTCGAAGGATCACTCTGGATCTCATAAATGAGGCAGTACGATTTCAGCTGATTTCACAGAAGGAGAGGTGGAGATTAATGCTGATCACCTTACTTTTTGAGGCCAAGGAAGCAGTGTCAAAAATATTCATATGTAGACTACAGAATTATGAGGGTTTCTCGAAAACAGTCTTCTAAAACGAAAACCCCGACAACTCTAAAACGAAGACCCCCAAAATTTTTCAAGTATAAGTACAAAAAATAAAATAGCAAAAAAATACATTGTTTCATACCTCAAGTGAAATTTAATTCCCTCCTGTGGTCCTACCATGATTATCTGCCATCTTGAGCTGAGCAACCGCGTTTCTTGGAATACTGACCGGAAGTGTGTTTCCCGCTCCACTGAAACGGAAGCGCGGTTGCGAACGTGTCAGTTGCTCTGCTGGGTTTTTATTTAATTTTGGTTTTGGTATCCTGCTTGATCGACATTTACTGGTTTTCCCATTGCCCCCTTTTGGTATCTTGGTTGGTTGCAGATTCGGCACATTCTCGGGAATATGGGTTGCTGGTACTTGTAGGTTGGCAGTGTATGTCATCTGATTTGTTGCCACTTTGCATGGTAAGCATCACTGTCTAAATGTCAGAGTATGACTATTGAATGCCCAGTATAACTGCAAATGTAAACCTCGCCGGATAAAACTGCTGTCTACATATATGTGTGACTGAAAGCTTAATCACTTATAAAAATATGTTGTAGCCTTTGACGAGAGGTGCGGCATAGAAACCAGAATCTGCACCAAAACTCGTATACCTGTCTGGTTATATTCCCTGCAGATGCTCTGAGTCTCTGGTTTTTATGGTGATTGAACACATTATTTCTTACAAGGTAAATGACATACATATCGATGTCAGCACACTGTAATCGATATAACCCAGAGAAAAAAGTACAGTTGTTGTCCTTGGGCAATACTCCCTACATACATTTCCATTTGTCTGGTATACCTTATGTGCCCCTGAGGACATAACATAACCTGTGGACCCTTCTGTTGTATACAATATACCATTTTGTAAGGCACACTGTACCCCTATATACCTCATTTGTACCATGCAGACCCTTATACACCATGCATATCTTTGGATTTCAATGTACACCCTGCGTCCATAGATATCATTTTACACCGAGCGTCCCTACATACTGTTAGATATAAGGAGTCAAACCTAAGACCTTCGGATGCTCTACCACTTAGCTACAGGAGACTTGTTGGACCTTTTTTTTTTATTTTTTTATTTTTTAAATACAGGAAATCTGGCAAGGCCATTGAACTAGGTTCATGGGACAAACATCCTGCATACTGCTACGGTTGGAATGTCGTGTGGCATATGCGCAATAAAATAATAACTGTGATGCCATATTTTAGCCGGGTAAATAGATGAGAATGATGTATTATTCAGTTCACCTGAATACTCGCAAAATCCGAGTTCTCCTATCAGGAGTCATACCTGACCTTCTGATTACTAGTTCAGATGCTCTACTACTAAGCTACAGGAGTGGGACAAACAGTATGAAGTATTTATTGCACCAAGACAAGCCACTGCAACCATGAGTAGTCATTTGCATCGTTTTTATGCCAATAACCATGCATGTGCAACTAACTTGAATGTTTCTTATTACCAGGTAAAAACGTCCACCTGGTGGATTTAATTTTAATTCCCCCCCCCCCCCCCCCGAACATTTCAACTCCTAACACATGTATGGCTTACTAATGCAAATAATGCTACTAAATGCCAGGTAAAGTAGCCCTTGGAATGGAGTTGGTCTTCAAAATGCATGCCCCTCCACCTGCATTAGTTGGCAGAGGGGTGCAATGGGTGCTTTCAATTTTAGCATGGACTTATCCTCTTTTTGTTTCCTCATCATCCAGATAATTTTAAAATTCTTTTAACTACAAACATGATTCAATAATTCCAAGGGGAAAAATAGGTAAATGGATAAAACTATACGGTCACTCAATTAACTTAACATATTACATTACCAACAAATAAAATCTATGGGACTCCTTTAAACATTAAACACTCTTAAAATGCTTTTACATGCTGCCTGCAGTTGTTGTGCATTTATGTGGTTTACATACAATAATATATGTATGTATATAGTTAATTCTTTGTAAAAGAAGCATACTCTCTGTTACTGTTCGTATTGTATGAGACTTTGTGGCTTCAAATAATATACAGTCATGCACATGTCAATGACACTTGGAAGTTCCTTGCTCTTGTTTAGAGTATAATACTATAAAAGGGCCATATTTGTATCTTATGAGAAAAGATAACCCTAAGACTAGATGATGGTTTTTGTATTCTTAGGAACTTGCAAAAGTATAATAATCAAACAAATTATGATACAAGTATAATATATTGCTTGGAATATCATAGTGGTGAGGCAAATGAAGACCTAAGATCATTTCTGAAAGTGCATATATGAAGTGATCATTTGTGAACTGCAAAGTAATTTAAGGTTGAATGAATGAAAGCCATAATCTCATGAGGCCAGAACAATACTTTTCTGGCTTAAATCTACAAAATAGCTTATTACTGCGCTAGCTGCCAAGTGGGCTTTTTTAAGGTATAAATTATAAATTTATTGTTAAATTATTTGAAAAAGGAATAGTTCAACAAATAGGAAACAATATCATAGAAAACAAAGATAATAAATGGAAACAGCAATAGATGCTGCAATCCACAACTTAAGGGTTTTGTCTTGTCACCATTTATCTCAGGCTTGTTGTCAACAACAACACCATCCAAAGAGGGAAAAACAGATTGACAGTATGATGAAAGATAGTTAAACAAGATTTTAAAAAGAAACAAATCTGTGAATTTTTCTGCTTAAAAATGCTAGTTAATGTGGTTCCTTCTAACAATTTTACCAAGTGTAGACCTGTACAACAACTGCAAAACAAGACCTGAAGAACAATTCCAAGGGGCACTCCAGACATTAAGTGAGAATAACAGTAACTGGTAATAACTGTTCATGAAAACAAATTGACTTCAATTAATTATAATTTGAACTACATGTACATTGAGGGCTTATTGTTAAGTTGTAGGTAGGTAAGAATTGGGAACCTTTGTTGTAGTGCTTGGCTTATTCTGCTTGTCGTGCCCGTGTCTCCTTGACTACTTCAGCAATTCTTTGGTAGAAGGAGGTTGTGTTTTGCACTGTCAACCTTACAGCAGCTTGGCTGGACTGGTATCCATTGATTCAGTGGGAATGTTTGTAGGGCCAGGACTGTTAGGTAGAGGTCTTCCTTGGTTTCCTTTGCCTTTTACCGGAGTTGTTAGAATGGTTTATTGTGTTAAATCAAGCTATCATATTACATGAATCATATAACATCATTACATCATCAATTAATTCAGTACATTATGTGGTAGTCATGTAATTCTTATCCATTGATGTATGGTTTTGAAAGCGGCTGATAAACCAAGATGTTAAAGAGCAACAGCGCTTCAATCTACTGGCAATAGTCCCAAAGATGTCATCCTATACTTTCACAGGGCTCAATCCTGGAACAATGTCATTGTAACTGTTTTAACTGTCCTAAATTTGAATGAATAGAGTTGAAAAAGTGCATAAATTACAGCAAGGTATTTAAATTGGCAGTCCCAAAATGATACATGCACACATACATTATTCTGTGATGTTCTTTTGGTTTTTATTTGGTCTTCACAGAGTTTCTTGAATGGCAGCGACAATAGGACCAGCTTTTGTCTGACATGTAAAAGAAATACTATCCTATTATTATCTCGTATTTTATTGTTAAATGTATTCCATACTTTTTCTTAACTATTTTCTAATTTTCTTGAAAGGTTTCTAGAAGAGGGCACAGAAAAAGTAGAGCTACAGCTTGTGGGATAATGTATAAACGAAAAATGTGACAAAATGACTGAAATAGTCCAAAATTATAGAAATTATCTACTGTAAAAAGCGAATAATCTACCTTAAAACTAGGAATTGCCATATAAAACAGCTAAGTTTAAAATATTTAAAATTCTTATATCTATAGTTAGCTGTTTGCTGGGCTAATGTTAAAGTCAAAATCTTGAAAGTGACATTTTTCAATGTATTTCATGAAAGACTTAACGGAAGACAGATCCGTGAGATCGACCTAGTGTATTCGGATCTTGTGTCTTATAGGGGGCCTCGAGCGATGGTGACGGTCGATATGTCGGTCGACTGACGGTCGATATCTCGGTCGAGCCCTCGGTCGCTACTCGGTCGATAATTGGGGATGACTCGGTCGATGTTGTACCGCTATGGCGGTCGTCGTATCGACCGAGGTGGTTGTCGGCCGATATAGATAGCAATACACCGACACTTCACCGCCACATCACCGATACTTCATCGATATTTCACCGCTTACCGGCCGATAGTATCTGCCGATATATCGGTCAATAATCTATCAATATGTTTTTCGACACTTCGTCCTTATCTCGATCGACATTCGTATACATAGCGCATCGCTATATCAGTTGATGGCCAATATAATAACGACCGATAGTCGGTCGATAATCTGTTATCTCATTTTATTCTTGCACTATTGCATCATTTTATCATATTAGGTCAAAAGAACGCGCAAAAATATGCCAGCATATTACACTGTAGTGTCCCGGTTTAACCGGTTTAGAACAAAGCAAAATCCTCGTTCCTTTTTCGTGTCGACCGAGTATCGGCCGATGCATCGACCGATACTTTACCGATACTTGACCGACGGTTCACCGATATATTGCCGACACACTACTGATGCTATCGCGACCGACTGTCGGTCGATCTCTCGACCGAAAGTGATCCGATGATCAGTCGATACATCGCCTATATAGCGGCCGATGCTCGATCGATACTTGCCTGCTACTCGACCGACCGATACTCGGTGGATACATCGACCGGGGTCTCTGTAAAACACAGACCGGATGGCGGATGGCGGATGATAAAATGCGGATAATAAAATGCGGATGGAAAAATGCGGATAACCAAAAAATTAAAATAATAAATAAATTGATAAATTAATTAATCACAGATTTCCCACATTTTTTCTTTATGTATCGTCGGATCCGAAAAAAAGAAAGAACTTTCATCGAAGAAGACGTACTTTATCATCGGGATCCATCCATACTTTTCAACTTAAATCACCGCTACAGTCCTTTTTTCCCCCATCTTTATTAGTAACTGACATTTAACAAGGAAAACTATACTACTACCACTACAGTACTTGATCGACACACCACCCCACCCTAAATAGTTGTCAATTTTACACCGAGCGTTTGTACGTGCACGGCACCTGTAGAAAGGCTTGTTAGCGTGAGTAATAGCTCGAGTGAATGAACCGCGCACCTGGGTTAACCGATGTCTGAGTTGTCGGAAAGCGACGCAGATTTGGGCCAGCCAACTTTTTTTTGGAAGAGGTGAGTTAAGTTATTGAATTGATTAAACCCAATCGATCTTCAACTTTTTTTTAATGTCAGGCAATTTTTGTTAACCTTTTTTTGTGTTCACTGTACATGCATATGTATTTGGTGAAAATGCTAGTCCAGCCCACGATGGTAGGGATTATTTATAGCTTTTGCGCTTTAATGCATGTTACAAAATTGCGATAGTAGCATTTTAGTTATAGCTTTGACCAATGTCTTCCGGTTTCTGTCGAGGTAAATCTTATTATCATTGTTTTACAGCCACTGAAGGCGTAGCTCACCCCTAGACCCGCACGTAGACAGTATATCGTAAGCAAAATAACTTACTCGATTTGCCGGTTAGCCTCCCACGCAGACGTTCGTTGGGCACGTCACGTCATATTTCCGTTCGTGGGGAAGGAAATATTGCGTGACGATCCCAAAGAACGTCTACGTAGGAGACTATTTGCCAGTTCGGTTACTTCTCTTAAGGTGGAGGTAAACGTGAATTTGGATGGAATTTTAAAAGGTTTAAAGAAGGGATAAAAGAAAGAAAATTATATTTGGAACACCAACAGACAGTTGCCCCCACCCCAAGCGACCACCCATAATGTCAAGGATATGTGGTCGCTTACGGGAGGTGGTCGCTGTGACGTGGATCTCTCCCTTGTGAGGCACGATTTAAAAGGGGACTGTACAAAACCCTTCCCGCAAACCCACTAAGTAATACAAGACTAAGTAATAGAACAAATTTAATTAATTTAGTATACATAAACGCTTAGTAAACACAATAAACGGTAACGTAAAAAAAACTTTCTTAACCTAATTAATTATCTTAAACTAAATTACTTATTTCAGTTCAGTTCAGTCCTTCCTTGTTCTTGAAGTCTTCTCCAGGCACAAACAAATTGCTACTTCAACCACTCGCATAAACAAACCGCACCAACAACCGTTCACACAAACCTCTGCTTCTTCTCTTCTGGCGCCTTTTCTCTTCTTTGTTCCCGTCTTGTTTGACTCCGCCGCACTCAGTTTTAATTTCTATGCACACGCCTTGAAATCTTGTTCACTCGCCGCCGCTGACAAAAGGGTTTATGTCAAGGAAAACACGGCCGGCTCCTGCCAATGGCTCTTGACAGTGACTTGAACAATTTCGCCTTCGACCTTGCAATACAAACTTTTTTGCTTCTCCTTACTTCTTCTTACTTCTCTGTCCTTTTTCTCCTTCCAAGAATAACAACTAACTGCACAACAACAACCTTGATCTCTATTTAAATACTGTACACAATTACGACACTACAAAGAAGATTCCAGAAAACGCTAACTACAAGGTATACAATAAATGCTGATTACACAATAAGATACAAAATATACGGTAACGGGAATAATAATAGTTAGTCAGATAACATTGAAATTTACAATAATACACACCATTTTCTAAGACAATAACTACTAATATACTAGTGACATTTTTTGACTGACAAAAATACGACGAATTAAGACTACAAATAATTAACAATAAACCTAACGAATTTAGATAATGAAAAAGAAACGACTAAATTTCTACATGCAAACACGAAACGTGAAAATGCAAACATGAAATGAAAGCAACAAAAACATGAATAATATGAATTTTGTGACAGTCGCTTACCAGAGGTCAGACCACAGGAGGTCTAAATTTCAGGTAATTTACATATGGTAATTGTGGAGACCTAACCCTTTTGCCAGTGCTTATCGAAACCCATAGTAACAACCTTTCCTAGCTACAAGTATATTAAGACTGGTCCAAAATTATTCTAGGCAAAAAATCTTAATAGTCTTTATGGTGATAATTGTTTGCATCTCACAAATTACTTAATTAATACAGCGATTGAGACAATTCTTGTGAAAGAAACTTGACTCTTATATTACTGCAGGTGGCGCTTTCTAAATTTTTCAGGGAACGGAACATAAGCAAAAAGTTAACAACTCTTTTTAAAACGTGTGGTGTACGTGGTTACAAACTCTAAAAACACCAGCAAGTTTGTAGCCGGGTGTCAAAACAATCCCACACTTGTGCGTCACGACAGCTCAACACGCTGGACTTTCCTACAAGGGATTCAATCTGATTAAAGTCAGTCAGACAATGTAGTGCATGTGTATTTTATCAATTGTTTCGTTGCTAAGCCATATCGGGAGACACTTCCGGTAGCTCCGAATGTGAGATTTGCGGCGTCCGTTGAAATGATGTGGCCAATATGTTACAGCGACACATTTTTCAATTTCCTTCCTGGGGATTGTGTGTCAAGTGGTCGCCTACGGGAGGTTAAAAACAATTGAAAATTTTTAACAATCATCTCTAAAAGTGGTCGCTTACGAGAGGTGGTCGCCTACGAGAGGTTCCATCTATAGTGATTTGACTGGACAACTTTTGGTATTTTGGAAAAGTGGTCGCTTACGAGAGGTGGTCGCAAAGGGAGGTTCGACTGTATCAATTTTTAACTTCAAATTCTAATTTTAAATCTACATCAAATCTTAACTATTTCTTATTTCTCCAAATTTTACTACTCTTTTGAGAAAAACTATCTCCTCCCAAATATACCTAAAAATCCCCAAAAAATTTATAAAATACCCCCAAACATTGATTTGTGTTATGAGTTAAGGGTTCTTGTATTGCTTAAAACGCGAACGAGATATTTCTGTTAAATCGATATTAAGCGGTGTGAAAATAGCAAGCAGAGCGGTTAGAAAAATTTGTTCCGGCTATTTCCTAGTGCAACTTCATAACATGTAACAAAAGTCAAGCCATAGCATAAGTCTTTCGGCATGAATCGGTACTTAATTTTCACGTAATTTTTACATAACTTTCTAAAAGAAATTGGGCGTAAGAAATTGTTTATTTATTTATTTATTATTTTAATTTTTTTTGTCATCCGCATTTTATTATCCGCATTTTGTCATCCGCATTTTATCATCCGCCATCCGGTCTGCGTTTTACAGAGACCCCATCGACCGAGATATCGACCGTCAGTCGACCGTGACTCGACCGACATACCGACCGTTACCATCGATCGAGGCCCCCGATAAGACGCAAGCTATACATTAGTTGAGTGAACTCGCCTGTGTCAGGAAGAGAAGTCGCCTACGTAGTAGTGACTAGTTGTAGGCGAGTTTGTTCGTAGGCGAGTTTGCACGTACGCGAGACATGTTCATTTCAGGCATGTTACATAACGCCGGCGATGTTTTGCAGAATTTGTGTTTTTTACCTGTATTTTTTACCTGTATTTTCATCTGCTGTATTTTCAACTGTTGTGGTCGATACTCCAATTTAGTTTTCTTCGCCGCAGAACCGAGAGCGAGGAAGTCCCGTGTCACTTCAGCTTAACATCCAGACATCAGATGAGCATTCATCTTAGCAGGTGGCTTTCCTTTCCTGGGCCCCCTGTTCACTCTTCATATAAATTTTATTATTACTCCTGAAGCCTCACTGCACTCGTCCAAATTTTATTACCGTATTTATAGTAAACCCAAATTTTGCGAATTTTCATGTATGCATTAAACACATCCGTCACTCTCTGGATATCATGGTCGATACTCTTGCTCCAGAAAAGTCCAGACTTCGACAAGTCCTACCCATCATCCCACACCATCCCCTCCAAGACTGTTGAATAGAATCATTGTTCCCACAATGTTCGCGTGTATTTCAAACAAAACCTGGAACTACGAGTCCATGCTTCAGTCTCAAAGTAGATCTGTAGTTACGGTTTATCTAGTGTTCAGCTAGAACTTGTGGGAGTAAACCATTGCTCCTTATAGAGGAGTTTAATTAAAGAACGTTTGTATAGATACAATAAAGTGTTCCGACCACTTAGCTGTTAGTAGCTAAAATCTCTACTGAGGCCATGTTCAATGGTAAACCAAAACTGATCCTGGACACAAGAATGATAATTAGTAACATACTTTCTCCTCTAAATAAGTGGAAAATGTAACAAAACATCGTATAAACAAAAACAAAAACTGGCATATAAACAGCTTTCCAGAAAAAGCCTTAAAGATCAGCACCAGCTATGCACAGTCTTTGAGGTGAGCAGGTCTTCTTCTGGAACAGTATGTGTTAGCACATGCAACATTAGTTTCGGGTCTCAGTGCACATAGGGTGTGCAACAGCTTCTAGCTGCATTCCTGTAATGAAAAAATTGTCAAGGCATGCACCACTTAACATTACTGGCTGCTTACATGACTGATTCAGCACTTATTTTCATCACAAACAAAGAGTCACCGTTTGCAGTGCCACCTCCAGAGAGGCCTCTGTCACATCAGGCGTACCCCAAGGATCACTCTGGATCTCATAAATGAGGCAGTACGGTTTGCTGGCTTCCAGTTTGTGTATCTTAACATCATGTTTGATTTTTCTGCTTGTGAAGACTGGCTCAATTTCTTTACCGATTTTGCTTCCTTAAAATCTCTAAGTTGGCAGTGTATGTCATCTGATTTGTGTGAGATTTAATTAATTGTTGTTATGGGTAATCTGCACGTGGGAGGCCTTTGAGGTGATAACCTGGGTTATGGTTGAGGTGACAAAGTTTGCTGGATCAGATTTGAGTTTCGAAACATTGTTTTCAAATGTTCACATTCCTCAGAGAAATATTGCCAAGAGGATGAGGGATGGTAGGCACAGTTCAGCATTGTTTCCACTAATGATTTTTTTTCTGTTGTTGATTTTGTTAAAGGAGACCTGTGTTGGTTGGTTTTCTGTAGACTTTTGTCTCTAATCTACAGCCTTTCTTTTTTCATATTTGCATTCCAAGAAACAGTAGTTTGTTGAAAGTAATAGACTCCAGTTACATGGTGAATGAGACAGAAGAATTTCAATTGCTAAGTGTTTCTAGGAAACCTGTTGCAGCTGTTACATCTCGCACAATTTTCAGTGTGTCATCCAAGTATCTTTTGTAGAAGGAGGGCATCTTGTCTTGGCGCTTAAGATTCTCTTTGATGGAGCTCATAAACGTGTTTGCCATAAGAGGACAAAGGGGGATCCCATTGCCACACCGTTAATCTGTTAATATAGTTTCCCATCAAACTGAAAAAGTTGATCTTTTGTTGAACATTCAACATGGTGAACTACAACAATGTGTCTCCTACATACAATATTGTGGGTAATCACTGACCAACACTATTTGATTTAAGTCAACTACTCAACCAAAGTGAAAACCAAAACCCAACAACTAGACTGGAATTGTGGTCACTACCAACATATTAAATTCTATATGGTTGGTGGCCATACTAATGGCATTTTTACAACACTGCTTTCTCCATTTTCCATTAATTTAAACGAAGGATTTTGAACATTAAGACAATTTTCACAAAAGATAATCTACTTAATTTATTCGAAAATTGTAATAAATTAAACTGTTACTGTTTGAGTGAATCTATGAGATACAAGAACTGTTACAACTTTAATTAACTTCCAATTAAAAGCCGTGGTCATGATGATCATAATAAGATTAAAAGTTACTGTAATGTTAATGTTTATGCAGTATAAAAAATGAATGATATTGTTATTAATTAGGGTAATAAGGTAAAGGTTCAAAGAAAATATAACAGGTCATCAAATGCAAGTTAAATACCAAATCTAAAGATTGCAGCCTGTATCACCCCATAAAATGGGACAAGATGTACATGTACAATTAATTATAAAGCTTGTATGTTCATACCTTCTTCTTGTCTTCCCTGGCCTTTTTTATCTGTTGCAAACGTTTCCGTTTTCTCTCTAGGTACTAAACTCACTGTATGTACAGGCATATAATGTTTGAAAAACTTATAAGAGTTATGAACCTTGTTTTTTTTTTTTCTTCCCTGGCCTTTTTTGCCAAACGTTTCCGTTTTCTCTCTAGGTACTAAACTCACTGTATGTACAGGCATATAATGTTTGGAAAATAAGAGTTATGAACCTTGGCTTATTGAAGAAGGGACTTTGAGTGTAGATTCTCTCTTTGGAACCGAAAAATTAAAGGCTTTAATCATGAGTAAAACTGATAGTGTGATTAGCCATCATGTTGCCTCAAGACAGTTATCAGACTCATGCAATATTTTATTGTGTCACCCATAAAACAACCTGTACATGTTCACCATGAAACATAGTTTTGGGGGCTTAAAGCACTGGTAATAAGGTCTCAGGGAGAATAGCAATGCTATCCTCACAATTGCTGAGAAATGCCCTTCCGTCTCAGACAGGCTCTGCCAGTGAAGTCACGTGTTGCACGTCCTCGATTTCGTAGCCCCTGGTAATGCTTTTATAAGCAGCCGAGCAACAGTGGCGGAAGGCGACTGTCTGGCGCCTTTAAAATAACCAGAACATTTATTTTGATAAGATGTATCATATTATATAATTTTGGGATTGGGGTTGATTTCGTGTGTGATAACCGAATCTTCCCTAAAAGACCTCAGATTTCATGTGTTGGCAAAGTGAACCCTTTTTTTACAATACAGTGTTGAAACAGTATAAAACTGCTTTACAATAATTTCGGTAATTAAGATTTCAAAACGTTACAATTGAAGTGAACACTTGCTATGGGCTGATTTCACAGAAGGAGAGGTGGAGATTAATGCTGATCACCTTACCTTTTGAGGCCAAGGAAGCAGTGTCGAGAATGTCCATATGCAGACTACAGAATTATGATATTCATCAGCGCTGGGTTGCTTGAAAGCCGATTAACACTAATCCACGATTAAAACTTACCAAGGTTTTCATTTCGCTCGTTAAAATAATTTTAAAGGCTCATTTTAAGCCAATGGTAAAGAAACGTCTAAGACAAAAGTTAGGGACAAAATCTTTTGAACGAATCTTTATGAATTAGTAAATATACTGGAATCAAAGTTCACGTTAACCCAGGATTAGCTTAATCGGGCTTTGAACAACTGTGTGGTGGACTGTCTCAGTTATCAAAAAAGCCTTACTACTGAAATATTATTTAGGGCTTTTTAAACAGGTCTAGATGAAATGAAAATACTGTGGAATAAAAACAAAAAGTTGAACTTTATTTGGAGCTTGTGACATGGATTTACAACATGAAATATAGAAATATATCAATGTAAATGCGGCTTCAAGTTTGTAAAACAGTCCTTGCAAGCTTCAAATAAGCTTAGCAAGCACAGAAACATATTTTAACAATGTGTTCATTTATTACAATTTTATTTGGTTATATATTGTTTGCTTTTAATTTTCTTTTGATCTGTTTGGAGTACTAAATGGCGCCTTAAGAAAGGCGTACGTTTTAACTTAAAAGCACAGTTAACCAGACAAAAGATGAAAGCCTGTGCTTTTGCCTCAGAGTTTCCCATGGGCAATATGTCTTGGTCTTTCGCATCTATGCAACATTTGATATCTTCCTTTAAATAAAAAAGTTACTCAAATGAATTTTCTGTAAAAGGCATTATGACTGTTACTATAGTTACTGATGGTGTTTCCACAGAAGCTGCTTTTTTCCAATGTAACTAAATGTCCATAGGTTAAAGTTTTGCCATGCTCAGTGTCAGAGTAGTTGCAGATTTTTGTGCTCAGCATTTTGTGACATTTCAAGAAAAACTATCAAAACTGCAGGTTATTGTCGTAAATTTGCACATGATTTGCCAACAATGGTGGTGTTACAAGTCATTTCAGAAAGCCAAGATATTGTCATAGTATTATAAGGTCATAGCAACCGATTTGTAATATATAACTTTATATTAAGCCTGCATGATCAGAAAAAATGTTTTTGTGCTCTTTTAGGACTTAAATAGTACGAGAAAAAAATTATAAGCTACTTTGAATGATAATAAAAATATATTGTCTTCCATCAATCAATGTGGACCTTGCGTTTTGCAAAAAAAAGAAGGTAAGATTTATGCACAGCCCCCTACATTAATTATATATGCATCGCTGTCACAGTATAAACCCTCTTCCAAAAATGGGCAGTATTAATAAGAGTTTAAGTCGCAAAATGTTTAAATAATTAATGTATGGGGTTCTGCGAAAATTTTTCCTATACAGATACCGACAGGGTACTTTAATATAAAATGGACCCAGTTTAAGAGGTGTTCATTGTTACAAAGGAGGGTGTTCTTTGCGTTTTATGGCAAACCCATAGGAAAACATACTTTCCTCTCCAAGACAAACGGATAAACATGCATTACCCCGCGGTAACCCGTGTGTATGCTTGATTGACGGACGTCTTTTGCAAGGTTTGAAACCAGGGCTGAGTTGCTCGAAGCATGGTTAGCGCTAACCATTGGTTAAGAGGTATTAAAACCTATAGGTTGTCATGGCATTTAACCCGGGTTAGCGCTAACCATGCTTCGATCAACTGGGCCCAGGTCGCGTGGTAATGAATTTGACTGTAATAGTTAATTAATAAAATGGACTTTTGCTTACTGGTTTTGTATTCAACGACTTCCGAGGATCAGCCAAAATAGCGTCATCTTTGGGATATGGGTCTTACAGTGACGAGATTCAATTCCCCCCGAGTCTCACCTGAGGACTCATTTTAGTGCTTTTAATTCACCAGCGGTGGGTTCGTGACCAAATGTCACGCGACCTCCACAAGAGCCCATGACTGCAATTCTAAAATCTAAGCCTCCTGTGAATGCAGATGACACATTTGAAATTGAGACGGCTACCGACACTACCTTCAAAGCTAAAATAAATTATATATGCCCTATCATGTAACGAGAAATGACCATACTTATACTATAAAAATGATTGCAAACTCATTGAATAAGGTTATTTTGATGCGCTGATTAAAAAATTTTCACGCGTCTTTTTTATTCAAAGCCCATGCCGACACTTCACTAATTGAATTTAAGACACCACACTTTGTGGAAAAACGAAAAAAGTTATAACTTTGCCCAGATTTAACGAAAAATCTCCATTCTTGCACTAAATGATCGTCAAATTATGCTCTACAGATTGAATAACATTATTCTGATGCGGCGTGAAAAAAAACTTGAACGTGTTTTTTTCCACTAATTAAATTTAAAACTCATTCACTGATCTTGCCCGAAAGTTAACAACCGAACCAATCAAGTGAAAACACCACCATTGCTAGAACTCGTTCATTGCGCGTGAGTGCATTCACTGGTTAGCAACGTCGTAATATTTTTCCGTGGAATTTTCTTTCTGGTGATATTTTCAGGGCACTCAAGCAATTTTTCAGTAGATTGTTCCAAATATGTTTGTAAGGTTTCAAGCGGTATCATTTCATAAGTAAGCCTTAACTTATGCAATTTTATGAGTGGTTTTGGATGCCCTTATATCCGGGGAGGGGGGGGGGGGCGGCGGCTTACAAGCGGAATAAAAAAATTTTTTCGAAACAAGCTGATAAACGTAATTTATTTCGCTAATTTTTCCTAATTGCTATATTTCTTTGGTTTTCGAAAAAGCCGTTGAACGTTTATTTTGCTTTTCAGGCATAAAAACAATCCTTCCGCTAAAGAGCAAAAAGCATTTTGTCAGTGAAAAGATTATGCACTTTTCCCTAATTACTTTATTTCTTCGTCGTTAGAAAAAGCGTTGGATTAACTTCCGTAGATGGTGCGTTTTGTTTTCTGGCATAAAAATCGTCCCTCCGTTTATTTTTTTTCTAACAAAAAAGATCATGTAAATTTCCCTTTTTCCTAATTACTTTATTTCTTTGACTTTCGAAAAAGCCGGTTAAATATACACCTCCATACAGAGTGCGTTTTCCATTTCTGGCATAAATAAATAAAGAACCTTTTGTCAGTTGAAAGATCATGTACTATTTCCTTTTCCCTAATTTCTTAATTTCTGTGGCTTATGATAAAGGAGTGGATCAACCTCAGCAGAACTTGTCTTTTCGTTTCAGGATTAAAAATAATCGCTCCTTTTCACAGCAGAGAGTATTTTGATGAAAAACGATTTAGGGAAACATTTTAACAAGAAAATTAACGATAGTAAAACAGCATGACGTTTCGACGACTTCATATCGTCATTGTCAAATGAGTAACAATGGAAATAACGGAAAGGCATATTTATAGGTATTGAAAGTGAGAAAATAAATTAGCATGAAAGCATTCTGTGATCGGAAAACATCTCAGGGACGCGCATGGTTTAACACCTAACAACTTAATTAAGAACTTTAAAGTCATAAAGAAATCGGTGAGGGTAAAAGGAGAAAAGAGTTTGTGGAATGGTATGTGGAATGGCGTGCGGAATGGCATAATTATGCGAAATACGATTTACGTGGGAAATAAATTAACTGAAGAGCGCGTCATGTTTTCGCGCCAATTTTATAAGAGCAGCAGCTTTTTTGATGCTAAATATTAACAACAATTCGAGGATTTGATCGTCTGATTGTTGATTTGGAAGAAGTGAGGGTAAAGAAAGCGATGAAAACTGTTTATAGTTTTCGCATTCAAGGAACTATGAGTAAATCCGTAGTAAATTAAATTTCATGTTCACTTTACTCTATGCGACTTCGGTTGACAAAAATAACGTGGCAGCGTGAAGTCTTCTCAGGACAAAGATTGATCCTTTACCGAGGGCAAATAATAAACATTTTTTTCATTTTTTTTAAACCCTCGGTAAAAGATCAATTCTCATACCCTGTATGCTCGATGATTCATTTATCATGAGCGGGAAAATGAACAACAATTTGACCAAAATGCAGTTGTGATAAGTATAGTTTCACAACCTTTCAAACAACCAGTGTCGATAATTAGACACCATACATGTCATCTGCTTTTTTGCTCTAGGGCTTTTTCGCTTTTAAATCTCATTTTAGGTTGGGACGTCTGGGACCGGAAAGACCTTAATTGAAGACGGATATGTTTAGTTCGATAACGCGTAACTGAACTATAGCTACCTGAATCGCCGTATTAAATAGCTAGGTAGCTAGCTCAGCAGCTCAACAGTGACTTGCGTACTCGTCGCTCAACGAAAATGTAAGGTGAGAAAAAGTAGAACATATTTTTCCCACGAGTTGTACAAATTGTAACCGTCAAAGAGTCTGATAAAATGACCGAGTTTAAATTTAAAATTTCTCACATAATAGTTTTGGCCTTGGACGGATGTTATTTCTCCAGTCTGGTGTTGCTTTTTGTCTAGGCTACTCGCTGCCACGTTCTTTTTGTCAACTAGAAATTTAATTTATTCTTAGTTCCTTGAATGCGAAACTTCATCGATTTCTTCACTGTCACTTCCTAACCAGCGATCAGACATGTTCTATCCCAGGCGTATATTTTCTAATCCTCGATCTGTTGGTTGGTTGTTTAATAGTCCGCAACATCGAAAAAACTGCTGCTCTTATAAAGTTGGCGCGAAAACAGGATGCGCTCTTCAGTTAATTTATTCCCCGCGTAAATCGTATTTTGCATAATTATGCCATTCCGCACGCCATTCCACATACCATTCCGCAAACTCTTTCTGCCTTTTACCCTCACCGTTTACGAAATGCTGTGGATCAAGAACAAAAGACCGAAACTGAACACGCAAGCGGATTCCATTCGCGCGAAACTCTTTACCTGAATGCTTTCATGCTAATTTATTTTCTCACTTTCAATACCTATAAATATGCCTTTCCGTTATTTCCATTTTTACTCATTTGACAATGACGATATGAAGTCGTCGAAACGTCATGCTGTTTTACTATCGCTAATTTTCTTGTTGAAGAGAGTATTTTATCAGGTAAAATATCATGTGCTTTTCCCTTTTCGATAATTACTATATTTCTTTGGCCTATGATAAAGCAGTGTTAGCTTTCGTTTTGTCCAAACTCTATATTTCTCCCTTTTGGCTGGAAACAGCGGCCTCGTATTTTTACCCTTGTAAGCGTATCAGTTGGCAAGATCAATTAGAGCTCAAGCTCCTTCTAATTGGATTTCTTTTCTCATTGTTTCAATTGCGGTATAATATTGACGTAAATGGTGGATTTTGACGGGAATGTGTGAAATGCAGACGGCGCCAGCGAATGGCGTATGGCGGTTTGACTTACTGTGAAATTCTGATACTGAAGGATATAACAACGAAAGGCATACAGATGAAATACTTAGAAGGTCTTTAGAAAGTTTTTGTGTCTGCGAAAACCGATAGCCTGGTTGAAAAATGAAGAAATTAGGGAGGCTTAGGAACGGATCAGAGCATCTTTAACGTCTGCTGAGTAGAGCTCTTAGATTTCTGTAAAAAAATACAGAAATTAAAGGTGTCTTTGCTTCCGCCTTCCGTAGACCAGGCACTTGTCTCGTCTAAGTTTTTCCCGAAATTATGACAAAAGAAAATACTGCTAGTTGCAAAATAATTCTCAAATAGTATTTGCGATTTCGTCCTGAAAGAAAAGAGCAAATAGTTGCAATGGGTAACTTGTTCAAAATTAAATTTGAGGGTCAAATGCAGCTGGAATGCCGGCCTGAAGTCTGCTCCTGAAGACCCCATTGGGTCTCAGTTTTCGAGGATCTTAGGTTTCGCAACAACCATTATAATCAAAACAATTGCTATTGAACACGAAGGATAAGCATTGCGTGTTTTAAAAAGCTAGATAGTGCTTTAATACGACTAGTTGTTTCTAATTTTCATTTTCATGAGCCATTTCTGCGTAAACGTTTATATTCATCTTAGTCGAATTGCATATTTTATTACAGAAGAATTCTTGCCTTGTAAAAGAGAGCGCGAAGCCGGTTTGCTCGTCAGGTTGGGGATCTCTTCGTATTATGCGATATTCGCTACATTCTTGATCGTAATACTGTTCCCTGCTCTGAACATTGGACTGAATTTCTGTTTTCTTTTTTATCATGTGATGATCCGGCTGCGGGGTCACAACCGCATCGTTTTCTCATGATACTGTCAGAAATTGCACAAGCTGTATGTGGTAATAACAATAACAACTCTGAATCTTTATTAAAGATTAGACACAACATGTGTGACTTTACAATAGCTCGCATATATGACCTTAAGAAATGAATGAATCAATCAATCCCCGGGAGTGAGGGGGGGTCTCCTCGATATTCTCGGTAGGGGTGTCAGTGCCGCCCGGTTCTCCAAATCCTGATCCCTATGTCAGACCAAAACATCCCGTTTTCCACACTCGTTTTCAGACCTGGCCTCTAAAATCCATAACCGTTTTCAGACCTTTGTTGTACCGTAATTAAGCGTCATAACAGTGCTGAAGTCAATAATTGGTAAAATTCATCCGAAAATTCAGCTCGAATGATACATTTTGGATATTTCTCTTTCTCTACTATTCATTTGGAGTTGAAAAGACAAATATGTTTATACACTCTCGTGATTCCCTTGAAAACCACGCCCGATTTAACACCATAATGGTCAAAATTTATACCCGTTTTCTGACCAAAGCGGCAAAAAAAAAAAAAAAAACCATACCCTTTGAGGCGCACATACCTATATAACTTATATAGGGAAGTACCCACCCCCCCCCCCCTCCCCCCGAATCAATAAATCTTATTCCAAAATGGCCCCCATTGTACAATGCTTTCGTTTGCATTCAAATTGGCCCTTCCTGCCTCGTTCAAAGTAAAATTTTCTTTTGATTTTTAAGAACGAGGAAAGAAGGGCTCATTTGAATGCAAACAAAATAATGTTAAAATCAGTGGTAGCGGCATTTTGGAATAAGGGGTATGAACTTTAGTAACGTGTCTAAACTGAAGTATCTAGCAGAGATCCGACCTCTGACAGGGTACACCTAACTAACAATTAAGTGACTATGACTGAGTCACTGAGATAACTACATAAAAACTTTTGTAAGAAATTGAGATAAATATTGCAATGTCTGTTACAAAAACTAAGAATTGTATAGATGGCAGTCCTTGCATCCATCTTGTAGAAAGCTCGATAGGTTACGCCTTCTTCTTTTAAATTGCTCGCAAGTCTCTTCTTACAGGAGAGGTTAGTCCACAGTTTATCGGGACCAAGGTATTGGCCGGAAGTGACAGTGTTAAATCTGGGTAGCACAAAGTCGGTTTGTCTTAATTGATAAATGTGGTTGCTAGCCTGTAATAAATCATGGATTGTCCTGGCCATGGAACACAAATTGAGTTTAGCCTTATACATTACAGTAAAACACATTTATCTTGCAGCCTTCTGCCGTGCCAAGATGGAAAATTTGCTTTATCCAGTTGCTGTAAGTGGCTAGACTGTTTGTCTGTAAAGCACAAAGCTCAAAGCACAAAGCACAAAGCACAAAGCTCTTTTCTAAGTTTTTGATAAACGTTGTGTTAACGTTTTTTCAGTTTTCTGTAGTCAGTCATTGCAGCATGAAGTATAGCCCGAGAACACGCGTTATTTTTTTGCGTTTTTTTCAGGCGAGCGGAGGCAAGCACGAGGCGAAGTCACATGCGACCTTTGCGCCCTTTCCGTCGCGCGTGACTTGCGCTTGACTCCGCTCGCCTGAAGAACGCAAAAAAAAGAAAAGAAAATCACTCCTGTTCTGCAGGCTACATGAAGTATATACCTGATGTTCCCTTACATGAACAGCATCCAAGGCTGCAGAGCCATATGAAAAGAGAGACACTGGGGACGAGTAGGCTGTGTTGATAGTAAAATGGCCGCCCAGAGCTCAGGTAGTCAAAGTTCGGGCTCAACAAGGGCATTTGCCCAAAAACTTAACAAGTAAGTCACCTAATACTTTAATTAGAGCTAAAACATATGTAGGACTCGTTGCTTATTGTAGTTCACTCGTCTACTTCTATTGTCTTTTAGATATCGGCGCAATGGATCGGCGAGTTTTGGAACTCAGACAAGTCTCCCTAAATCACCGTCTTCATCAAGCTCCTTCCTTCATTTCGCCACGGGAACGGTATGTTTGTTCTGGCATAACATAGGCGTTGGATATTCAGATCTTTTGAAGTGGTAGCCTTAGAAGTCTTTTTGCTGTGTCATGTTGTAACATACACAAATACACACAATTCAACAGTCGGGGAATTCCGATAGTGAATGACGCATAATTTGCGAGTTATACATTTGTACGTAACAAGGATGTATTGATTGTTTGTTTTATGAATGAACTGAGATCGATTGGAGCAGAATAAGGCTCCAAGGCAGTGGGAAGTAAGGAGATACAATAATTCCGTTTAATTGCATGTAAAACGTCAACGAGGTCCTTTATGAAACCGTAACTGAGTGAGAAAATAATTGAGAGTGCAGGAAGCGGCCCACCACCATCTCTATTTCCGTATCAATTTTCATTAAAATTTTTCAGGTTTTGTTGTTTGCTTTCCTTGTAGATATTTTCAATCCTACAAAGAAAAAAAAAGATAGTTTGACCTCAAAAATTCATGTTTAAAACTCGTCCTCGAGATTTTCTTCAGTAAATTAAAGTGCTTTTTTCTCATTGCATGACTGACCGATATTTTTCCAGCTTCTTGCATTTTGAAGTTTTAATTCTTTTATATTCATTTTAATGTGGGCATTATACAGAGAAAAACATTGCCACAGTGGTCAATACTCTATTAAACTGGATAAGACATGTATCTTGCAATCAAACCTGTTACCTCAGATCTGCCCTTGCTTTATTACTTATTTTCTATCTTGAACTTGGTTTTCTCAAACTTGCTGCTATCTTCAATGATTTTCTGTTTAATTACTTTTGCCAAACTCCACCTTGAACCAACATTACAAAGTGTTCAAACACAACTGGACATTAAATTAAATTTCATGAGTATAATAGGCCATTTCCAAGTTGTGTTGAAGCTCATTATAAAAGCGAGGTTAAGTGCAAAGTTTTTATCATGAAAATTAGTTGTCATTCTTATGCAAACAATATGCAAGAGCTTTGCACTTAGCCTCGCTTTGATAATGAGGCTCACAGCAACTTGGAAATGGCCTATTACTGTATGTAATTCTATGGTTTCATGAGATAATTGCAATATAAATACGTCAATAGACCTTTCTTCTTCTTCTTCTTCTTCTTCTTCTTCTTCTTCTTCTTCTGAAACTTTGCAGGGTTACTAAAGTAGAAGTGCTCTTTCTAGTGCTGGTATACGTTTTTAATTTTTACTTATTTGAATTTTCAACAGCCATTTTGGAGAAGGGTCTATTGTCCAAAATATCACTTGCTTTTGCCCCTGCCAAAGAGCAGAAAACAAGTAGTGCTCACTGAAGCTAAATTAATATGTAAGTTTGCATTTCTTTGCAGATCCCCCTTAATGAGGTTGTAGAACCACCAGATTTTGAAGACATTGTGTTGGCACAACAACCCTTTAACGAGAATGACCCAAACAGTAAAATGCTGGAATTTCCAGATGATGATATAGAAGTCACTACAATAGCCAGACAATGTCGCACAGTCAATCCATGCTTTCCTAAGGATACTGGGTAACTACTGAACCTCAAATTAATTAAAGTGTTAAATTCAGTTTGTCATGATTATGTTGGGCTACATAGAAAGAAAATTGGAATCCAGATTGGAATCAAATCACCATGGTAGTCGTTGGTGCATCAAATGTTTAATCAAACTGTCGGTGGGAAGATCAGACAGACGTTAATTCGAAGACAGGCTGATTTCAGCATTGCTGTGTTGTTTCCTGAGACAAGGAACTTTGCTCCACATTGTCTCTCTTCTCCCAGGTGTATAAATGGGTACTCCTATTTGTTTCATGTCACAGAAATCTTGTTAAGCCCTGGCTGTGTGGGCTAATTAGGCTTCTTGTACAAATTCTCCTTTTGGATTGGAATTGAATCCTTGATACACCAGACACTGGGGCCAAGGGTGATGAGAGGCGGCTGTATTTGCAGGCTGGACACTGGTTTCATGTTCTAACCATTGAAGTATACACAGAGATGTGATGTAGGACATGAATTCTTATTAGCCTCATTTGTTACCAACGTACTTGCATATCTCAATTGATGCTTTGTAGCTGGCATAATAATAATATTATTATTAGAGAAATGTGATGGTATATTTCCAGCCTGGTGAATGAATGAGAATGATGATTATTCAAGAAAGTGACGCAGGCATACTCGGAAAAAAGAAATCCGAGTGCTCCTATCAGGAGTCGAACCTAAGACCTTCCGATTACTAGTTCGGATGCTCTACCACTGAGCTACAGGAGACTCGTGGGTGCTAAGGTCATTAAACTAGGTTCATGGGACAAACATCCTGCATACTGCTAGGATTTGAATGTCGAACGTGTGGTATATGAGAGAAATGTGATGGTATATTTCCAGCCTGGTGAATGAATGAGAATGATGATTATTCAAGAAAGTGACGCAGGCATACTCGGAAAAAAGAAATCCGAGTGCTCCTATCAGGAGTCGAACCTAAGACCTTCTGATTACTAGTTCGGATGCTCTACCACTGAGCTACAGGAGACTCGTGGGTGCTAAGGTCATTAAACTAGGTTCATGGGACAAACATCCTGCATACTGCTAGGATGACCTTAGCACCCACGAGTCTCCTGTATACTCATATACCACACGTTCGACATTCAAATCCTAGCAGTATGCAGGATGTTTGTCCCATGAACCTAGTTTAATGACCTTAGCACCCACAGGTCTCCTGTAGCTCAGTGGTAGAGCATCCGAACTAGTAATCGGAAGGTCTTAGGTTCGACTCCTGATAGGAGCACTCGGATTTCTTTTTTCCGAGTATGCCTGCGTCACTTTCTTGAATAATCATCATTCTCAATATTATTATTATTAATAAAAACTGTACTTTTTAAATTCTTTGCTTCATGAACTCCGGGCTCTTACAGTGATGATTGCCTAAATTGGAAAGTTTACAAAACATTTCTAGATGTTCTTTTGGATAAGCTAGTCCTCCAGTGTTTACAATAACATGAATTATGATTTTCATTTTAATCATTAATTTCTCCTCAGGATTGAAAATAACCCTCAGCTTAAAGACTGCATCCATTGTTACTCTGCAGACTGGGCAATTGTTAATCGCAGGTAAGTTACAAGTGTACTAGACAAGACTGTGTACTAGACAAGTGGACTGGACTGTAAAGATGCTTCCAAGGTTGTTTATATAATAGGGCCCTTTCGAAATATTAAAATTCAGCTTGCATGCCAGGCCTAAATGACACAAACAACAGACCTGAATAAACGTCATTATTCCTTTGTTTGTGCCCTCTAAACCTCATTATAAAGCTGAATTTTAATATACTGAAAAAGCCTATTAAAAAGGGTGAGTGACTGTGTGAAATGAACCCCCCTCTGCAGAGACTCCTATATGAAAGTTATGGGGGTGCTTGTTGGCAGGTTTTGGTTAGAACTGGTATTCAAGTGTCCTTTACATAACAAGCTGAATTCTGTATGCATTGTGATTGGTTCTTACTTATGATCTATTGGAGGACAGACGCATCAATGATATCACCATTAACAAGTTTTGCTTCTTTATTACATAAAACAAATAGATTCCATGTTGCCGTGCGTCTGTTGTTAGTAATAGATCACAGAAGATGTCAAAATGTGGTAAGAACATCAGTGATACATGAGGCGCCACTTTTTTGTTCTTACCGCATTTTGACGTCATCTGTGATCTATTACTAACAACAGACGCACGGCAACATGGAATCTATTTGTTAAATAGATACTGTACCCTTATTTTGATTTTATGGGATACATGCCTTTTGGACATAAAAATTTTCAATTTCTGAGACTAAAAGCCCACTTGATGGCAAGCACACACATTACTTTCATATGATATATTTTCCTTAAAGACATCAAAATGTCATCATGATGTAATCCTGAAAATATCCAAATTCTCTCCTCCCCCCTCCACATGAAAGGGTTTCTTTTCCCCACCCCTCTGGAAATTCCAATTTAGCTCGTTCATTCTTTCCTTTAAAATTTTTTGGCCTTTCCGAACCCCACCCCCAGGAATTTGGATCCCTTCTGTGGGGGAGGGGAAGGGATATGGACTTTTTTTCTGTTATTATTGACACATTTTGTGGGTGTGAGTCCAATTCATTTTCACTTTGAGAGGTATCCATTCTGACAAATAAAATACATGTTTGTTTTTGTTACAAAATTATTCTAGCTTCTACTACTAAGACATCATACATCACTCTCAGTTTTTTTTCTGTTAAAACAGATATCAGTTCCGTTGTTCTGATGAAGGGAGACCAGACTCAAGACGTAAGGTAGTGCGGTCACCCAGTTTTGTGAAATCGCTCTCCAGTCAAGTTTATGAAATAGACGAAAAAGGAAAATTGCAAGAGCAGGTAAGAGAATGAAATTATTCAACATGTGTACAGGAAACACTTTTTCTATATATATATAAGTTGTCAAATACAGTTTTTTATTGTTACCTTGTGTACAAGTTTCTTAAAGTCCGTTTAAATGGTTTCAACATTTGACTCACATTCGTTTAACAAAAGTTGATCGGATGTTGGGCAAATGTTGAACAAATGCTGAACGGAGTGTTCAAACAGCTCCAATAACATTCAACAATTTTGAGAACAAAGGAAATGTTGCATGGATGTTGAGTAAAAGTTTAAACGATTTAGATTTGATTCAAAACGCTTTCAGCAAGCTTTCAACATTGTTGAATGACCTGTTTAAATTGGTCTTTACTCTGTCCAGAGTGAGGCTTAATTCAGGGTTTTGCATGATGTTTTTTAACATAAATATTGTCAGAGTGGTGTTCTTCTACTCCTTTTCTTTTGCATAGGCCAAATAGAAACAGCCACCGGTCTTTCACTTGTTTTATTTGTTACCTCTATTAATTTTAGGATTATTTGTTACCTCTATTAATTTTAGAAAGAAGCAAAGAAAGAAAAGGTCCAGCTTGTTTGAAAGCTGGCTAACTCTGATCTAACTTGGATCAAAAGTTAACCAACATCCTTCACCTCTCTTATTTTAGCATTTCTGTTGTTAATTTCAACTTACAGTTAAGTAACACAGTAAGATGTAAGCCAAAAAAAATTTTTTCAGGGACCCATATTGCACAGCTACAATGTACATGTATGTGTAAACCAAAATTAAAATCTGATGCTAATCCTGTGTTGGCTTAACCCTATTCTTAACAACTGGACACAGTGGAGTAGAAGATACTGGGAATAAAGTGTTTTCTTTAGAATGATGGATCACAAAGAAACTTTTATTGATAGGGTAAGAGTGCATCACAGCAGAAATTAACACATACAGGCAAAGAAAAGGAGGACAGTTTACCCAGGGGCAGCTGGGCATCAAGGTAATATTCCTTCTAAATTTTCCATTCAGTTACAGAACTGGTACAGTGGAGTCTGTGTGAGATATCAGTTAATAAGCAAGACTTTGAAGCAGGGTTATAACCGATTGGCATTCACATTTCACAGTCTGAGGCTTTGAAGTGTAAGTGAACATGTAATTGGGATACAACAGTCAGGCTATTTCTCTTTAGTGTTGTTGTGGTTTTATTTTTCATTTTACTTAGAGAACACGAAAATCAACTAAAAAAATCAAATTATTTGAATTTTCCTACAATCACACTTTGACCAACACTAGCTGTTTTCTTAGAGGGTAAAATACAATAAAAAACATTTGCCTTGCTCCATCATGCTGGCTTATTGAATGATAATACCTTTGGCTGCAAGACTGTTCCAAAATCTGACATTTTCTCTCAAAACTTTGTGTCATTGCTACAGGTGTAGCTGTGTATTCTGCAGACATTTGTTCCTTGGTACACCTTCTAGCACATGCCAAAAGGGGTTTATTTACTGCTTACCTTTAATAACTTATAAGAAATGTCTAATATATATCTTGGGCAAGTTCATTTCCTCTTATTGTTTGAGTGAACCATTTTTATGGCATGATTTTGGTTGATATTAGAATTTTCCAATCATTATGCATTCATAACAGTGAGCTGTTTTATTGTTTTAGCATTTTTGACCTGCAGTCCTGTAACCCTGATCCCTTGCTTCCTGCTGTTCTTGATCGCACTCCTGGAGATGAGGTGGACCGTGCAAATGAAGAGGATCGCCAACAACACAGAATACACTCTCTATTTTCCATCTATTCTGTTCAACAGGTAAGATGACTCAGAGCCGGCAGTGTAGTTGTTAATATCGTGGACTTCCTGGATTATGATTTTGCTTTAGTTAGTAGTTTGTTGATAAAAGGTCACAAAGTCATTTATCTCTAGTAAGCTAAATTTCATTGTTTGCTTGGAATCCAGATTAAATGAACATTACTGTGTTGTTACTGAGCTGAGTGTTGCTTTAAATTTAATAATTAACTGCACATTGTAGTTCTCCAGCAAGATGTATAAATATTATTGGTATCGACAAATTAAATTAAATAAGTAAATTTTAATAAAGATAGGTTGGCATCCTGTTCAAGAAATCACTCCTACTTGCTTCATGTTAAAGAAATAAGCGTGGATACAAAATTTGTAGATTAATTAATGACGTAACTTGTGAAATGTTTAATCTGTTAGATTTGACACAGTAATTACTACATGTACCTTTAGTTAATAGCAAATAAACACTGGCATGTGTGACCCTTTGTTCTTTTGATCCCTCATGTTCTTATGGTCATATTTGTACAGGAAGAAGGGATCGAAAAGAGAGTTCCTGCTACTATTCCTCAAGAACACTTTGGGCAGAGAATTTTGGTCAAGTGTCTTCAACTCAAGTAAGTTTGATTGTTCACCTACATATGACTGTTGTCTCGTTGCATTTTGACATCATACAAAGCAAAAATTAATATTTTATTGTCAAACAAAATCAAACTAATTAAATAAAAACGTAGTGATTATTTTCCTTAGCTTGACCTTTTTATCTGGCCCGTGTTGGTCTGTGTGGAGAAAAGTGGTTGTATCCAAAGTCCACCATATGAAACATGGTCATGAAATATTAATTAACTGACAAGTTTCTGTTTTTTAATTTCAGGCTTGAGTTGGAAGTGGAACCAATATTTGCATCAATGGCTCTGTATGATGGAAGAGTGAAGAAAAAGGTGCACTTGATGTTGATTATTTTCAATTTCACTCTGTCTCACTATGGGTCGCCTGTACAGTGTTAAATAACAAAGAATCATGTAGTTGTGATGCAGCTATAGCCAGTAGTTATGATGCAGTGAACATTGACCTTGAATTAAAAGAAATTCACCATCCTTCAAAGTTAACACCTCCCCAAACTCATTTCTTTCAAAGTTTGGGTGAGCCATACTTCCAATCCCCAGAAATGTTGAAACCCTTGCTGGCAATAAACTGGCTTACACCCTTATTGCCTTGGCAGTAAAATATGGAGTGAATTCAGCCTTCTCTTGCCTTGTGTACTTAATTTCTAACTTCTTCTCACTGGAGACTGATTATGGTGGTGCTTAGTTAAGCGAGGCTGTTTAACCAAGTCAATCTTTTGATTGGCCCTATATTGACATGTAGCCTATTTTAAAATAATTTTAAAGTTATATTTATTAGCTAAAAGTAATTAGCTGGGCTCATCGTAAGACCTTGCACATGATTATGACACCCTGATTAAAGTAACGATTATCATGGTGATGTTGCTGATGATGACAGGTGGTTGCTTAATTGAGGTTCTGGTCATATCAAAATTAAGGGCAATCCAAAGAAAATAAAACTACCCTTACTGTCAAATCTTGTGTTTTTGTTTCCTGTTGTCTTCGGGTTGCCCTCATTTTTGGCACATAACCTACAAGAGTTCATTTAACAAACTCACACCCATTCTTCTCACAGAATTTAGTATTTGGAAATTTTCACAAAATAAAAAATCAACCTACAACAGTTCATTTGAGAAATTGAAATTAGATAAAAAGCCAAAAATCAACCTTAATTTGACATTGGCCCTTTACACTCCCAATCCTTCAATTGAGAGAATGTAGACAAGTATGATTCATTTGAAAGACACGTGAAAAGTGATCTTTAGATCTGTAAAGTCTTCAAGATGTATGTTTGTTCTTTTTTTGGGAAAATAAAAAAAATAAAAGAAGAAAATAAAATTGTTATTTATTCTCTTTGTGCTCAATTTAGATGGTCATCATCATTAATTATTATTAATTATCAATTTTCTCTGATTTACTGTGTATTAGATCTCAGAAAACTTCTACTTTGACATGAATAGTGAGTGGTGCAGAAAGTTGGTGAAGGAGCACAATCCTCGCACTGACATCTCTACTCTCAGTCGCTCGGCAATATTTTCCATCACATACCCCTCAACAGATGTGTTCCTTGTCATAAAATTAGAAAAAGTTTTGCAACAAGGAGACATCAGCGAATGTGCTGAACCATACCTGAAGGATACTGAAAACCCTAAGGTTAGTTTGGGTAAAGTAAGTAAATATTAAATAAAATAAAATAAAATAAAATACAGTAGGACAATATTAAATTTAAGATAAGATAAGATGGGGTACAATGCAATGCAATGCAATGCAATACAATACAATACAATACTAGTCTCGGTTAATAGCTGGTGATAAAAAACTTCACATCATTAGTTACAATCCTGAAAAATTAAGAAAGATTTGGGTTTCGTTTATCTTTTACAATGGTGATCAAAAATTTTTGAATGGTGCCATTCTGGTGTACATTTTGGACACGTGCACATGCAAATTGTGAACCAAAGAATGAATTTTAAAACCTGGTGAAACTATGAGAATGTGATGGTGGTTACATCAAAAGAAATCACGCAGCTCAATGATTTTAATAAAAAACATGAATGTCTGAACCAGTTAGAATAATTTGTCAGGGTGCTGGAATTTGAAACAGGTAAACTGAAAAGATACAAAATGTATACAATATATTACTCAGTTTGGCCCACAAAATGGACACCCACGTCTATTTGCATTGGTTTCGTAAACTTATTTTGCCCTGTCTTTAATCACTAGCATAGAGACAAGATGCGTTTAGCAGCTGTGTCAAACTGTGACAGGCTTGGCAAGTATCGCATGCCATTTGCATGGACTGCTATACATCTAGTGGACATTATCACTGGGAAGAACACTGACACAGGACCTGCTCAGGAGAAAGACAGTCCAGCAGCTACTGCTCCTAATAGAAGGGTACATGCAGTTAACCCTTTAACCCCTAATACCAAAGAACAAATTCTCCTATCTTGGTCCAATACTTTTCTTTTAAAAGTACTGGAGAGAACTTATTAATTAAAAAAAATCAAGAAAATTCACCTTGGGTGATCATATCCTTAATTCTCTTGACCTCAGGGTTTGAATAAGCAGTGATATTACAAGGAGAAATTTGATGCTGATCACTGTTAGGGCTTAAAGGGTTAACATAAAGATGTTTTGAATTAATCATGTTTGCTATATAGAGTCAACTCCCTTTATTGCAGACACCCTTGGGACCACGTAAATTTATTTCAGTCAAGTGTCTGTAATATATTTTCGCCAGGGACTTAGTTGCTGTCCGTATTATCGGGTTGTCCGTAATAGCGAGGTGTCTGCAAGGTGAGAGTTGGCTGTAGTGAGGGGGACATGAGCATTGCAGCATCGGGCCATTTTTCTTACAGTATTTTCAGTAATTGTGATGTTACAGTTAATACTGTTTCAACCTGGTATTTGTAAATGAATTGTCAGTATTTTGATAATTATGGTACTGGGTTTTTCCACTTTTTTTAGCAGAATTGTGCACCTGGGTCCTCCCAATGCCCTCCTTGGCTCTGTTGTTTTGCTTCCTGTATATTTTGGGATTGCTTTAAAAAACAAACCTTTTTCACTTTTTTAACCAATTTGGAGTCAAGCCAAAAGTAATGATGACTTGCCTGTGCTTGTTTCTCTTTGCTTGATGCCATTTACTTGTCCTGGAAAAATATCCCTGATTTTTACCTGAACTGTTCCTCTGTAGTCTCCCCAGCCAATTACAACAAATTAAACAACACAAGGACCAGACTCAAAGCAAATATGACAGGGTTGCAGTCTGGGAAAGCAAATTCTTTTTTTGGATCAGGGAAATTTGTATCAAGCTAAATTCTACCTCAAAGACAGTGAAAACTCAGGCAATATTGCAGTTTTTCCTTACTGTTGCATGCACTTTTGATAAAGTTTAATATTTTTTGTTGGGAAGGTATTGTTATTGAAATATGTCTATGAATATATTTTCTTTGGGCTTTATTGCCAAATGATTCATCATGCAAGGTCAGTGGAAACTTGTTGCTGATCCATAAAAAGCCAGGGATAACTCTCTCAGGATTTTTGTTCTTTATTATTTGCAACCCTGCACAGAAAAGAACTCTGCTGTATGGTGGCTGTCATTTTAATGGCTATGTGTAGCTTACAACTAAGCTAATCCACAGTCTTAAAAGTTAGATCTTAATATCTTAATAATTATTATTATCTGAGAGTACCTTTCATAGGGAAGAACACATTTAATTTTAATTAGTGTATTTTGTTACTTCTGGGTTTAAGTTTTTCTTTTTTGTTTAACAGCAATCTGGTATGGTAGATGCACCATCTGCAATGCTACGTTCCAGCAGAGGTTCAATTTATGAAGCACGGAAGTCAGTTCATCTGGGTGATGGTGCTGAATTAGACATAGTTCCTGATCTTACAAATTTTAGACCTGTCACACTTACAGTCAGCAGTTTCTTCAAACAGGTATGCTTCTCAGCATCACACAAAAGAACCGCCATGCTCAGTTGCCTTCATTTGAGTGATCATGCCTTAGGACTTCATCCAAAGCCTTAAAAAGTTAAAACCACCTTGTACAAGATGATAAGCAGTACAACAGGAAGTACACTCAACTCGCGATAACTCAAACCCTTACTAACTTGAACCTCGGCTAACTCTAGCCAAAATTGATTTCCCCGGGGTTTGCATCATACATTTACTGTAATTTTAATCTCAATAAACTTAATTGTAACTCAAACCCTCAATAACTCGAACCTCCCGATTAATTGAACCAATTTAAATTGTGCAGTTCCAGAAAATATCCATACCCTCCCCACGGAAGGTTTTTTATTTTAACCCCCCACTACCTCGGAATTTCCGTTCCAAAGGGTTTATGATGACCCCCCTCCCTCCACCCCTGCGGAATTTCCAGGTTTTTAAAACCCTCCTCCCTGAAACCCTCGGAAGTACAAAATCCATTTAGACTAAGAAAATTGATGACTCACACTATTACGATCAATTGTTTTGTTATTGAGGCAACGTCGCCTACTCTAGTTCAGCTATTTACAACACTTCGCTATTTTACTTGTTTATCCTTTTGCTAAATTTATATCTGGAAAAAAAAAATAGGAAAATGCTCTAAAATGGTCGATTTTTTACGCCAGTAAAACATGGCTTAATTCTTTGTTGTTGCGTAGTTTATGTTTATAACTTTCTCGAAGACAATCAATAATAATAGATTAGTTCAGAAGCGCCAGGGCTTATTAACTGACTATATTTCTTTTAAATGATGAACTCTGTAGCAGTAGCCCCGTGTTGCTCTCTTTAAAACCTGCAAACTTCGTGGTACTTAGTCTGCTTTGCTTTTTTTTGTGTTACATTGAATTTCGGTTACGTTCTGATTTATAATCTAGAAATATTGTTCCATTTTCACTCGACTTCTCTACAATTAAATTTGATTAAAATGTACACTGTGTGAATAGAAAGAAGCAGTAAACACCGTTTTTCCTTATTTTCGGTCATTTGTCCTCAACTCCTGATAACTCAAACCTTTTTCAATTGCCATTGAAGGTTCACATTATCAGGAGTTGACTGTAGCTCTCATTCTGCCATAACGCTTCAAGTTATGGTACAGGTCTCATGAAGAAAACCTGACTTTTGTTAAATTAATGTTTCTTTTTTTATTTAAACTGTAGTATAATTTGTAAAAATAATTCAGGCAATCATTGCTTATATCATCCTTTTTCTTCTGTTCAGGAATCAGATAAATTGAAAGATGATGACCTGTACAAATTCTTAGCTGACCTGAAAAGACCGTCATCTGTATTAAAACGTCTCAAGTGCATTCCAGGTGATTTTTATGTTTAGTGTTGTAGTCCTTTTGTTGTGTAATCCAGGTAATTTTTGTTTACTGAGTGAAACATCTCAACGATAATACTAAGAAAGTCCTTCAAGTACCAGGGTGGACCTCAGATTCGTATAAAAATGTCTGGGGTGCTTGTTGGAACCTTTTTTTTTTTGGTGAAGTTACTTGTAGCTAGTAGACCATTATTGTGTTTTGTGGGCAAAGTAAGTCAAATTCATTTTCACTTCTAATGGCTACCAATTCTGATGAGTACAGTAGTTTTGCTTCCTACCCAGAGATATTGTTTTCTGGTTTGTGTTCTAAAAGGTACCAGGGTACGTAAAGTGGTAATTAAATTTTAAACAATCCAAGTGGTAGCAAACACTAACTAAATGGTAAACGGAGTTTCCGTAAAATGATAACTACATGATTGTATTTTATCCAGACAAGTATTTCATTAACTTCTACCAAATATTGATGTGCATGCCCCTTAGTGCCTTATCATCAGTTTCTACATATTTGGAAAATTGTTGTTTAATGTCTTAATTGTGTAAGAGATGTAATGTCTCTCTTTGTATTTATTTAATACATTATTATTAAATGGATGCATGTAGAAATCAAGCTTTGGATACTTGTCTGTCTACTAACCTGATTAGTTACTTATCCCAAAATTAATTTTAAGAACCCTCAGAGGTTAGAAGGAAAAGTTTAAAATGGTACACCAACCGGAGTAACTACATGTAGTGTATTCCTGCCTGTATAGTTTGCTGGCTAATTTTGAGTGTACTGTGTTTTGTTATTATTGTCTTACCAATTAGCTTTGTTATGTTACAGGTACACTAAAGCTGGACATTTCTCCTCCTGGAGACAAACCACCTTACTGTTTAACTTCTGAGTTACACCAGGTATTCATCAAGTTTTATTTGCTCTTTTTTTTTTTTGACAAGAAGAGAAAACAATATTGAAATTTAATTAAAAATTAAATAAATGTATTTCTGATCAGAAGATGGAAACTGCATTTACAGTGCAACGCACCTTAGCATGGCCACCCAACAAATTTTTTTTTTCAAGTTAGCCAATTAGGACATCTTTCTCCTTGTTCATAAAATACAAAACAACATGATTGGCTAACTTGTAAAAAAAGTTTATTGGGTGGCCCAGTAAGGTGCGTTGCACTGTAAGTTCCTTACAGTCTTGTTCCCTGCAATATATACTACTATCTGATTTTATTGAAATGTGCATTGTACACTTAACATAAAGCAAAATATATGATAAATGGTCCACCAAACCGTCAAAGTTTGTTGCTATGTTGTGGACATCTTGTTATCAAAATATTGCCTTTTACAAATTACCATGTTTTTATTTTGTATTGGTGTGTCAAGTAGTATGATTTTCCTTCCTAGTTTTCATTTTTTTTGTTTTAGTGCTTTCTTGAAGGGGAAGTATCAACAGAACCTAAAAGTATCGCTCAAATTTGTTGTTGATTGTCACCCAAGTGTACTAAGACTATCAATGAGTGTCTCTGGCCACAGATGGACTGAGTTTAGAGTGGACTGTAACTTGAAAAAAGTTAGACGAACTGTTTTCAAGATGTCAAAATTTTGTTCCCAAAATGCACCAGAGCAGGTCATGAGTTGCTCCTATTAAAAATTCACTTGATTTCTTTTTCTTGATGTTCTAGAATTGTTTTGTAACCAAGTGAAGGTGCTTTAGCACCATTTTCACCACAAAAGTTGAAAATCCGTGTGATACTTCTCCTTTAACATTATCTTGAATGGCAGGTTTCTGGTAGCTGTGGGGGCTTGTGACTACTGAATTCTCTGCAATATTTAAAATATATTGTGTTCATTATATACATCAGTGCCATAAAAAATATTATTATTTTTTTGGGTGGGAGGCAGCGTGGTCGAGTGGTTAGGGCGCCGGACTTGAAATCCGGTGGTCCTGGGTTCAAGTCCCGCTCTGACTGCTAGCTGGACTTGTTTCTCGGTAGCCCCAAGTTCAACTCCTCGGCCGCGCTTGGTGCTGCCTCCTGCCAGTTGGGATTTTTAACCATGTTATTTTCAATTTGTATTATTTCTTTATGAAGTTTAATGCTCGGCCCCACTAGCACTTGTGCTATAGACACTGCCGAGGGTAAATAAAAGTTTTTTTTTTTTTTTATTTGTCCTCAGGTAAACCCATACCCTGATGGACAGGGTAGACCAACCAAAGAAATTGAAGAGTTTGCCCCCAGAGAAGTGTTTACACCTTACCTCACGTACAAGTAAGACATCTGTGTGTTAACGTGTTAACAAAAAATAATGTCATGAGAAGAAATAGGTGGTAGTGACTTGAAATGTTTGGAGAACTTCTTCATGGCTTCATCATCTTGAAATTCTTGGTAATGCCAGTCATGGATATTTACCAATATTGCTAACAACTGCAAATGAATGTGTTTTCAGGAACTTGCTGTATGTGTACCCGTTGAGTGTCAATTACACTAGCCGCAGTTCATCAGCCAGGAACATTGCAGTGAAGGTACAGTTTCTGGCTGGAGAAGAAATGGCTCCTCTTGAGGTAAGCTCAGTTGACCAATGTCAGGGTCCATCTTTGAGCGAGAAAGTAAAAATTAACTGTGCTGGACTGAGGGATATCTTGTAGTGAAATTAGGAAAGCTTCCCAGGGGAGTAGGAATGGAAGAAAAATGAGAGGACTTGCCTCCTATCAGTGTGGCAAATTCAAGGGAATGCCAAATTATAAATTACACCTCGTCAGAGTATAAAAAGAAAACTTTCAGCCAATTATTGAAATGAAGTTCAGACAGGGTTTAGCAAGCTATGGTTAAAATGATAATATATTGTGGCCAAGCCAAATAGTTAAACATTGTTTACTGTTAAAAGAAGGCATATAGAAGCAATGATTGGACATGCATATACTGAAAATACATATAATATCTAAAGGTCTTGATTATATAATGTCTTAAACCTTAGTCGGTGGTGCTGCTGAGGGACAATGCAACAGTTTTTGAAAAGCTAGCTCAAGCTTCAAGTTGAAAGTTCATTTCTTTATGCATTTGGTCCATTTAACAATCCATGTTGGCATGGTCCTCCACAATGGATTCAGCAGCTGCAATGTTAACTGGCTCTTCTGGTGTAATGGGTTGTTTAGCGTATTGTGAATGACAGTAGACTGTGGAGCAACAAGGCTTTAAAACAGTCCAATCAGTGAACTGCTTTTATATTCTCAACCAGCGCTTTTCCGAGGACCTTCAACTTCACATCTAATGCCATGGCTTTGATTAGTTCTCTGATGTGAATCAAAATAATGTGGAATAAATGATTCTAATAAAAAGCACAACGCTTTTTGAGTTCAAGCCATCTTCAGTTAAATTACAAAGCTAAATGAATGGCTATATAAAGGTAATTTAACTGAAGATGGCTTATGTTCAAGCCAAAACATGTCTCATTTTAAACTTATATAAAACTTTAAATCTCAGAAGCATTGTGCTTTTTATCAGTCTGAGAATCATTTCTTGTCTCCTGCTACTGAGACCTTGTGGTAAAAGTTAATGTGGAATAAGGGTGCTCCTTTTAGTATATTGAAAGAGTAATTTAAACCTTGTGAGACAGGCTTTGTTGTGTTTGTTTTCAGTGTTTGTTTGGCAAATCAAGTACGGCTGCAATGCAGTCAGAAGTCTGGTCTGCAGTGACTTATCACAATAAGTATGGCATGTTTGGATTATTTTATTTGTGCTTTACTTGTTATTATTAAATTTTTCAAGTTTGTGTGATTTATGTACCATCAAGGATTTTTGTTTTGGGTTAATTTTTGGACTTTTGATCCTGACAGTATGCAAGGAGGGATATAATTTCTTAAGTCAAATACTAATCATCTAATTTGTGAAACATAACCATTGCACAACTAGAAAAATGTTGCTGTTTGTGGACAATGATATTTATCTATTTTTCTGCTCCATTTGTGGTCCAAACAAAATGCCTTATCCCTTAAAGTGGTTTTCAGAAAACTAAGGTATTGATTTTTTAACAGTCATTTAAGTGAGTTGCTGTCTTTGATTTTAGGGCTCCAGACTTTTATGAAGAAGTGAAGATGAAGCTACCAGTTAACATGACAGCTGAGCACCATCTGCTTTTCACATTTTATCACATCAGCTGTTCAACAGGCAAGAAACCTGATGAGAAAGTACCTATTGAAACACCCATTGGATACACGGTATGTTTGGTTGGATAAGGGTTCATTCTACATCTGTAGAGATTGGCCAGTGAGGGCCCAGTGGGCCCTCTTCTGTAATTTAAGAGGGCCCCTTTTCAAGAAATGGGGCCCAAGAAAGGGGGCTCCCCAAAAAGATATTTGAACTTCTTTGTACAGTCTATTCAGTGAGAAATCAATGTCTTATTAAATGGTAATGTAACATTTATAAACAACTTTGTAGATCTTTATAGTAGTAATGGTAGTAGTAGTAGTAGTAGTATTAACAGTAGTAGTAGTAGTAGTAGTCTTTATTTAATGATGGTAATACATAATAGTGCCTGACACCAATAAACTAATATCAATACTTTAAATAGATAAAAACAAAAGAAGGCACTTGAAGACGGTGATTTTGCTTGAGGTATTCCAATTCAAAGTGAAAACTATTGACTAAAATAACTAAATTGAGTGATTACCTTGAGAATCATTGATTAGAAGAGCTAAAGGGACAGTCAGTTTGGTCTCTAAAAAATTGGCATAACTGACAGACGTAGGGTTTGATGTCTGTGAACATGAGTAAATATCAAACACAATTCTGATTAAGTATCAAGAGTATGTAAGAGTATTAATTAAACAAACTCTGCCAATGAAATTGAATGGTTCTTCAATAATGCAGATTTTCAAGGTTTGCAACTCTTTGCAGAAAATGGATTAAGTTTTGGGCTGTTTCGTCAAATGAAAATCTTCCAGAGGGAGGACGGGTGTATTTATATTTGACAAATTTCCAAAAGGGTTGGGGAGGGGGGTGGGGGGTGTTGCTTAGAAAACTACCTAGAAAAATGGAAAATCCTGGGGAGTGGGGGGGGGGGGGGGGGACCTGTGTGAAATTCCCTCCGTGGTGGGGGGGTATGGATATTTTCTGGACCCACACAATTTTTGATAATGCATTTAAATTATGTGACACCCTGGTAAGTTTGGGTGTTTAAAGATGAATTTGTATGGGAATAGTGACTACATGTATAATTATAGGAAAAGAGTTACTCAGAAGCAATTCAAGAAAGTGCAGAATATGAACATAGAAACAAAGAAAGAAAAGAAAGGCAATAGAGACATTAAGAGGCTGTTAATTTTTTAAGTATAGAGCAGTGGTCATGTCAATTGTATTGTCAGTGGTGTTTTTAAATACTTTATTGAGAAATAAGTATGATGCTTATCCTTGAGCACAATTTTGTGCACCCAGTTTGACACACCAACATAAAGTTTTTGCAGCTTTTTTTTTCAAATTGCGTAAATCCCACAAAGCTACGCTCTAGAATAAACCCTGTTGGATTCCATATATTATAAACCTCCAAGAATCATTGATTATATTTTTATCTCAAGAGTTTGTGTCGTGACCTGCCTTGATTTTTATGCGTGGAACATTCAGTCCTTGTGTTTGCTAACCTTAATTTTTGTTTTTATGTAATGAGGTTACCATGAGTTAGCATGTGATGAAATTCTGCTCTTAACCTTTTTACAGTGGATCCCTGCTGTGAAGGATGGCCGGTTGTCATTGGGTGAATTTCATCTTCCTGTTTCATTGGAGAAGCCACCCCCAAGTTATAGTATGCTTTCCCCAGAGGTACCGTACGGACTCACTCTGTCTGATTGTATCTTGGTACTATAAACAAAAAAGAAAGAAACACTAGCAGAAAAGCTACACTCACAGAACAACTCAAATCTTGGAAAAAAATTATCCATATTAAAAAAATCATCATCTAGTCGTAAAAAAGCTTAACTCTGTGTGTATTGAACTCCAAATATTAAATCCTTAATACTTGCAAATTTAACATCTTGGTCTACTGCTGTACTGAGACAAATCTGGCGTCTCACTTTGTCTTGTTCAATTCACGCCCCCAAAATTACTATGGGTTAGGATACGGCCAGATTCTGCCATGTCTAGCTGTAAATTTTCGTACAGGTTCCTTCTACTTATCAAGTCGTCAAATCTAAATGTGAATGGGGATAGAAAACAGCAGTCTTCATAATTGCCATGTTTGAGTTCACCCTGTGGTTTCATCTGTGTAGACGTGGTATCATTATTTTGTTCTTTAATTCTTTAAAGGTTCCACTTCCTGGCATGAAATGGGTGGAGGGCCACAAAGGAGTTTTCCATGTTGCTGTTAGGGCAGTGTCTTCCATTTATACACAGGTAAACATTTAGCTGTTCTTACCACCTATAATTCTGATGTTTTTTTGAAAGTATATTTCAAAGGCTCATTTTTGAGGGGAGGGTTAATTATTGGAGGGAATTGTACACTTCAAACAGAGCTGTCACAGTGATTTTGTTACAAATGATAATAAAATTATTGTTATTGCTTTCATTGAGTCCCCAGACTTGCCTCTTGAAAAACAGTGAGTGCCAGTTTGAAATCCATGCATCCCTCAACATAACTACAATCCTTTTAACAAACACCAAAAGAACCCAAGATAACAAAATCACCACACCTGTCATTAGCAATCAGGGTCTGGCTATCACAGCCGGCAACCACACTGAAGTCAGTGTTCCAGATAACTTTCAAAGTCAGGAAGTCAATGAATCATTTTAAGGGGTCAATAGACATGGATCTCTCCAAATCTTCTCAAGTTTACTATTCAGTTTGTCAGAGTTTTGACCTTAGACCCACTCTTATCTGGACCACAATCAACACAAAGATAACTGGATTTTTTACTGGCCTACAGGGTGTCAAAATGACTGAAAGACTTAGAATCAAGACTTGCCTCTATTTATGAATGGCTAATAAATAATACAATACAAGCCCATGGAGTGTTGGAGTTGCTTGCTTCGGCTAAGATTTCAAAGGCTTATTTTTTGTGAGAACTTATTCTTAGGGGATGAAGGGTTGATATTTAGTCTTCCATGGATTACGAAAACAGATGAACTTAGGGCATGTACAGAAACAAACAATAAAACATTGACAAATCCAAGATGTCTTTGAAACACACGATTGAATAAAATAATCCAGCATTCATCTGCTAAGAAAATTAATAAACAACTGCTAAAAACCAACTGCAGAGAAAACTTGCATTACTAGAAAATACATTAGCTAGATAAACCTTTATTTCTTGCTTTCAGGAGTTACATATCCACAAATTTCTGAAGACTTGCCATCAAATTGAGGGGCGGATAACATCATCACCAACCCGTAGCACTGAAGGAAATTTGGAGACTGCATTGAGAAAAAGCATTGTTGACTTGTCCAAGGCACGGGAGGAGCCTCTTGTGAGGTTTCTGTACCTTGTTTTGGACAAGCTTATCTTGCTTCTAGTTAGGCCACCTATTATATCAGGAACTGTAGGTATAGACCTCAAGTTATGTGTTTAATCTTCCTTGTTATATTCCATATGCATTCACTGGGTGGTTGGGTGTCTTGTCAACAGCCAAGTCCTTGAGAAAGCTGTGAGTCACTTTTTATTTGCCAGGAAACAGGGTGGTTGGCTGCTTGGTTCAAATAGTCCAACCGTGGCTCACAAGCAGTGGACTAGATTTAGACCTTGTTAGGCCCAGCACAAGCCTATATAATGGTATTAGGCCTAGGTAGATCCAATACATCTCTAACTACCAGTGACCAATATAGTTTTAGCCTGCAGTCTGCATTTTACACGCGTCTGACTGATTGGTACATGGCCATGGCTGGTGATAGCAAGGGATGGAACACACATAAATTACTTTTGCATTTGGATATTCCAGTTGAAATAAGATTTCAAGAAGTTCTTTGATCTTGCAAATTTCCCATTGTCTTTTGGTTGGAGCTTTGTTGTTTGAAGAGAGGACAAGTTACATGTAAATCCAGTGATTACATCCCTATTCAGCAGACAGTGTCTTCCAAGCCATCCATTTATCTGTTGGATAAGGATGTATCCACTTGATGAAGTTTTCTACTCAGGTACATTAGTGACAGGGTGGTGCAAAGACCTTAAACAGGTTTGAAATTAGTGATAGGAGACTTTTTTGAGGGTAGACAGATTCTGTAGGACTTTTTATTGGGTGGAGGGATTAGGACTGGGACATTTTGATGGATTTCCTGTAGAAAATAATATAATAATGTTATACTCTAAACCATTGGGACTTTTTGAAGGTCCAGTTTAAGCCCTAAAATGAATTTTTTGTGTCTAATAACTTGACTTCATTTGCACCTCCCCATCACTAATACACTTTAGTACCCCCCCCCCCCACCCTGTCTTCAGCATGCCTTTGTTTTAATCCCGTTGTCCAACAGATGTTGGCCAACCATTCACACACATGAAAGCTACTGATCAGTACTACATGTACACAGTGTTGTTGCCTTTTATGACCACTGTACAATGTGGTTGTATCGTAAGAGTCAGTAAAGGAAATTCTGGGTTGTGATATTTCTAATGTAAGCTACTCAAAAGCTGATAGCTTTCTAGTGGTGCTGTTCATTTTTCAATTTTCTTCCTGAAAATTGGTAGTTTGGTAGAAATAAGTGAATGTTTAATAGGTGACAGAGTGTACTTGTTTTAACAGTGAACATTGGCCAAGCAGCGTTTGAGTCACTGACACAGATTGTTCACCGGCTTCATCAGATGCTGGAGAACAGCCAGGATGAACATGGCCGTAACCAGCTACTGGCATCCTACATCACTTATGTGTTTGCTGCACCTTATAACCACTCACCAACAGCGTCACCAGAACACTTTACAGGTTAGATTTGTTTCAATCATTTTAAGCTGCCTTATGCACTTTTCAACCTTTCATGAAATTCATACATATTTTTTCATACATTTTACTTCCTTCCCTTCATCCTTCACTGGTATATTATGAACTCAAAGAATGACCAGCTCCCAGTTGGCTTGATAGCTCAGTTGGTAGAGCACTGCACCGGCATCACAGAGGTCATGAGATCGAATCCCATTCAAGCCCAATCTTGTACCCAGAGTCCTCAGGCTTTTTGGTCAGCGGGTGGGTGCCAGGAGAGACTCTGGGGACATCGAAAAAATTCCCATTTTTTTTATTGGCTGTTCCGTAATGGTTTCCATTGTTTTACCACAGAAATCCTGCAGTAATAAAATTCGATGTTCCCAGAGTCTCTCCTGGAGACTAACCGCTGTCCAAAGAGCCTGAGGACTCTGGGTACGAGATTGATTCAAGCCTGGGTTTTTTTCAGGCTTTGGTTGCATAATTATATAACTGTGTAGGCCTCTCATTAATACTTTCACCCGCAGTGTAAAGATGTGACATTAACAACAACAACACTGTATTTCGTGTCACAACAAGATCTTATAGTCAGTTATCTGCAAGTAGCAAAGACTAATCAAGGCAGATGACTAATACTTGTCCTGTAGTTTGAAATTTTTGTGGATTTTCCATGATTCCGTGAAAATAAACTCCTGTCAAAAAAAGTCATCAAAAATTCACCCCTTTTGTTTACATTACTTTCAATTTAATTGGTTGCAAACAATATAATGACGACAACCTGTATTCTTTACAGTTGTAATAGTCTTCAATTTATTCCCATTATTAAAGTCTGAAATTCAAATTCATGAAAATTTGTTCCCGCGAAACACAAAAAAATCGGTAATGCACAAAATTATACTCCCCCCAAAATTTCATGCCACACGGTAGAATAATTATCAGAGCTCATTTTCTTATATTAAGTGTCCTAGGTAGAGTAAGTCACTGTAGTCCAAAGGTTATTTTGCCTCCAAACTCTCAGGGATAGAGATTTACTTTTTTAATCTACCTTTTTTAGGAGAGACAGGACGTTCAGCAAGTATCCCAATAGGCCTGCAGGGTAAAATTCGGCAGAAGCTTTCAAGCAGTAATCCCCAACTCAACGCACCATTGGCTGATCAACAGCAAGAGTCACATGGGTCTGGAAAATGGGTTGATGGTGATGATGAGCCTATGATATGTGAGGGTTTGAACATGCCTGGCAATAGAAGCAGCATGGCAGAGGCACGGTCAAGCTCACTTGCTGTCCCTGGTCTTGGCCATAGCAGCAGCAGCAGTAGAAAGGTACTCATTCCAATAAAAAAGATGTTAATATGTAGCAGAAAGTTATGCAAAATGACTTGGGTATTTTCATGTCAGTTTCTTGGGTTCCCAAGAAAAAAAACTAACAAGCAAAAACATCCAGTTGTATTATTATTATTATTATTATTATTATTATTATTATTATTATTATTATTATTATTATTATTATTATTATTATTATTTCTGGTGGATAAATTACTTATTGCATGACAATTTTCTTTCTTCAATTCAATGCTTTTTATGTTGTTTTCATTACATGCACTCTAGTTTAGTGTTATACAGTTTCCATGTACACTGAATTTGGTGAGCAATTGCATTCGTTTGAAAAAAAAAACAAAAAAAAAAACAACGACAACAACAACAACAACGACTATAATAAAAAATGTTAGCCATTGTCTTGGTCTGGTATTGATATCTTTTGAACAGTGACTTTGTAGCTGTCACTTGCAGTTATATAAATGACCCCTTTTTTTTGTTTTTTTTATTTTTTTATAAACTAAACTAGTGAGCAGCACTCTGCGAACTGAAGCTGTAAAACTTGTTTTATTCCCCTACGCGTTTCGTATCTTTCGTTGCCTGCTTGCACCACTTTTAAATATTAAACACTACTGCAAAATGTTTTTCCATTTCTCCCATCTTGGGAGTGCTTCCCATACACTTCCCATCCCTTTGTCTCCCGACTCCCCCCCCCCCCCCCACCCTGTTAGTAGAGTGTTTCTTTTGGCAAGTTTTTTAGTATGTACAAAGTCCATGTCCCCGCTCCCTTACTTAAGCAACTTCAGAAAATTGTGTCTTGATTTTTCCCTCTTATTTACATTTGCTGGGGGTGGTGTCGGGCACTTCTTTGTTGTCCAAGAGTTAATAGACCATCTCCGAGATTAGTTGAAGCATTTATGATCATGTACTGTAGTTGGTAAAATGTGTGGGAAAAGATGCAGTATGTATAGCTTTCAATGGTATTGTTGTTTTTTCAGTTAGTGCATGAGGAATTAGCTTTACAGTGGGCAGTGGCCAGTGGACCTCTGAGAGAAACAGCAATGGCACATGCTTGGTTCTTTTTTGACCTCATGGTAATGGTTCAGATTTGAAATTTACTGGCAACTTAGTGTGATTACAGTACATCCTAACCACCACTGTGACTAACAAAGCCTCTCCGTAATGAAAACCTCTCCGCAAGACCAGAAACAGTAGTAATTTTATTTTGTTCAACTGTAATTTTATTTTCCGGAAAAACTGGATCGGTATGTGTTGATCAGGGTTGGAGTGTACCTTGAAAGTTCTTTAATATGAAAATCTAACTCCATGGCCAAATTCGAGTTAAAAAGACAAAATAAACATTGTTGTACCCTTTAAAATTGTACTTTTGTCCTGAAACGTCCTTGAAAAGTTTAAAAAAAATTTCCCCCAAGTAAGCGTACCCTGATTGACTCGGTAAGGTATAAACATCTTATTTGTGAGGAGCAGGTTTCAGACTTTTGTTGCAGTTGGAAGGCATCCGATATTAAATGCTCTTTTAAATTTGAATTGTTGCTTCACAGTTTAAAAGTATGGCCCAGCACCTTGAGAACACAGACAAGTTCTTCTGGACAAGAAAGAGTCGTTTTCCTGATCAATTCTTGGGTGACATACGAGCCATGGTTAACTCCACAGTCTATGAAATCACCACTAAACTTGAGGTGGGTACGTTAGACACCTGTAGATACAGTGATTATCCACAATTAGTATATACCACACAAGTGAATAGTACTTTTCGCGCGCGTTGATTGGCTAGCTCGGAGGTGATTAGTCAAGTACTATTCACCTCCGAGCAGCCGAAGAAAAACAAGATGGCTTCCCGTCTCGCTACTGTTAGTTAAGAGGAAATTATTTCGATAAACGAGCCGGCTGTTAAAAAAAATACATAAATGGCAACAAAGTTTGGTTTGACGGCATCAAATGGTAAGTTATTTAATCTTTTCAACCTCATATTTCAAGGTGAAAATGAAAATACAATCCCTTGTTTACGAAAACTGGCGAGCACTAAAATTACAATGAAAGCAATTAAACATCTAATAATTTTCAGCATGGTTTCAACAACAAGACGAATTTTACAAAAAAAAAAATGAAGAAATGACGTTGTAGGAACTAAACAAGTGTCTCCAAAAGTTTTATTTGTCTGCAAGAGAGCGAGTCGGAACTTTCTACAATAAGGGACGGACCATTAGAAAAGTGATGGGGGGGGGGGGGGGGGGGTGGGGAAAATACAAAAAAAAAATTCGTGCAAGCCAAAATGCCCGAAAAAAAAATTCTTGCAAGCCGAGACGGAAGAAAAAAAAATTCTTGCAGAAGGAGATTAAGGAATTATTATAGAAAATACCTTTTAGTGTTTTAATGACAGAAAATTTCTTCCAGAATGCCCCAAAATGGCCTTTTTAATGTTTTGAAAATCTAAATTTTTTTGTGGAAGTTTGTTTTGTATGAACAACAAACCAACCCCACATTTTGTGTCGTGGCTGGAATTTACCCTTACTACAACTCAGTATTTTGTTTTGTGTTTGTAACTGGTAGTAAACCCAATAATCACGAGCAATAGGTCAATTAGTTTTGAAGAAAAACGATTTTGTCAGTAAAACGCTTCCAGCATATCTGCTTATCCATAAAGCGCTTTGTAGTTTTATTCGTTGGGCCACAGAGTGCTTCATGGTTACAAAATTTAAAAAACTGAGTCATTTTCAAGAAGTCCTGTTAAACGCTTGTAGGAGCATCTAGATTGAAGGGCAAGTGTTCACTTTATTCACCACAAAATGCTTTGTGGCTCATTGTCAATACCACAAAGTGCCCTGTAGGCAAATTAAAACCGCACAAAGTGCTTTGTGATCTGGTGATCGAAAGTACCTTGTATCTTGTGAATGACTTGCTGTTTACTGAAGGATTAAGGCGGTCAATAATCGACATAGTTTTAAAATAATTTATGTTTAAAGCTTTTACTGCAAAAATCAGGATGTAGGACAAATTTGCTTTGAATATAGTACGGTGAACCCTTTCTATTAAAGACGCACATCGTCGGGACCGACTCCAACTGTCTGGCGTCTCCCACTGTGTGTCCGTTGTTTTGATAAAAGCCTTTTCAGTTTTGCTTTTACAAGCATGTCTTTAAGCGATTTTCCTTTTGTATAAGAGATTCTTCCCTTTTGATCAAAACGTGATGCTACCGCTCTGCTTAATGGTGTTTATCTTGATCGTGAGGGGGAATTCTCATATATACTGAATGGAGGGTTTCTTACTGATCATTCTGAGCCGTTAGAATCCTTGGAATCTCATCAGTTGCTGTGTATACTACTTAGACACTAATTTCGTTGTTTTTGTTTAGTTTTGACCATTATGCTGTAATTTTTAGATATTGTCTCATGGCACTCTTAATTTGCCTTTTTCAAATGTTCTTCGCTCAAGAAACGTAATTCTTATCAGAAGAATAGAGTAGAATGCTATTCTTGTTAAAAGAATGAAAATTCTTGCGACGAGAATGAATTCTTCAAGCAAGAATAGATTACATGCAAATCTTCTGGGAAGAATAGTCATGACCAGAAATCTTTTGAGAAGAATAACCAGTTCTTTTGCGAAGAACCTTTAATCTTAAGGCTGGTTTCCATATGATCGCAGATCGCAATAAGGTCTGCGATCATATGGAAACCAGCCTTTATAAGAAGGAAACGAACCGATGGTTTTATTCACCATGACCATGCATGCCACATGTACGTTTCGAGTTTTCAGGCAGCTGCACGTGATAATAAGTGATTAACTAAATTAAAGAAGACAATTATAATATTCTCTTAATTTTATAACATATCAAATCATATCATGTCAATTATCATATAACATACATTTTTTTAACAAGCTTAATAAAATATAAAGTTAATTAAAATGTACATGCACATGCACAATATAAAATTGCAACATATTATTATAAAAATTTCTTAGAGCGTGGGTTTGAGATGAGATGTTAGATAGTTTTTGAGGTGCACAATCATCTCATTATATCTAACATCCGCACAAGTGCTCTATAGTAATAGTTTTATTAAAAGCAAACACGAAATGTTGCCTAATCTGGCTCGCACTTTTTTTCTTGCTGGGGCATACGTTGGCCATTTTTGCGGAGCATGTACAATAGTTCATAGACCATGGCAGCTAAGGCAATCGGTACTCTGGAATTGCTTTATACAATTATATATGATACAACGAAAAAGAATGGCAAAAGTATGTTCTAATAAAATTCAGTCCTTCAAAGTTAATTTAGGGAACATAGTTGGGCGACTATAACTGAAACGTATAAGAAGAAACAGAGATCTGGATAACCTGGAATAGCCTTTTCACGGTTATTTGTATTTTCACGGCTCATTTGTATTACAATGAAATCTAACATATACGTGAGGCAATTTCGGGCTATTTTGTAGTTTTAGCCCAAAATTGCCTCGCATCCACGTTGGATAATTAACATTGTAATGCAAATGAAAAACTCAACCGTGAAAAGGGCTATTGAAATAGATTATTGACATTTTATTTTTATAATGGTGGGGCGTTACATGATGGCACTGTTATTCAGTTTATAGAAATGGCTAACACATACACATACGTATTAAGAAAATGACTTATGTATAATTAAGAGTACACTTATTTGTCCATGTCACTTATGGGTTAAAGGTAATCATTCCAAGCCCACAATGTACAACTTTTTTAAAAAATCCTTTAGTTAAAGTTTTTTTTTCTGGAAAACAACAACAACAAAAAAAAATTCGTGCAGAGGGTATCAACCGAAAAAAAAATTCCTGCACAAGCACTGAGCGAAAAAAAAAATTCCTGCAAACTGAAAATCCCCCACCCCCCCCATCACTTTTCTAATGGTCCGTCCCTAAGAAATTGCTTACTGCGTGGCACGCGAGATTTAAAGTTTTGTACCATTTGTCAGTATATTGTCAGAAATAAAATAGTTTTTGGTCCACTAGTTACTCAGCTTGTGTGGTATATACTAAAACAATTATTCACCTCAGTTAAGTAGGTGAAGTTTGGCCAATTTCTATTTTTTCTTAAGTTATGACATCTTACAATTGTAGATAATTAACAATTAAGCATATCCAAAGTGCCAGCCGACTATTTCTTTTATGAAAAAATTATTTATTTTGAGAATGATGTACTATTTAGTCAGTGACACAAGCATACTCGGAAAAATTATCCGAGTGCTCCCAACAGGAGTTGACCGAATGACTTTCGATTACTAGTTCGGATGCTCTACCACTGAGCCACGGGAGACTCGCGGGAGCTAAGCAGGGGCACCCAACGGATCTTTTCGGTAAATTATCTGTTCGCAAGGTCCTCAATCCCCTACAATTTTCTGAAGGGAATTTTCACCTCGAATGTTCGTGATACGGGATATTTACGGCCTAATGTTTTCGAATTCATAAAAATGTCGTTTTGGACACCGAAAAAAGGTCAGCTAAGATTTTCGGAACGAAATAAGACCTAAGGTTTTCGGAAAATGGACAAAAATGCCCTAATAATTTCGAAAAGACTCAAGTTCCCCTAGAATGACCGAACAGATAAAAATGTTATAGCGCGGCTTGAATTGAACCTACAGACCTTTAAAGGCACTCCAGATAGCCTAAAATTGCGTTTCAGAGGATCTGAGAGAAAACTGTCGTTGGGTGCCCCTGGCTAGACGTGGATCCGATAGACTCTCATATACGTGATAAACGAACACCCTGCAGTTAATAGCATCAACATGAAATCACGAGTAACGCATTCCACGGATCCTATGTCCTCATAGATGACATATATTTAGCGCTGTCTCCTAAAGACACGGATCTATTAGACTCTCATATACGTGATAAACGAACAGCCTGCAATCTCACTGCAGATAAGCATGAAATCACGAGTCAGTTAAGAAATCCCCGGATCCTATGTCTTCATAGATAGCATTTATTTAGCGCTATCTGATATCTTGCAGTTTTAATAATCCGAGCCGGTGAACCTAAACAAATGCCACAGAGCTAGCATATCCAATGGCATATGAAGAACTTCTCCTAACGGCTCAGAATGATCATAAAGAAAATCTCCATTCAGTATATTTGAGTTTTTCCCTTCATGATCAAGATTAACATCTCATTAAGCAGAGATACGCTATAAAGGCTTTAAGACCAATCTTTTAGCGAACTGCAGGAGTCGTGCAGGCCCGTCAACACTTTTAAACTCTGATCGCTGTATATTTTTAAGAGATTTATTATTCAACTTAAGTTTTTTTTCTGATAAGTAGCAAAGAAAACTATAAGAACCAAAATGAGTGCGCGCGTGCATGCGTTGCAAAACCGTTTTTCTTTTTTACAGTACTAAGAACCAAACCGGTTTTTTACAGTACAACTAACTGACTGCACAAATATCGCGTCTTATAATCCATCAAATATTTTCGCTCGCGCGCGATTTGTCTAAACGCCTCACGTGACCAAATATACCCCAGCTAAAACTGGGGAATATCCGAGGATATTCCCCAAGTGATATGCCCCAATTTCAAAAACTTCAAGGAGCGTCAAGTTTACAATTAAAATTAATGTCAAGATGGGGGAACGGTTTGCTTTTGTGACAGAAGGAGAGATAAACCTGATGGTCGATAAAGCAGTATCAGAAAACAACATACGCTCTAACGTTTTTGACGGTAAACTATTCTTAAACGAAATGTTCAAATACTCAAGCTCGTTGCTACATGTTGCGAAAAATATTTGAAGGATAATAACCACAATAGCCTCCATTTGGCTTTAAAAATATGCTCAGATATTTGTCCTTGGACATTATCTGCTCCTCGAAGCTCACAGTTTTCCTCGAGCTTCGCTCTCGGAAAACTGTTCACTTCTCGGAACATATAATGTCTGCGGACAAACATCTCAGCATATTTTTGCGCCAAATGGCGGCTATTGTTTATATATTTGTACTCGTTTCCAGAGTTGGACAATAAAGTGTAAGTACTAACGGATATTTTCAATGTTGTTTTTTCAGGATTTTGTTCTTGCTCAGAGGTTAAACTCCAGTCTTGCCTTCTTCTTGTATGACCTGTTTTCACTGATTGACAGAGGCTTTGTTTTCGAACTTGTCAGACATTACTGTAAAGAGGTATGAAACAAAGCCTTTCAACAATATGTGAACTCTGAACCTCAAACCCTTCCAAAGTCGTAAGTAAATCATCAACTAGTGGAGCATGAAAAGCAGAAACTGACAGTGCGGATCCGTATCTACCAATCACAGGGTGCAAGTGCGACCTTTAAACCCATTCAGGTTAACGTCTTTGTTTTGTCAGTCTTTTTCTGTACTGACTCACTGACGGCAATGAAAAACGGAACCACTGGTTAAGTATTAAACTTCAGGGCTCATGTGTGATAGAAACATGAGGCTCGGCAAAATGCGCATCAAAAAAGTGTAAATTAAATTAAAGATATGGTAAATGCCACACACCAAGATGGAATGAACATTGACTTAGATTTATGTAAAAAACCTTTTAGCATTCCCTTTAATATCATAGTATTCGTGCTGTGGCAATCAGTGTTAAAGAATGTATTCTTATTCAAGTGCAGATCCACATAAATCTATAACAAAAGTACAGTAGTTCCAAGACCTTTGTGTTTTATGAGACCATTTAGAACGAAAAATGCTTCATTTTACTCAAATAATTATCAGTATATATAAAGCTCCACGGTGTAAGGGTCACCAAAAACGGATCATTAAGGATGATGATTCCTAAATCAGAGGCATTGTTGGGCTGTTTTTGACTATGAGAATAAGAAAATCTTAATGGGGGCTACTTAACTCCAAAACGAAAATTTGGAGCTTAATTATCTCTGAAAAATGCATGGTTACCCCTAATTTTCTTTTCGGATTCCAATAACCCTTGCCAAGATCTGCCTTTCCTGTATACAGCTGTAGTTATAAACTGCGCAAAAATTTGTCTTTTTTAGGAGGCATCGCTGTTAAGAAACCCGACTTTCTCGGGCCATCTCGAGATGCGCAGAACGTATGCATAGTAGCAAAAGTAGGCACCACTCTTAATAGAGAGACCTTTTCTGGTCCCGGCTGTGTCTGTAGAACAGGGTTTGGCTGTGCTGTAATCTAAATCAAACTGGTGTATTTTCTTCCCTTTCAGATGCTTTACCAAGGTACCATTGATCCAGAAGCATCGCAACTCAGACTCGAGTTCCTGAGGATTGTTTGTAGTCATGAACATTATGTAACTCTTAATCTGCCTTTCCCATCTCCATTGTACCCATCCCCACCCCCCTCCCCTACAAATTCAGTCTCGTCGATTGGCTCTGCGGCCTCTACGTACACAGTGATCATTGGTAACAGCATGGCGGAGCTGTCTACTGCCTTTAGACAGCAGCACTTCATGGCTGGCTTGGTCTTATCTGAACTGGCTTTGGCTTTGGAAGGAGGGTAAGATTTAACAATCTACTAAGGTAGACCTTTTTGTTCCTAATTTGGAAAATCCAAATATGTAGGATAGTCAATAGTCAATAGTCAATTTCTTGCAATTTATTTCCCAACAGACGCAGAAGACTGTTGCGATTGGTATAATAATTAATATTATTTATAATAATATATAATATAATGGTATGTCATGCCATATAATATAGTACATTGATTGATGAAAAATGAATCCAAAAACGGCTGCAAAACTGGTTTAAACAGTGCCGTTAAAAGCAGTTCTTGAAAGGTTTAATCCCTGGTTAAATGACAACTTTACTTTAATTTCCTGGTATTTTTTCCTGTGTGTCTCCTGACAGTTTTTTGCTGTCAACTTCCAAATGTAGTACCCTACTAGCAGAGCGTTTCTTTTTGACAAGTCTTTTATCGTTTTTCTCTGGAACGCTAAACAAGCCAATTATGCGAAATACCAGAGAAGCGAACTACTTCGTACGTGCTGAAAGAAAGAAAGAAACGCTCTGTTAGCAGGGTACAAATGCAACACATGTAGGAACGTAAACTTCATTCTGGAAATCATTAAATATTCATTTTATGCACTGTTTGCAACTTTTAGAATGAATGGAATGGCATTTAATAAGCTGGTAATACAGTGCATGACAATTCATTGTTTTTATTTTAGGGACATGACTTTGATAAACCAAGCCACAGACACCACAAGAGACCTGATTGCCTGTCACGACTCAGACACTCGTTATGATGATTTGTCGTGTCGTTCTGCTGTGGCTGCACTTTACCTGCCCATAATTGGTTTAGTTGTTGGAGCGTTACAGCAACTGCATGGCTATGGCAGCGAGGAAAACTCCAGCATCACTCCAGATGTGGCAATGGCCATAGCTACTTCCAGCATAACAGGTGTCATGGCGACCGAGGAGAGCAAGGGTGACATGGCTTCACAGGTCTGTAGCTTGATACTACTTGATCACTTGCCTTCTAGAGTAGTTTTCAACTGGTTGTGAAAAGTTATTTTGCATTTATTTTGGTCTTGCTATACCTCGTTCTGTGATTGGTTTAAAAATTCGCGCCACTTTTTCAACCAATGAGAAGTCAAACCAAACCACTCGTGATTTGCTTGCACACGTTTTCCTGCGTTTGGTGCCGTGTGCATGTATTTGCTTCGAGATCTGATTGGTTCGTTCTGTTGTTTATGTCTGCTGAGACTGGTCAGAGTGTTAATGCTGTTTTTGGCTTGACGCCCTTGTTATACCCCATAGGAACCACATAGATTGTTAATATTAATGGATGTTGCTATTGAGTAGGTTCTTATTTTTTACTCAATGTAGGCGCCTTAGGTAAGTTCCCTACCGTACTACGTATAATCCCTTCAAATCAATAACAAATAGCGACTTGACAAAATCCCCTCAACTTCTTTAAGGTACACTAATAATATATATTGTGTAGCTAATTGACAGGGCGCATTGCACAAATTTCAGTGCCTGAAATTAGTAATAAGGATACCATTGTATGTGATTTTCTACGTCTAAACAAGAACTGAAAAGTGTTTGTTGTTTGTATTTAGCGAGGTAATTTAAAGGAAAATCTGTATAAACGATGTGTCCGTATGTCAAGGGTGTGTGTAAGCTAACATTTGGTTTGCAGCCTTCTCGCTGCTCAGGAAGCATGCAGACAGTGCGATGTTAAGAGCAATTTCTGCAACAGTGGAGGAAAAAAAAAGCATTAAACAGCTTTTCTCTTTTGCATATCCCCAGAAGAGTAAACCACAGCAGTTAAGTCTGGAGACTACAAGGAACCTTCTGGTGTGCCTGTTATGGGTGCTGAAGAACGTGGACAGTGAAGTGTTGAAGGATTGGTGGGCAGACCAGCCATCCTCAAGGTCTGTTTAACTAAGGGCTGAGTCAGCTTAAGGCATCCCAAGGCCTGTTTCTTACTTTTGATTACTTCCTGAGTACATTAAATTGCTTGGTAGCTCCCGGTAATTTTTGGGGGTTTTTCCAAGTCTCTCGGCATTATTTCAATCCTGGTGTAGTCTAACCTCCTTTATTCAATCCTTGTCCTTTGCAATTCATCTTGAGACAGTTATTTATTCTGTTGTGAGGTGCTCAGCATGTCTGTAGGTTGGGTGTTCAAGGCATGATTAGAATAACATTACTGAACTGAATTTCACCTTAACTTTAAGGTGATATTTGATGCCTTTTAATTTTTCTTCGGTTACCTATCACAGTCAACTATCGCCTTGGAGACACCTCCTATTACGGATCCCCCGATAATACAGACAGTGGCTAAATCCCCGGCAAGAATAGATTACAGACGTTTGACTGGAATCAATTCCCGCTATTACGGACTCTCACTATTAAGGACACTAAGTCACGGTCCCGAGGGTGTCTGAAATAAAGGGAGTTGACTGTGTAACGTATTGTTAAATTACATCTGCAAATTAATCCACAGAAAACATATTTAAACGGTCTTACTGAGAACACAAGCCATAACACAAATTTAGAGTAGTAATGTGCCCCACACTTAGCCAATAGTTGTTGGGTTTTTTTATCATTGACTTTTTTCGCAATCAAACTAACTTTTAATTTCTGTACTTGACGTTTTGAAGTTTCTCAGTTTTAGTTTTGCGGATCTTGAAATTCTTCGGAAATTTAACCGGTCAATTTTGGACTGTTTGGGTGAGTTCTAAACCCCATGAAAAGTAAATGCGTTGCAGTGGCTTTGATAAACCATTTTCGACAAGACAACATTGAAAACTGGAACAGCGAAATCTAGTTTCATTAAGTCTAAAGCTATCTGTTTTTATCTAGATTGGGCTTGTTACTGGATGTTCTTCGGCTGTGTGTTACTCTGTTTGAGTATGGCGGCAAGATTCAAAAGTCCTCACAGTATCCAACTGCACCAAGGCCAAAAGCACAACAAGAGATGAAAGCCAAACTAGAGGAGATGATGCTTGGAAACAAGGGAGCTGCAAAGGAAATGATGCAGCGTCACAGCAGAGTCATGCTAGGTAATGTATTCCTCTTCTCACTATCCAATAGACCTTTATCAGAATAATTTATCAGTTTTGTGTAGGCCAGGTAACAAAAAGCCGATGACACTGCGAGAAATCATCCAAGATTCATGTCAATAAAATAGCGAAGACGTAGTTCCGTCAATTCATAAACTTGTGCGAAGAACAGCACACACAAAAGTCTGTAAAATTCTCAATCTTGTCTGAAGTATATCTTCACTTTTTTAAGACAAGACTCTCAAAATTGGCCAGCAGTGTCAGTTGAGTTTTGTTAGCTGGCCCGTATCAAAGTTTAAAGTTAATGTGATGAAAAGATTAGTAATATTGTCACCAAGGAGAAATGTGCCCTAGAGCTGTGGACTGTACAGGCATTACGGTCGTCATAGGTATTGGCTCAAAGCAGTCTTTCAGCGTAGTTTTGTATGATGAAGTATGGACTCCCCAAACAAGGGTGCTTCTTGTACGTCTTATGGGTGATTGTGTGCGTTAGCATTTAGTGCCGTAAGTAAGCTGAAAATTTATCGCATTGATTTCAAAATCCCCGCAACCACGCAATGTTTATGTGCTAGCGACACCTCTAAGGAACGAAAATGCGGCCAAGCACAGAGGAACTGCAATTGTGTACACTTACTGATGAAATAATAAAGATTGTTCCTGAATTGGTAACCCTGCCGGTATCTGTTAGGAGTTCCTTTCCAAATTTCCTGTCGGTAGCCTTGACTCTTTACGTTCACGTTCCCTGGGAGATTTAACACTAAGGCATTGATGAACAGAGTAGATACCTGAAATAAAGTATTTCTACCTGATAAACAACCATTACTGTGATAAAAACAGAAAAAGGCCAGTCACCAGGCACAGAATCCAGATTAAGATGGCGTAAAGATCAAACACAATGGAGACAGGCAACTGAACAACAAGACAGGTAGGGTTTGATTCCGACATAAACGGTGCATGTGTGATTATTCTACACAACTCTACATATGCAACAAAAAAGCTCTATTTTAATTTCTGCCCTCGAGTGGTGGGCAAACTAGTATCTCTGGCGATAACTCATCATTTTTCTGTCGTAAATTTTTTCTAAAAATCTTTAAACATAAAGAGGGTAATAACTATGTTGAAATAACGAGATAAAAAAAGATAGGTCACCATGCTCATTTAGGAGGAAATTATTATCTATTAATTGGCTGGGCTTAACATCAAGGAAACTCATCATGTGCGCTCTAAGTGCACACCGATGATGCAGGGAGTTATGCACAGTAAGAATGCATTATAAATATTCTACCCAGCTGTGTGCTGGTTGCTTGTGTGGGCTTGCAAGCTGTGGGTAGACTTTATGTGTTAGTATAAAATTACAATGGACAAGAATAAATATTTTGCGCTTATCTTCACGCTGAATCATGTAACAGTAAACCGGCATGTTAGACTGAACGTGGAGAGATTAAATAAAACAATGTAATACTGACCTAAGTCTGTATTTCCTTTACCTTCTTGGTAGACTTCGTCCCGAGGCAGAGGTGAATGCACAGGTTGAAGGTGCTCTTGCAGCTGAAGTCAACTCAGTTGTTCTTGATTCATTGGAGCACTTGGTCCAGGTGTGTGACTCATGATTACTTGCTGGTGCATTTAGCAAAGTTCACTTTTCCTTTTTTCACATTTTTGTTAACTTTTCACTAGGAGAAAAGCACCATCACCATCATGAACAACTTTTTAGTGTTCACAGTAAAGGTTTTCATCCACAGATTTCAGTAAATGATAGAGGCACATGTACCATGACTCGCTTTATGGATCCATGAATATAGGGATCAGTAAAAACTCCTTTACTGGAGACTACCCTGCTTAATGCCCTTGACAGTTTCTTTGAAGTGGTTCATTGGGGCTGGTTATCCACTGGTTTGGTATGTACTAAAACAAGTATTCACCTCAGTGTCAGTGAATAAGTGATTGTTATTTCATTTTTTTGTGTCCTGTAGACGGTGGCAACATCGGATTCTTTGCGTGTGGTTCTAAGTGGAATTCTCCGAGTGCTGCTACACTGTTTAAACTGCAACCAAAGTGAAAGAGTGCTACAAAACATGTTTGCAACACAGAGATCCATTGTGTACAAGGTAAGCACGAAATGATATATAGTTGACAGATTTATTTACAAAATTACCATATTTATTTATTTATTTATTTATTTATTTATTTATTTATTTATTTATTTATTTATTTATTTATGTACAACAGTCAGTTTATAAACTCATAAACTAATCAGTGGGTCATAATACCATATATCTGGACACCCATTTTTTTAATATTGATGAGGTTGTTATTCATTATCTGGTGAGCTTGTTATCTGAGCCCTCGAACAGAACTAGTTTCCTATCATAAACTTCTCTTTTCTCCCATAAATTTTTGTCTTCCTCCAATGTTCCAGATAAGTGGGTGCCTACTGTATTTTCAATCCCTATTTTCACAGGTTAGGTGATACCGGCCGGCCCTTAAAAATCAGAACATGCGATAACAGCATCTCTTTAATAAAGATCCAAACGTCAAAACAGGTTGTTTCAACTGTGTCACAAGTTACATATTGAATGGATGAATGATTGTGACCTTTATCTAAACACGATAAATGTTACAAAGCTTATGGGGGCCTGTTTATAAAATAGAGGTTAAGGTTAACGCAAAAGCTGTAAGAATAAAAGTTACAGCTTCTGTTTACAATAAAATTGATGTTCAAATACATGTAGATAAAGCTTTAGTTATCATAAAATTATTGAACGGATATGAATTAAAAATAAATAAATTCGCTCTGTCTGAAGTGCGTGGAACATCAAATTTTATCAGCTGTTGAATAGCAGAGTGCTCTATGTTGGTGCATATGTCATTCCAAGGTGTATCACAACTGTTTAAGTGAAATATTTACAGCCAGTGATTGTTCTTTGTAGTTCCCTGAACTGCTGTTTGAAGATGACACAGAGCTCTGTGCAGACTTGTGTTCCAGGCTCCTGAACCACTGCAGCTCGGCCATCAGCAGTATTCGAGCCCAGGCCAGCGCATCTCTTTATCTTCTGATGAGACAGAACTTTGAAATTGGAAATGTAAGTCTGCAGTAAAATTATAAGTGGAAATAAGTATCACCGATTGAATCAAAGCATGCCCTCTCACGCAAAAAAAAAAACAACCTAATGTCGCGATAAGCATTTGAAGTTTCTTCATAAAGTGATCCGAACTTTTGCATTCGTCACTGTCAATGAGAAACGAGTTGGTTTGACAGACATTTCTTCCACTGAGTTTCTTCCAATGTTATTTTGTAGCGTCCGTGTTCTTTAAATAAACTGTATTTATTAAAAAAAAAACAAAAGAGTTTAATTAATTTAAATGCTAAGGTATTTTTCCAAGGTTTAACACAGATTCATATAATTTAGTTGCATAAAACTTAAGGCTGGTTTCCATATGATCGCGGATCGCAGATCGCAGATCGCAATAAGGTCTGCGATCGTCTGCGATCATATGGAAACCAGCCTTTAGATAGAACATGGTTCTATCTTCTGCGATCGTAGGATCGCAGACGATCGCAGACCTTATTGCGATCTGCGATCCGCGATCATATGGAAACCGGCCTTTACTTGAGGGCTCAAGTTTGTGTAAAGAGCTGTTGAACTTTAAATTTTCTGTACTAAAGTTTCCTTTCTTTTTTTTATGTTATTTAGAACTTTGCTCGTGTCAAGATGCAGGTTACAATGTCGCTGTCTACACTTGTTGGAACTTCACACGTTAGTTTGTACTATATCTTGATATCAAATAACTGTCATTACAGTTTTTAGCCGTTAGATGTGCAAACGAGGCAGTTAGATCATTCTACTTTGCTTGAATTACTGTGTGCCTCGTTTGTATTCTTATTTAAACAAAAGAATATTTGACCACAGGCTCAATTGTAGTAGCAGCACTCTGTACTTGTAGAGTTTGGCTCGAGTGACGAGTTGTTGAAACACAAACCGTAGCCTGATGTTTCTCTTGTAATTTAAGGTTGTTTTTTCTTTCAAGTATTATAAACCAGTCTGATTTTATCTTTCTTCCCCCCCCCCCCCCCTCATTTTTTTTCTCTTTCATAATGAACCTGAGACGAAGAAATTAAAATTGAACTAGCTAGTTAAACTGAAAATTTTTGAACCAAAAACAAATTTCACATTTCCGCTGCTGTTCTCGCAAACCTTTAGGGACTGTTTGTAGAAACACTGTTACAACTGAAAAATTACCCCTTGAAAATATACCATATTGTTCGTTATAAGAGATCTAAATTGAGTGATGTTATTTCTTTAGATATCGCAAAATGAAAGAGCAGAGCCTGAGCTGGTTATTTTCGTGGTTTTTGTAATTTTCGTCAGTTATTGTCTGCAAATTATTCAAATCATAAAACCTGCATCACCACGTGCGTTTATACAAACTACAGTGAAGGTTGACTGAATGTTGACTTAATGTTACAGACATTTAGTGAAGAACATCTCCGGCGGTCACTGAAGACGATCATAACTTATGCTGAATCTGATCAGGAGCTGAGAACAAGTACTTTCTCGGATCAGGTACAGAAACAGCATGTGAATGGTTTGCATACAGCTCTAGGCCATTAAACTAGGTTCATGTGACAAACATCTTGCATACTGCTAGGATTTGAAAAACTAAAATTTGAATGTTGGTGAGTGGTATTTGTGAAAGAAATGTGATGTTATGTTTAGGCTTGGTGAATACTGTGACTGGTGAACATACTTTATCAACCTATTAACGTAGTTTAATTGCACTAGCTCACACAAGTCTCCTGTAGCTCAGCGGTAGAGCATCCGAACTAGTAATCGACTACTCGGAAAGGTATAGGGTCGACACCTGTTGCGAGAGTCCCGAGTTGACCTGTGTCAATAACTGATAAAAACATATCTACCAAAATCAAAAGTGCTTTCCAAGTTGCTTAGTTGGTAAGCTGTGACCACTTAATATTTTTGTGTCCATTATTTGGTATTGGCCAGTTGTGTTTCGTTTGGATTCAGTTGTGCAATAATCATCAATCTTGTGTAACGAACGGCATTGTTTTTTTCTTGAATGTGACCCACACAGGTCAGAGAGTTGGTGTTCAACCTGCACATGATTCTGTCAGATACAGTGAAGATGAAGGAATATCAGGAGGTATTGTTTATTTATCGTGTTGCTATTAAAATGAGCTCAAATGACAAGTTTAATTTGCGTTGTATTTCCTTTATCTTGATTACAGAAAAAATGAATGGAATAGAGTTAAATCAAGTTGAATAGAATTAAATTAAATTAAATTAAATTATATAAGGATATTAAGTGGTACTCTTTTTAACTTTTGTATTCATGCAGGATCCAGAAATGTTGATTGATCTGATGTACAGGATTGCCAAAGGGTGGGTATCCTGGGTGTGCAGTATTTAGTCATTATATGCTTCACCCTCCCTACCCCAACCACTCTGGTTTGGAACTCTTATTGAACTTTCCTCAGTTGTTCAAAGAGTGGACATCTTTATCCAGCGGATAAAATGCATTAGTTGGAGTACATTTTCTTCGTTTTTTAGCGACTTATCCGCTTGATAAGCGTACCTTCTCCTTGAGGAACTGGGGTAAGTACTCTCCAGTGGTACTGTTTGTTTTGTTGCACAAGGTAGTTCTAAGTTTTAATCTTACGACAAAATCCTAATGTCTGACCATTGAAAGTAGGTTTTTGAATGCTGCTTTATTTATTTATTTATTTATTTATTTATTTATTTATTTATTTATTGTAATGCTGTACAATTAAGGTCATTCTACAGACGCTTTCCATTTTTGTCATCAGACCTGGTAGGGCTGGCCAGTCTGTTAATAAAATGTGTCATTTGTGAAGGACTGGCTCAAAACATTCTTCAAAATGATACGTTCCAAAATAGCATGCACCGCGTAATTCAAAGGAGTGGCATATAAGCAGCCCCCTCTGTAAACTGACCGGTCTGGCCATCCAGACCTGACAATTGGAAAGCGCCTAAGATTGAGTGTGCTTGCTTTGGATGCAATCTTTAAGAGTGTGAATGAAGGTGAGATGCGCTGCTGTTTTGAGTCGTGATTTTCGAACAATACTTATGTTTTCTAAATGATGTTTATACCTTGCAGATATCAAAACTCGCCAGATTTACGACTCACTTGGCTATACAACATGGCTGCCAAGCATGGCGAGGTACAGTTTTTGCTGAACATTAGCCATAAAGTCAGCAGTGCGCCAGAAACACTAGGATTGATTGGTTCATTATTATTATTATTATTATTATTATTATTATTATTATTATTATTATTATTATTATTATTATTATTATTATTATTATTTATTTTCCGTTATCATCCATTAGGAACTGAAGTTCCTGAATTATAAAGCGACTTAAAGCATTCATACCTCCCCCCACTCCCCTACGATAAAAACAATACTATTTTGGGATCTAATTTGTCTTCAGTAAAAAAGGGCCAAAATGACCTTAAAACGCACCTTAAGGCTAAAATGAGTCCCAAGGTGGGCTTCAACTGGTTTTTGTCAGGTCCAAGTTATGGAACAAAGTTTCTTGTTTAGTAAAAAGAACAGGACAGGAGAGAACAGGTTTAAACAAGTAAGAAGTGCCAATCATGAGACTTCCTCTCCTTCGCCATTGTGAACTGATATGTCAAGACAAGTTTGAAAAATTCAAGATATGAAAACAACATTGTGGGTGAGTCTTGCATGCATTGGTTTTGAGTGACGAGAGTTGATTTGTTGTTGTTTACTCTGTTTGGTAGCTTAATAACCATGTTGAAGCAGCCATGTGTTTGGTTCATACCGCTGGTCTGGTGTCTGAATATCTGAGTATGTTGGAGGACAAACCAGAGCTTCCTATTGGATGTGTCTCATTTGAGAAGATTTCACCGAATGTTTTGGAGGAGAGCGCTATTTCAGATGATGTTGTGTCGCCTGTGAGTATCCGTATAATAATAATAATAATAATTTATTTCTATAGCGCTCATTCCTAAAAGGTCCACAAGCGCTTCACATCAAAATTGCTTTAAAAATTAAAATATAACAAAAATGAATAGAAACTGAAAATCAATTCTCAGTGTTTAAAAACTTTTTCCTAATTAATCTCAACAATAAGCCTTTCTAAAAAGGAAAGTCTTCAGGCTTCTCTTAAAACTACCTACGGAATCGCACATCCTTAGCTCCAGTGGAAGGGCATTCCAATGGTGGGGGCAAATATAGTTCCTTATGTTGTACACATCTCATGCACGCTTTAGGAATGTTCTTTCCACGCAGTTACTCAGGTACATAATGCAATCTTCCACCAATCCAAGAATGATGCTTAGCGTCCTTTGTCTTAACTTAGAAACATTTCTTTCAAATTACTTAACTGGTTTCATCTGTCATTTGCGTTAAACCGATTCCTAAAATTAGCAGCACGAGTACAGAGTATACTTGCAGCTCAGATATCACGCTTAAGGGTGAAAACCTGTGTATTTGATTGCATTTGCCATTAGTGACAATTTGGAATTTGGAGCGGCAAAAGAATATTAAAGTTAAATTTGACTAAACAGGGAAGAGTAGTGTATTGCCTGTTTCAAAGTTCATAAAGGGACTGGGCTCTAGTTTACACATTGTTCAAATTGCGTCATGAAGAAATGAACCCCATCGCCAGAAATATCACATAAAATTTAGTAAGTTTACCAAGTTTCGTTATGTTTTCATTGCGTAGTGACCACTCTCTGACCTGTCAAAGGGCACCCAAATTCTAATTCTGAGGTGGCATCCCCCAAATTCATGCAAACTTTCTTCCCCGTAGTATGCACACTTGTCACTAAAAAATAAGCTTTGCTGTCGCAAATCTTTAAGAGAGCAGTGATAGCAACGCTGATTCCAAAATATCTATATTATTTTGTTTAGACTGACAAGAGAAGTGTTGGGGGGTGGAGGGAAGGTCAAGTCTTTTGGGGTTTGAACAATTTGTGGTGAATTTTTTGGGAAAAAGAATTGGTTAAGGTTTTCATGGTTTCACCTTTTTTGTGCAAAGAGAGTAGGGACTTTTTGGGTTGCGTTCTGGACCATTGAACCTTTTTTGCGTCTAACAATTTGCCCTCATTTACACATCCCCGCCACCAATATACCTGAGTACCCCCATCCCCTCCGAGGGGCCTAGTGTTTTTCCCTAAACCAGAATTACTTACAAAACCTCCTATTTGAGAAACACGGGGAGTGCAATGGTATAAAATAAATTGCTCATGATACTCCATATTTACTGTAGTTCTGTTCAATTTTCCATAGTGTGCTTACCCTCTTTTTGTATAATTTTCTTTTAGGATGAGGAGGGCATTTGTACCGGAAAGTACTTTTGTGAAAATGGTTTGGTGTCCCTTCTGGAAAAGGCTGCTACTACATTTTTCCGTGCTCAGCTGTTTGAGTGTGTAAATGAAGTTTACAAACTGCTGATACCTATACTAGAGGCCAGACGTAACTACAAAAAGCTAACACACGTTCATCAGAAACTTTCAGAAGCCTTCAGTAAGATTATACAAACGGTAAGGGATTCTAATTCATCTGACCTATACCCTCTCCTCTGTAGTGGTCTTCCCCATCCCACCCCACCCCCAGCACACAATTTATACATTTGCGTACCTTTTGTTACAAATGCTGTTTCCCTGTTGATTCCCTCAAATTAGTACTTATCTCATTAACTGACAAAGTATGGTCATGCGAGAATGTTTTGTGAAGGACATGTTCTATGGTTTTAGACCTCCAGTGGAGTTGAATTTGCGTTGGAATGTGTTTGTTTTGCAGATGTTCTGGCTTTACGAAGTGTAAATAGAAAATAAGAACGAGATTGTTACAAAGTTGAAGGAAGTAAAACCTTTTATAGTTCAGCTTGGTATTAAAATATACAACTTTGAGAAAACCATGCTTTTGGATCACAGGTGTATACAAAGAGCATTTGAAGGAGCGTGTCTGGTAACAGAAGCAGTTGCGTTAAATGTGAATGTATGGAATGGTGATATGTGGGAACTAATAGTAATCAGAGTAACTTTATTTTAAAGTCAAAAAAACATAAGGAGTGGTCGCCCAGTCTCCCAAACCGGAGGCTCATGTTAAAATCTCTCGACTAAGAACTATATCTAGATCTATACAACAATCACATTTAATTTTTCCAAAATAGTTCTGTGATCCATTGTTAATATGCTAATGTGTAGAGACTGTAGAGTATAGAAATCAAATCCTCGCATTGAGTTTACATGTTATCTCGATTTGATAAATACTGTTGAATGTGATGCAACTGTTGAAGTTCCTTAGACCACTGTAAGCCAGGAGAGTTTTCCCTCCATGTAAAGTAGTTTCATTTATGTAGACTGTTTTTGTATGACTTCATAGGAAGGAAAGCGCATGTTAGGGACATATTTCAGAGTTGGATTTTACGGATCAAGATTTGGTGACTTGGATGGTGAAGAGTACATTTACAAAGAACCGGCCATCACAAAGCTGCCAGAAATTTCACATCGTTTGCAGGTTTGCTTACGGTCTGTAGCTAGAACTTAAGAAAAAACAAAACAAGAGTCTACCAAAAATACTTTTTGGGGTGACTCAATTGTAAATCCTTAAATTATTCCAAGAAAAACGTAATAGAAAGATTTAGAATTACGTTTGCGCCAAACGGCAAATTGCAGAAATGGCCATGTGAACATGTTTGTCCTATATTTGCCGCCCGCTGTTTCCAGTTTCTCAGTAAAATGGAGTAGTTTGGGTAATCATCAAAGGCCAGAATTATTTTGTACAATTCTAATCTACGTACTCCTTTTCTCAAGAAAACACAAATGCAAATATCACGTTGGCCGTTTGACAACTATTCCCAAGTGTGACTGAAGAGTTGAACACGTGTTTGCCATGAAACAATAGGCCATTTCCGAGTTGCTGTGAACCTCATTATGAAAGCGAGGCTAAGTGCAAAGTTTTTGTTATAAAAATTAGTTGTCATCCATATGAAAACAAAAATAATCAGTTTCACATGAAAAGCTTTTGCACTTAGCCTCCCTTTCATAATGAGGCTCACAGCAACTCGGAAATGGCCTATTCGGCTAGTGGTCAGGGTAAGATTTCAACTTGGGGCATCCAGAATTTAACTAACCGCCAGTCTACTCTGATTCCCTGGCGTTCAGACCTGATGCTTGTATCTCACATATGACAGTCAAACCAATTTAAATTCTCAGATTCTCATTACACATGTGATGTAATTGGTATAACAGCACCTATGCTGTTTAAGATGGTTCTTACTTTTCATTCTGTGTAGGAAGCACCAGTCAAATGCTGCTGTTTGTTTTTGCAACATTTGGAGCACGGTTGGGAATGAAATTGTTCCATTGCCTTTGCGCTTATCCTTGCAACTGTCAATTTTCAACTTTTTGTTTTCAGGCTTTTTACGGAGAAAAGTTTGGACCAGATGTCGTTGAAGTGATAAAAGATTCCAATGCTGTTGAACAGGACAAGCTTGATCCAGATAAAGCGTATATTCAGCTAACATTTGTGGATCCTTACTTCGACGAATATGAACTGAAGGACCGTATTACATACTTTGACAAGAACTTCAACTTAAGTATGTTCTTTTTATTGTGCACTAGGTACTTAACGGGATAGGTTATAGTAGCATAGTTCTAGTGTAGAAATTATGCTAACTTGCTGTTAGGTAATGGAGCGAGTGAACTGAATTTGTACGTTTCTTATGCTGTGGTGAAATATTAATTAAATTTTTGCCTGTGTGCTCAGCCTGTGCTCAATATTCCGCTCTTCTCAACCAATTTTTGTTCAGAGAGCGGCCGGCTGTGTAAAGGCTACTGTGTGATTAACTTACAGTCAATCCCTGCAACATTAGTATGGACGCTTGTAGGTGTTCTCCGGCATGTGAGTTGTGAGAATGCGACATGCGAATTGTAAAAGTCCAACAATTGTCTCCGAACCCACTGCGGATATGGAGAAAGTGAGTGCTACACTGTCGTATCTTCATCAATGTTTAATTTGTTAATTTAAGTCACATAAACTGCATCTTAGTCACGCTTTGGCCAAATTTAATTTGCTTGTTTCCTGTACTCCCTATACTTCCCTTTCGTTACTGTCTAAATTTGATGACAGCTGTGATAAGTTAAAAAATTTACGTTCTGATGAAATGAAATACGTTGTTGTTGTTGTATTGCTAGGGAGGTTCGTGTACGAAACACCATTCACACCAAGCGGTAAGGCGCATGGCGAGTTAGTAACCCAGTACAAGAGAAAGACCATCTTGACAGCTGCCAATTCATTCCCTTATGTCAAGACCCGAGTCAATGTTGTACATCGTGAACAGGTTGGTAGTTGCTAACTTGTTTTTTTTTTTCTAAGAAAGGGGGCGTGCGCCATGGCAAAGAGTAGTGGTTGAAGGTTGGGGGGGGGGGGGGGGGGACTGACTGACGATATTCTGTGGGAATGAGGAATGGGTTCATGACTCCACCGACGAGAATCGTTTTACAGCGAGGCGTAACATTTGTCATCGTGGTTGGATCAGAGCTGTTAACGTTTATCACCCTTTGACATAGTTTGCGTATTAATTTATCAGATGTGTGCTTGTCAGTTTTCTGGCTAAACTGGCTTTTCGTCAGTCTTCTCCGTAACCAACTCAGTCATGCCTCTTCTCCTCTTGTTCTCAAACTTGACTGCTCTATATCGCTTGTTTTATGTTTTGTAGATTGTGCTTAGTCCAATTGAAGTTGCCATTGAAGATATGGAGTTACGAACCAAAGAGCTTCTGAGTGCAATACAACAGGAGCCTCCTGATCCTAAGATGCTACAGATGGTACTACAGGGCTCTATTGGTACTACAGTTAACCAGGTGTGTGTTACTTGTTCACTCTGTAAGGGTGAATTTACTTTTCTTTTTCACCTCAACTTTTATTTACTCATTTACTCAGAAGTTTAGTAGCTCGTTTCGTCGCTCCCACACTCATGCCTAGTACATATTCCTGTAGGCTACTCTTTTCGGAGTCATTATTTTTGTCCCGGCTTCCCAACCGTTACCAGCTTCCTTGATCTTACTATTCGTGGTCGTTCTCCATGGGTACCCGCTCTCCCTCTCATCCTGAGTCCCACTCAGGCCTTCATCTTGCTGACGGTTAATTTACCTTAAATATTTATAGTCTTTGTTCTCCTTAGGTTGCTTTTGAAACTCCATCCCCCCCCCCCCCCCCCCCCGTCTAACATGTCACAGTTGCAATTGCCGATTTGTCTTACATAGCATTTCCCTGTCCTAATAGCACTTCATTGTCAGTACCAATGATGTCCAGCATATTCGCAAGAATTAAGACAATTGGTAACATTTTCATGGTGTCAATTTATAGTCTGGTTGCAATATTTGATTGTGTTTCTCGGCGGCAGGGTCCATTGGAGATAGCTCTGGTGTTTCTTTGTCACAGTCAGGATTCTAGCGAAGAAGGCGAATCTCAGATGTTCACCAGACACCATCACAGACTGAGACTCTGCTTCAAAGAGTTTGTCAAAAGGTTAATATTACTCTACACATAGGCAGTTTGTTGCATAAGGGTCCATGATTTGAGCCAAGTTTATAAACGATAGTTGGGAAGTTATTTCACATTTCCTTAAAGCATATTAATATTATATATGTATATTTAGTTAATTTAAAGTTTTATGGGTATTTTATTGTCGTAGTGCTTAAGTTAACCATATAGTTTCCTAGTTAGACACTAGTCTTGTTTAGTTACGTTTTAAATGTAGACATCTACATACATACTCAGCACACACACACACTGCACATACACTTATTGTTGAAATAAGAAGGGTGTTTCATACACAAATAATAGTTTGCAAGCACGTGTTGAGAATTCCGTTGTGTGGACACCGAAAAACATCAAACGTGGTAACATGTTGACAAACTATTGGCGAGAAATGACAGCTGGTCTCGCGGAATCTCGCTAACTTCTTTTTAGCAATAACGTCATGTTAACAAGATCGCAGTTGTTTGACGAATGAGCGTTTGTCAAACATGTTCTACGCTTAAGAAAAGACATGGAAAAATTACTATTGAACTGGTACCTCCACTTGTTATTGTGCGTACGTTCTGCGCATCACTGGATAGTCTGACAAACTTGAGCTATTTGAGGATGGTTTATGACTTCACTGGGAAAACAGAGCTCAACAAGGGCTAGTGGAGTCCAAAACGAAAATTGGGGTAACTGAGGCTTATTCCGGCTAAACGTTACATATCGCGTGGTTCCCCCCAAATTTCTGTTTTGGGTTCCAATAGCCCTTTGTCGGTTTGTGACTAAGCTTTCCCCGCAATAATACCTTTGAGTAGGAGCTACCGTCCTTAATGAAAGCAGTGCAAACACATATCCAAGTGTATCACCTAATTGCTCTTAATCCAAAATGTTCTCTTAGTGTACTTTTGTTGATCGTTCATTTCAGATGCGGAGATGCACTGCAGAAGAACAAACATCTGATTACTGTTGATCAGCGTGCCTATCAGAAAGAGTTGGAAAGGAATTACACAAAATTAACAGAACAGCTTGAACCTCTCCTGAAGAACAAGTTTGGCACTCTGCGAGGATCCATGAGACAAAAGTGCAGTATTGTTTTCTCCCATTGAAACGGAGACTAAAAAGCAACCTTTATTTGGCACGAAGATATCACATGTATTTGTCCCCGCACATTATCTGTTCCGAGAAGCAAACAGTTTTTCCAAAGCGAAAGAATTACGCAAAAGTTTTAATTTTCAATACCATACATGTATGAGAGCTATTGTATTTATTATACTTCAATATTTTGGCTGAAAGCGCATTGGGTGTACTTTTAGGTATCAGAGTTCTTATTTGTTCAGTGGTTTTCAGTCTTGATGTTTAGATAACGAACCTCTTGAACCACTGCACTAACGTTTTGGAGTTTTCCAGAAACACTTTAGAGGAGTTTGCTCTCCTTGTCTGTTCCAACAGCTTTGTTGCACTGAAGTAACTCTAGCTTTTAAAAACGGGGGAATATCATCTTGTATTGCCAATTTAAGTGGGCGCATATTGCCTCACGTGACGGATTTCAACCAATCGCAGGCAAGCAAAAATATTTCATAGATTTTTATAAGCAGTACTTTCCTGTGATAATGTCCTTCGCCCTACAAAGTGGTTCTGGCCATTCAAACGAGTGCTATTGAGCAGCTGTTTTTTATTTTTCTACAGAGCGGTATGCGCTGCACAATGTGGTTCTAATTTTTAGTTTGGATTCAATTCTGGTCCCCATTGTTCAAAGAGCAGATAACTTTATCCACTGGATAAGTCGCTATCCAGAGGAGCAAACGTACTCCAACCAACGCTTTTGGCAACTTTTACACCCAATCCCATACTTAAATTTGACATATGCTTCTACTCTATTCATAAAGTATAGGACTATTGGGGAAACGTTTACACGCATTTTATCGGCCGGATAGCAACGTATCCAGTGGATAAAATTATCCACTGTTTGAACAACTGGGGCCTGAAGTGTACCCATGAGAGCTATCGAGCAGTACTTCCCTGAACTTGTGCTACTATGACTGTTTATCGAGGAGAAATGTAAGAATTTTTAGTTCTGAGCTTGGCCACAGTTGGGAGTGGTGCCATCTGTGATCAGATGCTCTTTTCGTAGCTATTGCCTTTCTTGATAGTCTGGACAGCGAGCTTAAGAAATAAAGGAGAAAGAAATCTCGAGAGAGAACTCGGGCCTCGTTGAGTGTGTTTTGCTCCTCCAAGTGATTCCTTATCCCTCTAGGCTATCAAGAAAGGGAATGCTAGCAATATTGCGCTCTTTTTTGCGTAGGGTAAATTCCTCCGACGGCCAACTGTCTAGAACACTTGCTTAGCAACGTGCACGTTTTGTGTTGAGATAATTTCAGGCCTATGGTAACTTTTTGTTGTTTTGTTGTTACTGTTTCAGGGAAGGATCTGCTTTATTAAGGAAAATCTCAATGAGTTTCAGTACAGGACACAGTGTAGCTTAAAAAGCGAAGGAAACTATTCTGATCTTACATTTCTGGATTCAAGAATTGTAACGTACTTCTGAAGACTGCGCCAAATCAGGAAAAAAAACCTTGGCCGCCTTGAAACTGAGAGGATTGTGCGTACAGTTCAGCACAGCTTGGAACAGTTTCGTTTTCCAGGAGCAAACGAAGAAAAGGAGAAGCTGTAAGAGCTGACACCGCACTTCCTCTCTCTTATCCATTTTTCACAGGAAGGGAGAATGACTTTAAACAAAATTGCAATTAGTATTTTGGGGTTACAGGGTAGGGTATTAAAATTTACGAACTACTTCACTAGACATAACTATTCGGCTATCCATTCTGAAGCTTTTGTCTTAACGACACTCTAATTTTGCGTTGTTTTTCACGAGACTTAGTTTGGAGAATTTGCTGAAACTTTCTTCAAATTCGTAAACACCTGTCCAAATGCTACTTCTTGTGAGAGAACTGTGTGGTAGCCTTAAAGGGTAAAAAAAGGTACTTCTCTTTCAGCGACCAAATCTTGCGCTGAGACATTTTTTTTGCTCCTTTATTTTTCGTAATAGGACTTTGAGTTATGTAGTTGAGGGCTAATGATGTCAAGTTACTCGAAATCTACTCTCTGTATTAATTTCTTTTTGCCAAAAATTCGATAGTGGTGTTAAAATTCTGTATTATTGAATTGTCCAGGTTTGTAATCAACTGTTCACTTCATAGACTGGAAATACTCTGCAATTGCAGCCGCTTATCCTCGGCTGTATATGCAGGCTAACTGCTAGGAAGACGAATTAGAATGTAGTGTTTGTGACAAGTTTGATAGAAGAAAATTCAAACGATGGTTTGAAAAGTTTAATCAGTAACTAAAAATTATTCAGTATTGCAGACGTAGCCATTGTAGTTTCAGCCGTAGGTGTTTTTGATACGCTATGGAAACTGAGGCCACTTTGTTCAAAATGGTGAAATGTTTGGTGGTTTTGCAAACCCTGCATCAGAAAGTTCCCACAAACAAATTTTAACAACAAATGTATGCTTCCTTACGACTTTAAACCCAGAAAATAAGGCTGTTAATGAAAAGAAAATGCTCCTTCTCTTAAACATGCTGCAGGGAAAGGATCTCACTTTTTTTACCACTCACCACAAGATACAAATGTGACAACTATTACAGTAAATATTCGGTGAATTACCTGCATGGTTTACACATTCATCGTTTAGCAATTAAGTTTGTAATTTTTTATCTTCGTCCAGTTTTGACAACAATGAATTAGCAGACAATTTATCATTAAGTGCACATAGTGGTCATGTTCATGGTGGCCAACAGATTAGAATCTGGCAAATTTATTTTATTTCGGTTTATTGTAAGTACGTAAGGAAACACCTGGAGATTTTGTTCCTGCCTTTATGTGCAAAGGATAAGATCTCATTTCTTTGCGATCAATAAATGTAATTTACATTTCGAATGAAGGATCACAAACGTTTTGTATTCATTTACAGGGTGTCCCAAAAGTTCGTTCCTCTATTTTAAATGGTTATATCTCAAGAACGCAGCTTTATTTCTATACACAATTGAAACAAAGCAATTATATTTCAACTAAGTACAAGTCTTCCAAATTTAATATCCTGAGTGCCACCACCCCCTTATTTTTTATCACAAACCCTGCGTGGCATTGAATGCGATAAATCGCGCAGCGTAGATGGCTTGATGTTCTTCCAGGCTTGTCTCAGGCGTCTTTTTAGGTGATCCATGTTCTTAGGAGAAGGGTCCTTGTAGACTTCGCTATCCATGATGCTCCAAAGGTTCTCTACAGGGTTAAGATCTGGCGAATTGGCTGGCCATTCTGTCTTAGCGACTAAATTCGGCAGGTTTTTACCACACCATGCTTGGGTAGCCTTTGCCGTGTGGGCTGGTGCTCTGTCCTGTACCAGCGTCATCTGCTTGTTAGAGCTGAACAGTTTTCGCTTGTCTACAGCTTCTGTTGTACTTCTGCGTCATCGCAGAGGCTTTACTTCTTTCTTAAGGATGTTTTCGATGTAATAATCGACTGTTACAGTTCTCCCTTGGGGTACAAAATGAAGAGCAGTCAAGCCACGTCCGGTAATTCCACCCCAGATCATAAATGTTGAGCTGTTCTTAACTTGGTAAGCTGGCGGTACTTTGTCCTCTTGTGAGCCCCATACGATGTCATTTTTGGGGTTTGGAAGTTGAACGAGGTAATTAGGGCATTCATCTGAATATAGGAAATCCTCCCAATCTTCTGCAGTGACCTGTTTAAACGCCTTTGCGAAATTCAGACGCGCGGTTCTTAAAAGTTACTCAAGAGTATGAACTGCTCATGCTCATGCGTTACTCAAGAGTAATAACTGCTCATGCTCATGCATCACTCAAGAGTAATAACTTCTCATGCTCATGCGTTACTCAAGAGTGATAACTGCTCTTGGTCATGCGTTACTCAAGAGTGATAACTCCTCATGCTAATGCGTTACTCAAGAGTAATAACTTCTCATGCTCATGCGTAACTCAAGAGTAATAACTTCTCATGCTCATGCATTACTCAAGAGTGATAACTGCTCATGCTAATGCGTTACTCAAGAGTAATAACTGCTCATGCTCATGCGCTACTCTAGAGTAATAACTGCTCACGCTAATGCGTAACTCAAGAGTAATAACTTCTCATGCTCATGCGTTACTCAAGAGTGATAACTGCTCATGCTAATGCATTACTCAAGAGTAAACTTCTCATGCTCATGCGTTTCTCAAGAGTAATAACTTCTCATGCTCATGCGTTACTCAAGAGTAAAAACTGCTCATGCTCATGCGTTACTCAAGAGTAATAACTGCTCATGCTCATGCGTTACTCAAGAGTAATAACTTTTCATGCTCATGCGTTACTCAAGAGTAATAACTTCTCATGCTCATGCGTTACTCAAGAGTAATAACTGCTCATGCTAATGCGTTACTTAAGAGAAAAAACTGCTCATGCTCATGCGTTACTCAAGAGTAATAACTGCTCATGCTAATGCGTTACTCAAGAGTAATAACTTCTCATGCTCATGCGTTACTCAAGAGTAATAACTGCTCATGATCAAGCGCTACTAAAGAGTAAGAACTGCTCATGCTCATGCGTTACTCGAAAGTAAAAACTGCTCATGCTCATGCGTTACTCAAGAGTAAGAACTGCTCATGCTCATGCGTTGCTCAAGAGTAAGAACTGCTCATGGTCATGCGTTACTCAAAAGAAAGAACTGCTCATGCTCATGCGTTGCTCAAGAGAAAGAACTGCTCATGCTCATGCGTTACTCAAGAGTAAGAACTGCTCATGCTCATGCGTTGTTCAAGAGTAAGAACTGCTCATGCTCATGCGTTACTCAAGAGTAAAACCTGCTCATGCTCATGCGTTGCTCAAGAGTAAGAACTGCTCATGCTCATGCGTTACTCAAGAGTAAGAACTGCTCGTGCTCATGCGTTACTCAAGAGTAAGAACTGCTCATGCTCATGCGTTGCTCAAGAGTAAGAACTGCTCATGCTCATGCGTTACTCAAGAGTAAAAACTGCTCATGCTCATGCGTTGCTCAAGAGTAAGAACTGCTCATGCTAATGCGTTACTTAAGAGTAAGAACTGCTCTTGGTCATGCGTTACTCTAGAGTAAAAACTCCTCATGCTCATGCGTTGCTCAAGAGAAAGAACTGCTCATGCTCATGTGTTACTCAAGAGTAAGAACTGCTCATGCTAATGTGTTACTTAAGAGAAAGAACTGCATATGCTCATGCGTTACTCTAGAGTTATAATTGCTCATGCTCATGCGTTACTCAAGAGTAATAACTGCTCCTGCTCATACGTTAATCTAGAGTAATAACTGCTCATGCTAATGAGTTACTTAAGAGAAAGAACTGCATATGCTCATGCGTTACTGTAGTGTTATAATTGCTCATACTCATGCGCTACTCAAGAGTAAGAACTGATCATGCTCATACGTTACTCAAGAGTAAGAACTGCTCATGCTCATGCGCTACTCTAGAGTAAGAACTGCTCATAAAAATAAGCTACTCAAGTATAAGAACTGCTCATGCTACTGCGCTACTCAAGAGTAAGAACTGCTCATGCTAATGCGTTACTCAAGAGAAAAAACTGCTCATGATTATGCGTTACTCTAGAGTAATAACTTCTCGTGCTCATGCGTTACTCAAGAGCAATAACTGCTCGTGCTAATGCGTTACTCCAGAGAAAAAACTGCTCATGCTTTTGCGTTACTCTAGAGTAATGACCCGGGGGGGGGAGGGTACTCCTCGGAATTCTTGGTGGGGGTGTGCCGCCCGGGTCTTCAAATCCCGACCCTATTTCAGACCTAAAAATGCCATTTCCCACACCCGTTTTCAGACCTGACCTCTGAAATTCATACCCGTTTTCAGACCTGATAATTATGCATCAGTGCCGAACGGAAGTTGACGCAAGGAGTGAAAGTAAGCTGGAATGACATAGTTTATCTATTTCTTTTTCTCGCTATCAGTTAGTCGTTCCAGTTACGTACTGAGAAGAAAAATATGTTTGTAAGCTTTCGTAAATGTTCCCCGCCCCAAAAACCCGACCCGATTTCAGACCGTAATTGTCAAAATCTACACCCGTTTTCAGACCAAAACGGCTCAAAAACCATACCCTTCGGGGCGGCACATACCTATATACCTTATATAGGGGAGTACCCCCCCGAGGAGTAATGACTTCTCATGCTCATGTGTTACGCAAGAGTAAGAACTGCTCGTGCTAATGCGTTACTTAAGAGTAAAAACTGCTCATGCTTATGCGTTACTAAAGAGAAAAAACTGGTGATGCTCATGCGTTACTCAAGAGTAATAACTGCTCATGCTAATGCGTTACTCAAGAGTAATAACTGCTGATGCTCATGCGTTACTAAAGAGTAATAACTGCTCATGCTAATGAGTTACTCAAGAGTAATAACTTCTCATGCTCATGCGTTACTCAAGAGTAATAACTTCTCATGCTCATGCGTTACTCAAGAGTAATAACTTCTCATGCTCATGCGTTACTCAAGAGTAATAACTGCTCATGCTAATGCGTTACTTAAGAGAAAGAACTGCTCATGCTCATGCGTTACTCAAGAGTAATAACTGCTCATGCTAATGCGTTCCTCAAGAGAAAAAACTGCTGATGCTTATGCGTTACTCTAGAGTAAGAACTGCCCATGCTCATGCGTTACTCAAGAGTAAGAGCTGCTCATGCTTATGCGTTGCTCAAGAGTAAGAACTGCTCATGCTCATGCGCTACTCAAGAGTAAACACTGCTCATGCCAATGCGTTACTTAAGAGAAAGAACTGCTCATGCTCATGCGTTACTTAAGAGAAAGAACTGCATATGTTCATGCGTTACTCTAGAGTTATAATTGCTCATGCTCATGTGTTACTCAAGAGTAATAACTAATCATGCTAATGCGTTACTTAAGAGAAAGAACTGCATATGCGTTACTGTAGAGTAGTAACTGCTCATGCTCATGCGTGACTTAAGAGTAATAACTGCTCATGCATGTTTAATTTTGGGGCTCACGGAGCCCCAAAATTAAACATTGCACATTTTCAGCGTCACGCAGGATTTCCGTCATATCCTGCACGTAATGCTTTTTGAGTGTTTTTTCGATGTTCATACCCTTGTTGGAACGTGATTACAATGATTAGGTATAAAATATGTTCCCTCACTATCTTGTTCTAACTCCCTGACGAAGTTTGTGTTATCAGACGAAACCGGTAAGAGATAATAAAGAAGTTGACAAGATTTGTTGTTGTGTGCTGCTCACTAGAGTTTGTTAAAAAAAAAAATAAAATAAAGTAAATAAAAAAGTAAAAAAAATTGTTTTGGGTTAAAACCTATTCCCTAGTCATATCGTTGAGAGGGTTATCAGGCAGTACATTACTAAAACTCATACCCTTCCTAACATACCTGGTAGTCCTCCCTCCATTTCTACACGAATTTTTAAATTACCTTATGTTGGGCCCTTCTCTATTTCAGGACAAAACAGATTACGCAAGCTACTCAAACGTTATTGTAACGATCTTGATGTTGAGCTAACCTTTCCTTCCTTCAAGATCAGTAACATGTTTAGCATGAAGGACCCTGTGCCTGTTGAAATTCGTTTGAATGTTGTCTACAAGTTTACCTGTGCAAGCTGCAATTCTTGCCATGTCGGCGAAACCAGCCGTCACCTCTCGACGCGCATTCGCCTAAACAGGGACAGGACCTCACATATCTATGAACACCTTCAACAATCCGAGGCTTGCCGCAATTCCTGCTCTGCTGAATGTTTTAAAGTTATAGACCATGTGACCACAAAATTCCAGGTCAAGGTAAAAGAAGCGTTACACATCTCCTGGGAGCAACCTTTTTTAAACAAGCAACTATACCACGTTAATTTAACTCTCTCGTTCTAATCAACACGTTCTATTGTATACTTTGGGAGCAAGATCATTCTCAGCAGCAGCTCCGAAACTCTGGAATGAGCTACCTTTGGAGCTTCGTCAAGCAACATCACTTAACAGTTTTAAATCTCGACTTAAAACCTATTTTTTTATGAAGTATTTTTACAGTTTGTAACTTAGGTTATTTTATTCTCATGGTAATGTATTTTCGTTTTTCTTTTAAACATATGATTGTAAAGCGCTATTGATCAGCACATGTAAATTCGCGCTATATAAATTGGTAAATTATTAATTATTATACTTTCTTTGTTACCTGTGGCTTTTTTGTTAGATTCCTAATTTAATGCACGTTTGTTATTTATCTTTGTTCAGCATTACATTATAAATTCAAATGAAACTTCAAATTAATTCTACTTTCAACTGAAGATGGTCGTTGCACGGCCGAAACATGTCTTGTAAACTCAAATGTGTCGTTATTCTTATAAAAATTGTTGCTCGTCTGCTTCTTTCCAGATCCTTTAAACATAGTTGAAAGTGTGTGGCATGTAAAACCACCTGGGTATGAGCAACACGTTGCCGCAAATTTCTTTCTTTAAATCTCGTCCCGCGGCTGAAGCAAGAATTTCTTGTAAATAGTTTTTGGGTGTCACTCTCCGGCTGGTAGGGAGAAGCTTGTAAATACTATTTTACGTAAGTCGGGCGCTGGTCGCTAGGACCTCGCACACGTCCCGCCCTGTAATTCTTAGGATTTTCTTGTATAAACTTTTGTTGTCAGTTTGAATTCTGGTTTCCTTGACTCGGGAGGGGACTGAGCACAATTCCATCCACTTCCGGTCATGACGTCATCTCATCGTCCCTTCATAATTATCCAATGACATGAAAGCAAGGTTAAGGCAACAGCATGAAAGCAAGATTTAGTTGGCCTTCATTCCTATGCAACGATCTTTGACTCCGCCCATCGCTCCTGTTACCTGTCCATCATTTTTATGCTAATTTCTCGGTTGCTATGGCAGTCATTTTGATGAGTACCTGTCGAATCTTCGGCGATAACATCAAAGGCACTTTGCTGTGATAACTCACTTTGATGAGTTCCTGTCAAATCAGCTCTAAATGACAAGTGAGCGCGTACAACTACTGACAACAAGTGTTGTAATAAGCACCTTTCTGGGGGGACTGGGTATTTTGCGAGTTGTGGAGTTGCGAGTTGCCAAAACTAGAAAATGAAAATTTCTAGTGAAGATAACGTTATATAAAAGTTATGGATCGCAAGGACGTAAAAACGGACTTTTCAGAGAAAAAGGTACTTAAATCTTTTGTTGAGTTCAGCTCATCTGACTTCTGATCGTTGTAATAAATTTGTAACACTGATACTAGATCCCAAACTTAAGACGTAAAGAGATGCTCTGTCCTTAGTCAGAACATTACTGTAGTCCTTAACTACATAAAGCCCTCGCGAAAAGATCACTGGCCAGATACTTCGGCTTTGTGATCGTTAATTTCCGCGTAATAAGTTTACTATTGCACGGTAACAAAATAGAATAAAACATTGCTTACCATCCTGACACTTGGTATTATCCTCCATGGTGAACAAAGATTAACTGCACGACTACGTGGTCTTACCATCGCAACTTTCCATATCGCTACATGACATTCCGTCAGAGTTTCTAAGATTTTCCCACGCGTTTATTAAACTGCAAAGAGCGGATTCATGTGCACGTGCATGTGCAAGCAAAGAAAACACGTAAAAGGTGTAGAGGGGAAAAACTCAGGAGGAAAAATTCGCTGGAAAAAAGCAAAATCGAGGGAAACTTTTCTAAGAGTGCCAATTTATAAAAACGATACTAATAATCAATAGTTCAGAAAATTAGTCGTAGCCAACAAAATTTCACGTTTGTTCTGTTTTTCAAATAATTACTGACATCGACAGGTTACATCTGACTGGGTCTCCGAGGGTGCATTACGGCTGGCCGTTCCATATGATCGGCAACAATCACTCCATTGCTGAAAACAGTATTTTAAGTATCGAGAGCGATCGTCCGTGATGGAAAGAATACAGACATTTGTATCGCCAGGCTTCGATATGATCACTGCGAATGATCCGTCAAGATCGGTAGCCATCATAAGGAAACGTTTATCATAAGGAAACCTTTACTGTTATGTTTGCAAACCCCTTGCACTTATATCGTTTGTATCATTTATGGATAGCGGGCAGTTCCGTTACATTCAGGTTTTGTTATTGGCAACTCGGAAAATACCCCCAAACTTGATTGCCACCCCTTTTTTGCTTAGTCTTTCGGCAACGATGCCTCTTTTATTTATCAGCTGGTATAGTGTTTTGTGGTGGATTTCTTTGCTAAATAAATTTAGAGCCTTGGATACTCCCATGCATAAAAGTGACCCTAATGCTCGCGTGAAATTTTGAAAACAACCCCCTAAGAGTGGCCTATTTTTTTGGCCGTGGGTTCTTCCTTATTTTTTCCCTTAAAAAGGTACGAAAGAAAAATTATCGGATTCGTCCATTTTTCACCATTGTCTGAGCTTTATAAAGCAATGGCATACGTCCCTAACACTTCTTTTACCCAAACATGTAACCCTCTGGGTGTAACTAGGCAGATATTAAAACTTAACTCCAGAAAAAGTGCCCACCCAGGGGTTATTACTTATTTTTACAGAAGTCTTTGCGATCCCTAACTTATTACTTTACCTTGACTAGGATAAGAAATATCTTTATTTAATCTGTTTGTAACTCGCAACTCCACAACTCGCATTCCTCGCAGACCCGGACGAAAGTCTGCTCGATTTATAAAAGTGTGGAAGTGCTACAGAAAAGATATCGGCCGACAAGATTGAAGCTACTATTAAGGACGGTGCCTACTAACACAGAGGTATTTTTGCGCACTTTATGACCATGCGGGGAAAGCAGATCTTAGCAAGGGTTATTGGAATCCAAAAAGAAAATTGGGGGTAACCACGCATTTTTTGAGACAATTAAGTAGCAGTAATTCTAAAAAGTGCTAAAATACAAAGCAATGTATGGCGTTTTTTTTTTTCCAAATTGAAGATTAATTATCTCTGAAAAATGCATGGTTTCCCCCAATTTTCTTTATGGATACCAAGAGCACTTGCTAAGTTCTGCTTTCTCTGCATAGTTTTTAAACCGTTTAACCCTATTAACAATTAGAAGGCGAGCTCGAGGTTTCTATCGGTTGATAGTTGGCGAGCGGCGAAGCCCCGAGCCAACTATCAAAGGCGATAGAAACCGAGAGCGAGCCGTCTAATTGTTTTAGCATACCTCTGTGATCGATCTATGAAGCAAAATATCTTTTTATTTCATAAATTTTGATATATTTGTGCAATGATGCATGCTAAATCGCGCGCACTCTGACCAACTGCCGTCTATCGATCGATAGACGGCACCTGTGTAGCCAATCAGATTGCGCGTTACGCGATAGTCGGTCACTGGCACCACCCATAGGAAACCCGAGTATCTCGAGATGCGCAGAACGTATGCGCAACAACAAAATAAAGCACTGTCCTTAAATTGGGCCGAAAACTCGGCGGTCTATTTAACAATTAGACGGCGAGCTCGAGGTTTCTATCGGGCCCCGAGCCAACTATCAAAGGTGATAGAAACCGAGAGCGAGCCGTCTAATTGTTTTAGCATACCTCAGTGATCGATCCATGAAGCAAAAAATCTTTTTATTTCATAAATTTTGATATATTTGTGCAATGATGCATGCTAAATCGCGCGCACTCTGACCAACTGCGCATGCCGTCTATCGATCGATAGACGGCACCTGTGTAGCCAATCAGATTGCGCGTTACGCGATAGTCGGTCACTGAGGTATGCTAAAAGGATATATTTATATCAGCTTTAACAGTAACGAAAATGATGCAAAACAACCTTGTACATCTGCAGATGGGCCTTAAAAGATGACATTTTGGCCACAAAAGCCCACGACATTAACTTGGAGCAAGGAACACACTTTTCTTTTTAATAAATCACTCTAACTTTGGCCATTTACATTCTTATTAAATCAAATGTACATCAATATCCAACCACCATATTACCGATTTACTTAGTAAATCAAGTATCTACAGGTCAGACATGTGAGTATCAAACATAAAGCTATTCGCCAAATAGACTTGCTTACAAGTCGAGCTCAGAGAGGGCGATCATCGTCGGCACCTTGTTTAGAAGCGCGAAACGCGATCGTCAGAGCTCTAGCAAGCGAGCGCGGATTCAAAGAGAAGCGAGCGAGCGAGAGACTTTGGGAAAATCTAGTCGCTAAGTAAACTTTTAACAACACCCAATTTTGTGCTCTCGTGAAGATCTTTACATAACGAAAATGTAGACGCCGGAAAATTTCAACCAGGGGCTTAAACAATTTCACCTCAACTTAGTCGCGTCTTATTTAGTTGTAACTATAGCTATCAATGAAGGCCTAAAACTTAACCATTTAAATGAAAGCTATTAATGAAGCTATTATGTTGATGTTTGTACTAAATACATGTATATTTAACATTGCAACTTGGAAATTCCGTCCATATTCAAACTTAAAGACTTTGAGAGTACGTGTACATGCTTCGGCAAAACCGACAATACCACCTCTCAAATTTAATTTGTTCAAGTCCATTTATATGTTACGTTAAGTGCTAGAATGTCCTGACTCATTCTGATATTAGTGCATTTATCATTCATCATGTACTTCATCATGTGCTTCAATATTAGATGTTGGTTCAAGTCTCTTGTTTCTTGCTTGCTAAGCCCTGCAAACATCACTCTGGGTTATCCATCTTGTATTGGGAAGTTCCCCAACAAAAGGGGAAGGGGGGGGTGATCATGATTAATTTGGCCTCGCAGCTATAATATAGAGGGCTTGTTCTCTCAAGTATTCATCCCATGAAACCAATCTGAAAACAGAGAAACATACAGTTTTGATAATTGATACATTCACGTGGTTGTCCATTAGGTATGCCGGGTGTTTGACCAACATGGACGAAGTGATTAAATGTCACGCTTAACTCCTTGAAGGGACTCACCCAGAAAAAAAAAGGAGTTTAAGCCATTACTATGGCGACGGCAACGAAAACGAGGGGTGCGTTCATTTTGCTATTATTCTAAAACTTTTAACTTGCACAATGTGACCAAACTCTCCAGAAACAGAATTAGTAGGAGCAGCCTTCATGTTAAGACAGAGAATGAAAAATTCACCATCGTGTGTACACGTCCTTGAGTCTGGTCATCCCACATTGTATTGCTGAGGACGGCGAAGAAACGTACCAAATTTCAAACGCACATACTGGGCCATTGTTTGCTCATTAAATCCTATCGTTTGTGACGTACTCGTGGTCATCGCCGGGGTAGTTGCTTAATTTTCCCTAAAGTTACAGTAATATGGAGATGTCAAACTCTCGAGATAAAGAATCTGGAGAGTATTCTTTTGTAACACCACTCCACCCCCCCCCCCCCCCCCCAGCCTCCCATCATCAATCCCCGGATAATCCGTGACAGTTGGCATATATAGTAATGTTCATCATTCCTATCATTCCTTGAAGGGTTACAATTTGTTGATTTGTTGAAATGTTTAATTACCCACCGCTAGAATCACCCAGGTATGGGAAAGCGTGTTGAACCATGCACCTTTTTACTGTTCCTTTAAGCCTTTCTGACCATGTCCCAGGGGTGTGCAAATGTCAGCAATAAAAAGCATGGTTTGACCACCTGCGCTTTTATGTTACGTTCTCCTGGGAGTAATTGATTAACCCAACTGTCACTGGGTGATTTGATGACAGGGATCAACCCAACAGCCTTTCCTAAGGGTGACATGGCAACCATCTCATTGTAGAAACCAAACTAACTTGATCTCAGTCTCAGCCTAATCATGTATCAAAAAGAAACCCAGTGTTGCTCTGTACCTGTTTTTGTCTGTATCAGCATCCATGAATATTCTGGTATGGCGATCAATATGTCCAGACACATCCTTAGGATCAAGGGCTGTTCCAAATGAGCTACTCCTAGGAAGACATTTTATGAACCACATTGTCAAATACATTTTCCGATAGGGATCTACAGCAGAGTTAACTCTTATGCTCTCACAGTCAAACCCAATCTCGTACCCAGAGTCCTCAGGCTTTTTGGTCAGCCGGTGGGCGCCAGGAGAGACTCTGGGGACATTGAAAAATTTCAATTTTTTTGATTGGCTGTTCGGTAACGGTTTCCATTGTTTTACCGCAGAAATCCTGCGGCAATAAAATTCGATGTCCCCAGAGTCTCTCCTGGAGACTAACCGCTGGCCAAAGAGCCTGAGGACTCTGGGTACGAGATTGAGTCAAACCACACAAACAAACAGTTGCAAAATGGTAGACCGTTTTAGGAAAGCTCATAAAAGTTACACAATTTAAGAGTTTATGGATGTCTGTCATACCTTAGGAGGAAGGAAAAATAATAATTTGGTTCCACTTTGGGCATAATTGAAATCTACTTAAATCTAAAATGAATATTTAAACTCTTTTCAAAATTCTGAGGAACACTCGTAACAGCTTTGAAAAGTAAACAAACATTAAAAGTTTAAGAAAAACAACAACAGGTTTTATTTTTGAAAACACGCTGTTGTTTTTTCCTAAACTTTTAACCTTCCTACTGCTGTCCAAACCTTTTAAACAAAAATTGAAGATCTAGAGGTGCTTGGAAAAAGGACACAAGTAACTCTTGGTCTCATGTTGCTCACAATTTTCAAGTGTTTTACAAAATGAGTTGTGAGAATTATATCTGACTAAACTTAGGGTGTTCATCGACTTACCGATCTTTGCTGAATACTCTCAAGTTACCAAACCAACGGTTAAATCCTACAGCAACTTCGTGCGAGTTTATATACCCATCTTCATCTTTATCAAAAGCATGGAAAATATCTCTGGCCTTTTGTATCTCAAGAGGGGAAAGCATTCTCACAAGCTGAAACTATAAGGAGAAGGAAAACCTTTAGATGCTTGAATTGATAATGAAGACAACAATGGTGATGATATTGACAATGGAGATGATGATGACAATGGTGATGGTTTTAGTGGTGGCTCTTGAGAATGGTGTTGGTGATGATGATGATGATGATGATGGCAATCATGAGAAATTTGACGGTGGTGGTGACTGTGGGTTAAGGGGTGATAGTGGCGGCACTTATGGTGTTGGTTGTTGTTGATGATGATATGATGATGATGATGATGATGATGATGATGATGATGATGATGATGATGATGATAATGATGATAGCAATGACAGAGAACTGGAGAATTAAATTACAGATGACTAACCTTACTCCTATTTGCGGCAATTCGTTTCAAGGCTTCATGATTAAGGAATTCCCACCAGTCAATCGTACCAGTTTTATCCTTGTCCATTTGTTTAAACTGTAAAAACAGACACATGTTTGACTTTCCAAATACTGAGTCCATCCTTTTAGACATATATACCAATATAAATTTTTCTCCAGAGTCTTACATATGTTAGCCCATTGAACTCTGAGATCTTGAGATTTATGGTTTGCAAGACAGCTATATTTCTCCTTCTGCTGTGTCTTTATGAGGGGAGACACTTTGTTTACTTTACAGTAAGATACTACATGTATTTCTCTAGCAATACCTTTTGAAGTAAAATTCCACATTCTATTACTCAATGCATGTTTGTTAATTTTTGGATTCTGAAACACTTATTGCACACAGATACATGAAGGGAGGCAGGGCCAATTAATTGAGGAAATGTGATATACTTGTGCCGAGTGGTTTGATATTCCATCAGGATCTAACTGACTGTACATAGCATAATTAATTTAAAATGTAAAAATCAAATCAAGGTGAATTCCTTTTCTGATTTGCCCTCACTCCTGAAGTATGATACCATTCAATTACTTTACCTCATTGCGGGCTTCCTCCTCCATATAATCTGGCAATTCCTCATTATGAATGTCTTTATACTCTGCTTTTATGAACCGGACATACTCATCTTCATTTATCTGCGTGTCTGAAAAAACCACATCTGACCAGTCAAAACAAAAATCCGAAAATTGAAAAATAATATTGGTAAAACTCCAATAAAGAATATCTTGGGTATAGCTTCACTGCCGTAATGTTTTTAAAAAACCTGAAAAAGGTGCAACTACCCAAAAAACTGTTTTATTTAGATTTTTAACCATCAAATAATCCCCCAAAAGACACTTTTAGTTATAAAAGATGAGCAGTGAGTTTTAGATCTGAAATTTACCAACATCACAATGACATCATCATAATATTATATTAAACATTACCCTGATTGACATCCAGTCTATCAAAATTTTCTATCAACTGCTGCATTTCTTCATCAGTTAGAAGAGTTGTCAAACTTTCCTGCAAAACATTATTAACAATGTATTATTATGCCAAAATTATTGAAAACATCCCGCTAAAGTCAGCAGAGTAGGAAACTGCAGCTGAATGAGCAATACAGAAAAGTGTAACGTGCCAAATTACAACTTAACTCTCTAATTAAAAAAAATTAAAATTTGCTTTACACTTTCAAGGTCAGGAGTAATTATGTTCAGTCACAAATATGAAGAATAATGCAGGAACATTATCTAGTTCACCTGCCACGGGATGTCTTACCAACTGTAATTTGTGTTTTATGTATTTCCACCTTTTGAAACTTGAAACTTTTGAGCTTTTTTTTTACATTAAAAGGCATACTCTTGCCTCACCAGTAGAGCTGATTTGGGGTTGTTGGCAGACACAAGGCTGACATTTTCTACTCTGATTTGAATAATCACCTTATATGTGTATCTTGAAACATTCCTGTCAGTACATAATTTATGAAAACAGCAGTTTCCTAAAATCCAGTGCCATTTGATTTTGCTCTGGTTAAACATGCCTTTACTGTATGATTGGTTTCTTAAACTCAGTGAAATTGTTTCACATAGAAGGCTATCATCAGATTGTTTTCATAAAATATGTTAAATAGCTTCCCTTGTTCTTTCCAGTTTTAAGTAATTAAATAAAATGTTATGCAGAATGCAAAAATGGTTTCCTACTCGACTCTATTCCCAGGATCAAATAAGAAAGAAAAACTCTCACAGACAAATTATATTATTATTAACAAATATAAATATGGGTAATTTTAATGAATGAATGTCCTTTTGAATGAATTTCTTATATACCGCACATATCACCAAGTCTCATGGCGGTTTACAATTCTATGGGGTGAGATTGGATGAGCATGTGAAGGCGCCTCTGGTAGCCGCTATCGGTCCATATTAGATCTCACCCACCCACCCACACAACCCAAGCATGAGTGTGAAAGATAGAAGGCCAGACCACAACACCGGAAACTACATCCCCTACTCTTGCGAACAGTGTGTGAGTTCTTTAATGTCCCACAAAGCAATCATGAACAAGGGTTGTGAGACGGGACCTACGATTTATCGTCCTTATCCGAGAAGACTAGAAAGTCTAACCATTTGCAGATGTCATTACAAAGGCAGCACTTTCTCCTCAGGTATTTAAAGACCCCAAGTGTTGGTCCAGCCGTGATTTGAACCCGTGACCTCCTGCACAGGAGCCCAGTGCTCTACCAACTGAGCCAACCGGTTGGCGGTTAATGACAGTAAGCAGACACTATTAAACTCTTGCTCTATTGAATTGGTAATCTAGTATAATTTTTTTAAATCACAAAGTACAATATTATTATATTTTTTAAATATAACACTCACACAGTCATAACAACTCCATCCTTGCTCAGTATTTGCTTTCCTGAAGGCCTCCAGTTCAGAATGATCATAGAGCTTTCCTTTCTTCTTCAAGCATAGTTCATGGTATACTTTGCAGCACACGCGACAAGGGTGCACTTCTACTCCAGTGTACACACCACAAATAGTGCATAATTCTTCATTTACAACCTTTATTTTGAATTATAAAAATAAATTAATATCAACAAATGGAACCGGTAAAAAGGCCACATATCTATTATGAACAATGTAAGGCTCCTCTTTTATGGTGCAAACTTTTACAAGCTGACAACTACATGTAGAATGGCAAAAGGATAAATGCAAGACTTTGTGAGATGGCAAGACTAGCAGTTAGGGGCATGTTAGATGCTCTCTCAGCCTTGCAAAATAAAATTGAGACTCCAAGAGGGCTCCACATGCAAAAAACAATTATAACTGACTACGACTACAACGTCTGTGAAATTTCACTGAGATTTAATTGAGAACAGAGGTGTATATTTATGAAAGACCATTTACACCCCTGTAATAGTAGTATGTACGTATAGATCACTTCAGTTTGTCCATTATCTTTTAAAAATGTCAACTTTGAAGGCAATTTAATTTTGTAAAAAGGTTTTTAGATAGTTTGTCAAATTATTATTAATAATGTCAGTTTTAAGTGTATGTTTAAAAATACATGTACTACCTGTAATGATGTAATTAATTTAAATTGAAATATGTATTTTTATTGGAAATCAATAAAAGAATATTTTAACATGACAACTACTGTGTAAATGCAAAGTAACATACTTTCTCCTTTTTGCTTCAAGGTTAATGTACGTTTAAAACATGAGCAGCAGTGTTTTATTGGCCCGGTATTTAAAACCAGGAGGTGCAGCCGAGTGGTTTTAGACCTGATAAAACACCTGCTGCAAATTTTTTGAACGGCTTCAAAAACATTCCTGGAAAAGCGTGTGTCAAGAGAGTTCATAACACTTACTGCAATGATGCTTTTGTGAACGTTAGAAATTAGCATATGAGAAAAACATTAAACACCAGGCCCCAGTTGTTCAAAGGCCGGATAACTTTATCCAGTGGATAAGTCACTAACCGACAGTTTCAATCTGTGCAAAGATTTCAGTATTTCCTCTTGTACAAGCGAATATGAACACTCTAACCACAGCTTAGTTTGGGAGTGTACGAAAACCTTGGACAACATTTAACGTGAAGTATTTTTTAGACCCTGAAAAGCACCTTATCCACCGGATAAAGTTACCCGGCCTTTGAACAACTGGGACCAGGAGGAGGTTTTATCGGGTTTTAAAACCACTGCAAGTGATGTTTTATCGACCATTTGACAGGTCAATGGGCTTATGAATTATTAATGCCTTTTTGAAGTTGCAAATAAAGAGCAGTTTAATTGCTATAATGGTGTTAAAAACAGGATGTAGGTTATTTCCAGCTGGACTTATGTCAGACCCAAAAATAAGGTCTTAGTTAAAAGTGACCCCTGATAGGAGCACTTCAATTTCCTTTTTCCAAGTATACCTGTGTCACTCACTGAATAATATATCATTCTTAAATTATGTTGTATTTTATCTATATAATTTATCAACTAAAGTCATATCCAAACTCTGGCTAGCTGGGCATCTTCACTGCAGTTACAGGTGTACCAGTCATAACAAGCAGTATTCAGTTATTGATTTCACCCTGGTGTAATATAATTTTACAATGTAACAGCTAGGAGCTCCAATGTGAGTAAAAGGCTCAAATTTACACACCTGTCAATGATTTGAGAATCTCTCACCAGCACTCCACTTCTACAGTGATAGGCTTGAAGTTCCTTTACAGATTAAGGACTTTTAGTTAATCATCACCAGTCTTCATTTATGCCATAAGGCTTCAAGATTTAATTTGAAGTTAGCTACTTAACATTTAGCTTACAATGTAGCATATAATTATATTATACTAAGTCAAAATATTGCAATTTAGGTTTAAATAATGATGTTTAATTTTAGTAATAAAAAAATGTCACCTGTTCTAAAATATTTAAAACTTTACAATTTATATTTTAAATGTTGTCATAAATATTTAATGATTTAATGGACAATATATTACTTTCAAGACAGTTATTTGTTAACATAGCCTGAAGCAAACACAAATATTTATTGTAGTGAATTTAAAAGGATGAGTCTGTAGATGTACATGTAGTAAGTGACATATTTCATCCGAAGCAAGCTGTGTCATGCCAGACTGGCCACACCTGTAAAGAGCTAAGAATGTGCAAAATATACATATTTTTTTCTCAAACTTTTGAGTGCATGTGTGCAAAGCAAAGTTTTGACAAATTATTTGCAAGTAAATTGTTAAGACATGCCTGGTATCAGGGCTATTTACACTGACCAATCAGAAAGTCTCACAGAATGTACATTTCGCCAGATGTTTGCTCCAAAGCCGGAAAATAATATCTGGGTACAAGATTAAGAACTAGTTTCTTTTATTCTGAACCAGCATGTATTTCACAAACTTTTTTGTGTTACATAAATTATTCACAAACATGAGTTCTTGTTACAGAAATAATGGCCAATGTATTAGCTTATCGTAACATTAAAATTTTTTCCAAAGATGTAAGACAAAAATTATCTGCACTCATACACTCATTTCGTTAGCTCTGAGCATCACTTGCTAGCTTCAAAGCAGCTGCCCTGCCAGCAGTCAAAGAGCTGGTGCCCAGACAGTTTTATACAGTCTTCAAAGATAAGCTGGCTGCTCCTCTCGTCAACTAGAGCAAGGTGGGGGTGGGGAGGGGGAGTTGGGGGAGGGGGCATTGATTATCCAGTGTATAATCTCTCTATCTACCAAACTGGAATTTAATCAATGACAGCAATAGTTCCCATCCAAATGGAATTTAAGCAATGACTTAAACTTTGCGGTGGTTTGCTGTCGTCTCAGAAAAGACTTTCCAAACTTTTGGAGTTTGCAAACTATATAAAGTTAGTTCAGGTGCTCCAAGAGTCTTAATATACTCAACTCTATGTGGATTTTTATTAAGTCATTACTAACTACGCAGTTTAATCTTTTATACTTACTCTATTTTTCCAAGCACCAAAGTACGGAACTGAGACATCAGCCTTGTCAGTTTTGTCCCAATATCCTGTCGTACCACTACTGTGCGCATACGATTCTGTCATGTCAAGCTCAGGGAGGCCATAGGTCAGAGATGACTTGTCATGATTTAAGCTGGCCATATGTTCCTTGTCAAAATCGTCATCTCTTTCAGCAAACCTATCATTTTTCTGTCCATTGGAAGCCGGGTGTGTTCGATTTTCAAGCGATGGGCCATGCTCTTTGGAATCTTTCGATGCCATCTTCAAAGCTGACACAACCGCCGCAGTTTGTTGAACTTTTTTAGTCCGATTTCGATTTTCCTTGGACACAATAACGCCCATTGCAAAAGTCTTATCAGTGCTTCAAGTTAAAATCTCACATTTTTCCACTGGAAAAGACTGCGTTGCTACCCATGCCAAGTTCTGTTTAATGTTTTGCTTTCATTCCTCATGAATTTTGGAATGCAATTATCAATCGTGCCCATTGCCTAGCTGATTCCTGCGCCGATAAGGGACTAGTGACTGGTATACCATAATAGTCCTTTAGCGGTGTTAGCTTTGGCTTTGTGGCAGATACACGTTTTACTGAACCAAGATTCTACGTCGACAAAAAAAGAAGATATTTTAGTGTTTAGTCTCCGCTAGATGGCTGAAGAAGGAGAACTATCATCTCCGGATGAATTGGAAACGAGTAAGTTGGTCGTTTTACTGTCTCAAACGAAGGAATACAAGCTTGATGGCATACCACGTTTTTACGCCAAAATAGAACACGAGTTTATTCAATGATTTACTCCAGCGTCAGTTTATATTTACATTATTTTAAGTTTGTTAATTGAGTTTTAAGTGTCTAGATGTTCATTTTTCTGTGCTTAAAACTATGAAAAGTGCGATCATTTGATCCTCAAAAGACAATTCAATAATGTAGGTAGTTGTCAAATGCACGTCCTTTCCGGTTTTACAGGAAATGACATGGTTCATAATGATATAAAATGAAATTTACAATTCTGTTCCAGATTAGATTTTGTCAACATTCAGGGTTTGTACTATAATTGTCTTGGAAACTGAAAAATTCTTCATAGGTCATTTGTTTTAATCTTAGCTTAAATTCTTGTACTTGCATTAGACCACTTAAGACCACTTTTAATTCAATGCCAGTAGACTTTTTCATGGGTTCTGGTGCCATCTTGTTTGGGGTGCAAACATGGCTAACATTACAGTAAGTGTGTGGGAGTTTGGCTGACTTTGAAGTGCCCTAACATTTCCTGAAATCAATGGACTTTCAAAATTTAAAATTATTTTTATGTCTCAGTTACATTATTTATCTGATAGAAAATTAAATTCCTTTTACCCTTAACCTTTCACCTACAGCATTGCCTTTAGTCTTTCAAGTTAATTAAACGTTAACATTTTGTGGCTGGAGATAGAAATGCAAATTTTCAGTGTTTACATCCTCATCCGATCAATTAGTTGTTTGACGCCGAATGAGATTCATTGTACTGTGAGATTTTGCATTTTACCTTTATTTTTTCAATTACCGCATTTCCTCAGATTTTTAGGGTTAGTTCCTTTGAAGGTTTTCATGTTTGTTGAAACAAGCAGTTCTGCTTGACAAAGTCAAACATTTGAAAAATGTGACCTCATATTATTGGGAAAACACACACTAATGCTTATCCATTCAAACATCCTAAGCTGTTCGTCATTCATTTGTTTGCTGTTTAAATGCCCTTAGAAAGCATTCAAGGCAACAGATTAATCAATGATACATGGTATAAAATGAGTGGAGTCTATTTAGAAAATGTCACAAGCTGTGCTTTCTTTAGTCTGCACTCACTTTACTGTACCATTAATTTATCTGTTGTCATTTGTAACTTCTTTTAATGTAATTGAAAAATAGATTGATTGATTGATGTGAAACTCATAAAGTTGGACCACGTCAAAATAATGCTATCAGTCATTACCTGTTACCCAAGAACCTATTCCTAAACTGTCAGAAGGCCATTACAGACATCTTCTCATGTAGCTAGATTGTATGGCAGGTTCAATATTGTTTATATGGCCATTATACATGTAGCTTGCGTCTGTTTTCTTTATTTCCCAAAAATGATTTTAGGACAAAATACAATGTACCTTCTAAAATATATATTCACCATCAAAATCTGATAAATGTGAGTGATTGCTTGCATTCCAAGTCAGATGGCATCAACAACTACCTGTATAAAAGGGTCTATTAAGGTTGTAAAAGAGTTAACTTGTATTAATTTTCATAAACTGTTGTGAAAGGTGTAAAAACAAAAATAATTTTTCAATTTCATAACCTATTTTTCACATTTAATGTCATTCAAAAGAAAAAAATGTCTTGGTGTCACATGGCAAGTTGTTTGCTTTTATAATAATTCCATCAGACAATAAATAAAATAAATATATATCAGCTCATGCAAGTACAGTTAAAATTAATCTTGATAACTTTACCAATTAAAAACCAGCTTGGAAGACTATATTTGACGTACAGTGTATGCAGCTTGAAGGTTAAATAACTTTATTTCGTTTTAGGTTTCGATGGCGTCGAACTGAATGTTTTGGACGACATTCTTGGTGAACAAGCAAATGATGAGTTTGCTGCTGAACTTGACACAGCTACAATAAAAACAAGTGGTTAGTTGAGTTATATATATTCTACACCTTTGCCTTCAGGAAAGTGAATATATGAAAATTCATGCATTTGAACTGCAGAAGAAAGAATCAATAAGTGAATGATAATCACAGTTATATACGCAACTTAAGCAGTTGCGAAAAGAAAGCACGAAAAAAAATACAGCCTTGAAATTTGTTAGTCTTGTGTCAGTTCTCTTGAGGTACAAATGCTGTATTTACAGGACTCTAGTATTTCATGTTGCAATTCAAGAGTTACACAGGGCTTTGATTATGTTTTGAACAAGCTGCTCCTCAAGAAAAGTAGCTGGCCATGAAGTAAAGAGAAAATCCAACATGGATGTTGTCTTGTAGTGATTTCCAATTTCTGAGTTTTTTTTTTTTCATCATCACTATAGTTTCTAACTGTGATAGCCAGCTGTTGACTACTTGAAACAGCCCTGATTACTATACAATGGCAAGTGCTTGGTTTTACCAACTGATTTGATAAGCTTAAGGCCGATTTAGACGGTACAACTTTTGCATACGACTGTCGCATGCGATTTCTAGAGCGCGCGCTGCTCGCGTCAAGCAAAAAATCGCACACAACTCTCATCATTCAACATTGCCTATACCTACGATTGTCGTAGGATTTCAAAACATGTTTCCTACGACTTTTGTGTCGTACACGACAGTCGTAGGGAGTTGCAGGTTTGATTTACATGAAACAATATATGATATTTCAAGCATTAGCTCTTAGTTAGAGCGAATCAATTTGCTCTGACAAAGGGCTAACACAAACTTTATGGTAACCAAAATATTAATTACCTTATTAAGTCAGTTTATAAAACCAAGTACTTGTTTCTACTCCCCCACCAATGCAGCACCACAGTCTCATTTGAAACCATACGATAAGTTTTTAGCTAGACATTGAAAAGTGAGTATTGTAGGTGTTTTTTTTTTCTTTTTTTTTGTGGGGGGGAGGGGGGGATCTTTAATCAATTGAGTGGGCATTTTCCACAAATTTCTCAAGTGTAAAGGTGGGCATTCATGAATAGGATTCCTGATCACTGTTTCAGTTTTAAGTATTGACACTGGAACTACTAAGGTTTTTGTTACCCAAGTACACGGTGTTGTTGAAAGACAGTACTACTAAATATTTGAGGCGTGTTGCGTAAACAGTTGCCATGGGAAAAATATTTTGAAAATCAAAATTCCGTGACACCTTTTTGTTTGCCATTATCCATCGAATCTTCTGGCCAAATTTCACGACAATCCTTCAAAACTACATACCCTATTAATTCGTTCAAAGTCGACATACTCTGCCAAAATTCAAGTGCGAGTTTTCGCTCGATAAAGGTTTGCAAGAAAAACAAGCCTCCACAGGAGATTATGACACCTCATTACGTGGCGAGCCAATCGAGCAACAGGACCCTATGGCGTCAACAACAATAGCACAGAATTTCGTGGAAAAAGTATCGCGTTGCAGACACGTTTTAGACTCCGCTGTTGTGATCAAGCGAGATGAGGAAAGTGGCGAAAGTAAAATGTAAAAATCAGCCAGGAAAACGGGGAAAACCAAGGCTAACGAAACCGAGAGCGGGTCAGCGGAGAGTTTGAGGAGTGCACTGATATCAGAGATGAAATCTATTGGGTAGATTGTTCGTTTTGATTGCGTGTAATGTAATTTACGCTTCAAGCTAAAGCAATTATTCATTTCGTATCAAAGGAAATGTATAATGAAAGAAAATTGCATTTTTACTGTTATTTAGGTACGATGGTGATTTCTTCGTAAGAAATCTTTTAGATAGCGTGGAGCGGAGCGAAAAGCGAGGGAAAGGGCCACACAGAACGCGTTATCTCCAGTATTACATGTGGGCTCATGCGCTTCTGGCGAGTTCTATTTCATCGGTCTAATTCTGCTGATTTTATGCCAATGTTTCATTGTAAACGCGCAGTAAAACGTTATTTGGTTTTATCTCGCTGAAGAAGAAAGAAATCGGCCCAGAGGATGCAGAATATGATATTTGATATTTTCACAGGACGCTTGCAAAGTTACCCTGCAGGACTTTTGCACAGCAATCGACCTCTGTGTACTTGATCCAATAACAGTGGATATGTTTGAAGGCCGCTGCTCCAGTTCTTCGTGACAGAACCTTCAACGTGGACTAGAGTTTCTTGGTCCAACCAAGAGCCTTTGTTGCTCTCTGCAAGATCACGTTTTCAATCTTCGCTGAAACCTATCTTTCCCTTTTTCTTAGGCCCTGGCTTCTTCCGGGATCTTAATTATCCACAGGCTCTTTTCATTTTTTGATGACTTTTCCATGTGGGAAGCGCGAAGAATATAAAATTCGAAGTGAGAAATTTTCTGCAGGCGAGATGTAAACAAAATATGCTTATTTCTGAAATAAGAGCTCCCGGATGAAGCGTCTTGCCGCGAAAATTCATCTGGGGCGTCTCGCACTAAGAAGATTATGACACCTTTTTTATTTATTTACTTTTATATAGAAATACGTTTTCCTAAATATCTCGCCCTTTTTTAATATTTTTCAATTTTTTTTCCCATAAATGTTAGATAAAATCCCCAAATTCTATTTGGTCGAAAAAAATGTTTTTTCACTTTTTCACCCTATCGAAACCCAGGAAGTACCCTTAAGTGCATTCCCCAGTCAAACAGTTATGGCCCCAGTTGTTCAAAGAGCAGATAACTTTATCCAGAGGACAAGCCGCCATCCTGGATAGCAACTTATAAACTGGAAAAAGTTATCTGCTCTTTGAACAACCGGGACCTGGATCATAAAAGATTTAAGGAAAGAGTTCCTGTTATTGTCTAGAATGTACATCGACATTTACAATTTCTTAGGGGTGGTAGCTTGCAAGAGTCACAATTGTACAGATGTACATGTATGTCCAAGTGATTTTAGATGGTACTCTTTTACTAAATTTCCCCTAAAATGTTTTCAGCACCTAGCAGAAAACGAAAAGCTAGCAGAGATGTCAAAACTGATGCACCTAAAAAGAAGCTTGTGGAAAAAGACACCAGTCCAAAAAGCCAGTCCAAAGAAAAGACTACCACGACTGGACAGAGCTCAAAAATCTCACACCAGGCCCCAACTAAACCTAGTAACAAGGCTGCAAAGACTGCTGATGCAGAGGCTACAAAGGCAGCTGATGCTGAACAAGAAAAACCACAATCAAAAGACAAAGAAGAACAGCATGTCAAAGATGTGGGTAAAGAAAACAAAGCTAAACCCAAGGAGAAAGAGAAGGCAACCAGTCAGGCTGAGAGTGATAGTGTAAGCAAGGAGAAAGAAAAGGGGAAAGAAAAGGACAAGGAAACCTCAAAGGGCAAGCAGAAAGATTTGAAATCTGCTGGTGGGGAATCTGACAGCAAACCTGCTGAAAAGGAACCAAAGAAAAAGCAAGAACAGACAACAGCAGTTAGTGAAACTAAGGAGGTTAAAGACAAGGAGAAAGAGGCTGTTAAGAAAGCTGACAATGCCACCAAAAAGGCAGCCAGTCCCAAAAGAAAAGAAACAGCAAAAGATGGGAAAAAAGATACTTCAAAGAACGAGGCTGTAAAGAAAGAAGTTAAAAAGGAAAACAGCAAGAAAGCAGCTGAAGGTAGTAAAGGACAAGGCAAGGTTTTAAAGGAGAAAGGAAAAGCTGTGCCAACGGAGAAAAAGAGAGTGACAGCAAACCCAGTGAAGAAAGAGGCAAAGCCAAGTGAGCACAGTAAACCTACTGAAACTAAAGCCAGTGATTCCAAAGAAGCACAAAGTACTGTTACAGAAAAAGAAGTTGAAGGAAAAGCTGCAGGAGATGTTGTAGTGAAAAGCAAGCCAGCTGATAAGAAGCCTGCAAAGAAGCAACAGAAAAAAAGCAGTGGAAAGGAGACTAAGACAACTGCAACAGTTGAAAGTAAACAAGCAAAAGAGGACAAGCAATCTCAGGTTGGTTCACTTACATGCATAAGCACTGGTTCTTACTTGGCTGAAAAATTGATATTACTTTGACTTAAGGTATTGTACTGCAACTGTATTCACAAGCAAGCAAATTTCTAAAGGCACTGATATGTATAAGCATTCCTTTTAACTAAGTTATAGTGCATCTGAAAGCAAATTGCAGTCGTCTTCTCTTACCACTGACATTTGGTATTGTAAGAAAAATTATCAATACATGCAAATAGACCAGGAGACCACATATGTTTTTCTACCTGTCACAATGTTGTGAAATATGTAATCTGTAACTTGTCTTGCAATGTATAATCACCATTTTGTTGCAAGTTGCAAGAGAAAATAATTGCCCTTTATAGCAGTGCCTGCAAGAGTGAAGATCTTGGACAATAAATACAGCTGTAGGTATTCCCTATCAATGTTTCTACCTCACATTGGAGGCATATAAACACATGGAATTTCACTTCTGGTGGAATTACAATACCGCGAAAGATGGGAGACTGGTGATAGTATAGCTTTAATGTCAATACAGGATTGCTACTTCTGTGGTTTCTCTATTCCTCAGTTTTTTGTGAGCATTCAACACTCATAGTTTCATAATTTTGTCCACACAATTTTCTTCCGTTGCACACGAAAAACAACTTCAAGTGATCCTGTATTGATGTCTTAGCCCTAATTTACGTACTTTTCAGTAAACTGAAAAATGTTTGAGCAATGTGGATACCTTAGAGCTTATCAGTCTTTTCATCTTGTGTATTCAGAGCAAAGAGAGTGCTACTGTGGAATCAAGTGAGGAAGCTCCAGAGGCAAAAGGTTAGAGAACAGTTCTGTGTCACTTAATGTATCCTAGCCTGCAAGTAAACAAATATAAGATCTTAAGCTTACTTGTAGACCATATTATAGGCACAAAGATGTTCACACCTGTAATAAGTGCAAGGTGTTCTATATAGCCCCAGTGTCTTTGGTCATCGTTTCATGTTCAGTCTAATATGGCAGATTCTCAGATGATGTTCATTACCCTTTGCTTGTGCTCTTGTGCTTGTGTAATCCCAGTATGGATAATTGTAATTGAATTTTAGGTGTCTGGATTTCCTGTGGATGCCTACTGTTTGGGGAAGTACATGTACATAAGAAAGTTATGTTTTTTGAAGCCATGATAAACAGTTTCATCCTTAAAAGTATCTTGAAAGTTCTTGTACAAAGATTTAGTGGAACAGCTGTAATTAACTGTGTGGTGCTTTTACATCAGGTACAGATGATATCTTGGAGGAGTCTGCAGTTGAAAACAAGGTGACTGCCACTGAAAAAATAGAGGTAACAGGCAAAGATGCTGGTGTTGAGGATGAAGACATGGAAGTAATTGATGACTTGGAGGAGGGGAGTGAAGCCAGCATGGAGGAGGAGTTTAGTGAGGGTGATGAACTAACAGGATCAGCCACACCCTCTTCATCAATGTCTTCTAAATCAGAATCAGGTTTGTGTTCGGAAAAGATATGGGAGGGGGGGGGATGAATCACATTTTCAAAGCATCTGTTGGAACTGTATATGGCACAGTACTGGTGTAAGTAAGTTAGTTGACAGTCTCTCGACTTGACTCATCCTTGACATTGGACCTCACAAGAATTGAACTTTGAGGATTGAGGTTGAATTATTGAGAATCTAGTTGAGTATCATAATGTCTTGTGAGTTCAAGAAAGTAATGAACTTGTTTTGTGACTGATTCCTCAATAAACTTAATGAGCAAAACAAAAACCTCACTTCCTCTATTGCTAACTTGCACACATTATCAAATTATCATGTGTAGTGAAATTTTATATCCTGAAAAAACACCCTTTCTTTTTAGTTTAAGGTAACTCGACCCAGTTTTTTGTTGGCGGTACCACCCTACTTTGAAGCTCTCTGGTATCCCCACCTTTGCTTTTATCGTAAATTTTAACAAACAGAATGGATAACATATAGATCAATCTACAATATAGCAAAACAATTATGGCGAACGGAGTAAATGTCACGTGGCTATAGTGCCACGCCCCTTTGAGGTCTGACTCGAAATTCTGCTGTTACGGGCTTTTTTTTCGAGAGAATCTCTCGGCTACACATAGCGTGCATTAGTGCCTTGCGCTGAACAGAGCTTCAGCAAAATCGCAAAGACCCAATTCGAGAAATTTAGCGCTTTCCAAATTTAGGTCACAATTTATGTGAAAATGGTAAGCAAACTTTACACGATTATATCTAATAAACTATGAGATTTATTCCTTTATTTTGGGGATCTTTAGAATAGATAGGTCCTTGCAAATCAGCAAAAAGCTTTAGGGCCTTGTAAATGCGCGCGATTTCGAGCAATGCAAACATATAGAAATTATAGTTTTAGCTATTTGTTGACGCTTGTCAGAGTTTCAGAGTCCTTCTCACAAAAAAGACATTTTTCTTAAAAATTCGTAGTTTTTTTTCCTTCAAATTTTTTCAGGGGCACAATTGATTGACTAACTACCCGGATTCTAAATGCCATGGTCATTGAAAAACTGTGACATTATCTTCTATAAGCCCAAACTTGAGTAAACATTCAAGATTTTTATCGTTTTGGCTGAGTTTGTGCTTTGGGAGTTTTCTATTGTTTCGAGTCTGTCATGATACAGCATTCTTGTTAAGCACGCGTTCAATGTCCAATGAGTGCATTTGGAAGTCAGACAAGAGTGGTTATTGCACGCGTGCTGACCAAGAATGCTGTATCATGACAGACTCGAAACAATAGAAAACTCTAAAAGCACAATCTCAGCCAAAACGCTAAAAATCTTCAATGTTTACTCAAGTTTGGGGTTATAGAAGATAACGTCACAGTTTTTCAATGACCATGAAATTCAGAATCCGGGTAGTTAGTTAATTAATTGTAGCCCTGAAAAAATTTCAAGAAAAAAAAACTACGAATTTTAAGAAAATGTTTTTTTTTTGTGAGGAGGACTCTGAAACGTTGACAAGCGTCAACAAATAGCTAAAACTGTAATTTCTATATGTTTGCATTGCTCGAAATCACGCGCATTTACAAGACCCTAAAGTTTTCTGCTGACTTGCAAGGGCCCACCTGTTATAACAAATCCCAAAATAAAGGAATAAATCTCATAGTTTATTAGATATTATCGTTTAAAGTTTCCTTATCATTTTTACATAAATTATGACCTAAATTTGGAAAGCACTAAATTTCTCGAATTGGGTCTTTGCGATTTTGTTGAAACTCTGTTCAGCGCAAGGCACTAATGCGCGCTATGTGTAGCCGAGAGATTCTCACGAAAAAAAGCCGGCAACAGCAGAATTTCGAGTCAGACCTCAAAGGGGCGTGGCACTATAACCACGTGACATTTACTCTGATCGCCAAAATTTTTTTGCTTTATTGTAGATTGATCTATATGCTATACATTCTATGTGTTACACTTACGATAAAAGTAAAGATGGGGATACCAGAGAGCTTCAAAGTAGGGTGGTACCACCAAAAAATAACTGGGTCGAGTCACCTTAAACTGGTTTGGAATAACTTTGGTAAATTTTTGGTTTTATTCTAACTGGCTAATAAAAGGGTCAGTTTTTTGTTCTTTTCAATTGAAATCATGTCAGAATTCAAAATAATTTCAACAGCTGTTTTGGAATAAACTTTGTTAAAGTTTTGCTAACCATAAGCGGCTAAAAGGGTCAGTTTTTTGGTTATTTTGTCTTGAAATCATGGCGGAATTCAAAATAATTTCAACAGCTTTTCTTTGTTTGACATCCACCAAACTGCAACTTTAACTAACTGTTTTGAAGGCAGTAGATCACAGGTTATTGCTAACTATTGTCAATATTATTGTTTTGCTCTAGTAGTAGACAAGTCACAACAACTGTGGTGAAATTGGTTGAAATGTAGGTTTTTTTTAGAACAAAAATACACAATTTGATGGGTTTTTTTGTTTAAGAACAATCAAGACAAACAGAGATCATTACTTGTACCTTCTTTTACTTACAGCTGCAGTTTTACATTGCACATTTTCCTATGCTTGCCCCAGTGGGTGTTTTGTCATATCAAGTTCTGACGGTTGATATGTTTAAATCATTTAACTTTCTTAGAAAATGCAAGCGATGTTGAAGACAAGCAGGAACAGGAAAAGACTAAAGTAAGAAGAAGGAAAAGAAAAGCAACATCTCCTGTAGAAGAGACCAAATCAAGTGACGAAAGTGAAAACTCATCATCTGAGAGTGTTCCCATCAAAAGTAAAGTAGCAAAAGCATCGAAACAGAAAAACAAGATCAATGTGGACAATTTCTTTGAGGAGGCCCGATACTTTGTAATGAAGAGTAACAATCATGAGAATGTAGCGCTTTCAAAGGCAAAGGTATGCTTACTCCTGGAAGCTGTACTATTATTTTGCTTGATAGACTATTCCAACAAGAAATGCAATGTGTGTTTTGACATTATGAAACAGTGAAAGTGAAAATAGCAAATGTCAAAACTTCTCTAAACATATATCTTCAAAACAAAACTAGAAAAAGTGAATGGTGAAAACTACATTTACAACAAACTTAGAAAGCTAAAGATGAAATGAAAAGCAGTCTTTGAAAAGGTGAAAAAAACACACTACAAACCACTGATATTTAGACCTGCTTTATACATGTTTTTACATGTAAAAAACTGATATGAATAACAATAGACAATGAGATAGACAATTAGTGGAGAATATTCCCTTGTGAACAATGTGTATATATAATAATAAATACCATTGTTGCTAAAATTAGACCTGGTTACTAGTGGGTTCATTGATAATTATTGTTGTGATTAGTGTATTTGTGTATTAGAGAAATACATACAGGTTGTACATGTATATGTTGTAGGTTAAAATGAATCCCAGGTTAAAATGATTTCAACCTAGGTTGATTTGTATTTTCCTTTGTTAAGGTTGGGTAATTTACATCTGCAACAAAAGGAAAATACAAATCAACGTAGGTTGAAATCATTTTAACCTGGGATTCATATTAACCTACAACATATATGTACTTAATTAGTACAAATTATGTTCTTAAAGTGTATTGCTCAATAATTAGAATTTTTAAAGTTAGTTTTGGATGTATATATTGGCCATTGTGTTGATACAATGTTTATCTTTACTCAGGGCGTGTGGTCAACACCTAAAGCTAATGAGAAGAAACTTAATGCTTCTTTCAAGGTAAGTTTCCATACATGATGCTGATCATCCTATATTTCAGCTGCACATGCATCACTGCAGATCAACTATGGACTGGGGAGCAGTTGTACAGTGGTAACAGCACTTACCCTGTTTGTTGTGGTTTGATTCCTGAATCCAGCGTGATGTTTGGGTTGAGTTTGTTGTTGGTTCTTTCCCTGTTCAAAGTGATTTTTGCGGGCTAATCCAATCTTCCAAATTGCAATTTGACCCAAATGGTTTCCCAGTTACTTGTACCACTCTGAGTGCTAAATGCCGTTGACATCACTCAAATATTGATTTATTTTATTGATCCTGAATGTTGAGGGGCTCAAGACTTTTACTCTGCAGTCATGTTGTGGTTTCCTTGTTAAAATGCTTTGCTCTATAATGTACATTGGCTCCTCTGCCCTCATGCATATAGAGCTGGTAAATGACATAGTTAATGATTTCCCACTATTATCATGTAATACAACTACACCAAAGGTGATGGGAATCTCAGAGTTTAAAACCAGTAAAAGATGACAGCCAACTTAAAATGGAAAATGTAAATTTTAATGTGTTAATCCTAACATTGAAGACCTCTTGCATTCTTGTTCACTATTTATTTAATACTGTTTATGTATTTCTTTTAATTCTACTCAAACACATACATGTATATTAGCTATCAGCTACTCTCAAATTCGAGTGAAAATAAAGTTTATGTGTGTAGCCATGGCAGACTTCTTCTTTTGTTGTTGAACAAGTTTCATCAAAGCCAAATGACAGCCAATAAACTGTTGTGTAAACTAAACCCAAGCAAATGCCATTGGTAACTCTATGCAACAGACTAGCATCCTATTGTGTAGGGATTTGGGGGTGGAGGGAGTGTAGTAACAATCATTTTCTTGCACTAATTAAACTGGGTTGAATTCTAGTCCTTTAGTACGTGTATTTTTGGAGTGTGGTTATACCAAATTGACAGCCATTTGACTAATAAATTGAGCAACTGTTTGCATTTCCTTTTACTTTTCAGAGGTACAAGAATGTCATTTTAATCTTCTCTGTAAAAGAGAGTGGCAAATTTCAAGGTTTTGCACGGCTGGCATCAGAAGCTAAACATGGTGGCCCACTAATCCCTTGGGTGTTGCCTCCAGGCATGAGTGCCAAGGCTCTGGGTGGAGTGTTTAAACTGGAGTGGCTTAACAGGTACATCTATAATGCTAGTATTATTGCCCTTTGGTAATAATAATTATTAATAGGTTGCATTGCAGGTATCGTTAGGGTTACCCCCTCTGAAATGATTCCCCTGAAACACACACACACATTTACAACAGGGCTAGTTCTAAAATTTGCCTGGAGTGCTTTCTTCACAATAATACATAGGAAAATGTTAGCATTTGTAGCTTATTAAACACAATTTGTTTGCGCAGATATAACTAATTTTTTCTGTGTATTGTTCACATTGTCAAATTTAAATTTTTGTAGTCATCAACTGGCAAACTATCCTTATTTATGTTTGAAAAATAATGATGAATGGGGTCACCAAAACAGCATGTAATACTTTTATCACTAATAAATTGTTCTTTTAGAAATTAATGCTTGTTGGCCTTTACAGAAACCAGATCATTGCACCTGTCATGGGTTTGTGAACATTCCCCTATGAATTAACAAATGAAAGTAAGATAAACAAGGACAGTAGTGTCAACTCCCTGCCCAAGGACGTGATTATCTTGAGTTTCCCAGAAAAAAGCAAAACTTGGCTTCAATGCTGTTGGCCAAGAGAAATTTCAAGGAGACCACAAGGCCAAAAGCTGAGAAGTAAAGGAGCACAACATGTGAAGTGCTAGATGCTACTGCAAAAAAATTTAGGCGCCTAAAGCATTTTCTTGGACGCCCCAGGCTACTGGGCTACTGTTAGATATAGCCGCCTTGGACTTCAAATTGAAGGGATGCCTGGAATAAGGCCTTAAGTGACTTTTGATGGAAGATCAAATTCTCCTTTTGTTCCACAAGTGAATACAATGAAATTTGGAAGGAGAATCTAGCAACTGATCAGAAGTCACGAAGGGCTTTTTTTCCAGGCACCCCTTCAATTGCAGATTACTGCGGTCAATGAACAAGGAAAAGGAAGCAGTAATTTATTGTCCACAAAGCTTAACATGTGTGGCTGGCCTTTTACTATTCTTACAAAGAATATTGATGAGTATTGATACTTCTCACAGGAGGGAGCTATGGTTTAGCAAGTGTCTACATTTAAGGAACCCTTGGAATGATAACAAAGAGGTGAAAATTTGCCGTGATGGACAGGTATGAATCAGATCGAACTACATCAACATGCAAGAGGCATGTTGTGTACTCTCAGCTAAAAAGCTAAACTGCCTGCCAGGAAGCTAATCTGTTTCTCAGCCACTGTCTGGTTAGTCACGCAGTGCTTTTCAACCCCTTGGTACAGTGTAGAAAATTACTTTTCATTACTTTTTGTCAATTATGTTGTGGATATGATTGATGGAAGGGCTTGGTGCATTTTAGATCAATTTTTGTTGTTTTAACTCGGATTCACTGGATTGTTTTTTACTGGGATCCAAAAATTTGGAATTCCCTTCCATTATCTGTCTCAAGCTCCACCACTTTTTCTAATTTTAAAAAGTGTCTTTATGACTTTCTTTCTTGTAACTTTGAAACTGACTGAAGTTTATTGTTATCCTTCTGCCCCGTAGTCCTAAATTATTTTAATCAATGACCAAATCATGGGTGAACCTCCTTGTACAAGCCTTTGGCTTTCTGAGGTCTCCTCACCACTCACTATTTTTTGGAACGTTCTATATTAATTATTTTACTTATTTTATGAAACTGTTCTTGTTCTGTAACTCACATTGTGACTACAGTAATCTTGTGTATGAGGTGGTGGGGTAAATAAAAAAAAAATTCCTTCAGGAACCATTTCTCCAATGTTTTATCCACTGTTTTGTGCTTTGTTTGTGATAAAACAGGAATTTTGCTGATAATCATAGATTTTTATTGCAAATGAAGTGAAAAGCAACGGATAAAACATTGGGGCAATGCTTCCTGAAAGCATTGAATGCCACATGCAAAAAATCTGTTGAATCTGAGCTAAACAACAAAAGGCAATCTAAAATGCACTATAGGTAGGTTAAAATTGCACCGAGCCGTTCAATTGGCCATACAGTACCGCTCAAAAGTAAGTTACCAGTCTCGTGGACTCGTTGGACTTTGTGTCTTGCAATTTAATCTATATTGTGCTGTAATCATACTGGTTGTCTAGTTTTTAAATCATTCATATGATTGCACAGGTTCTTTTATGGTAGGGACTGGCTTCTGAGGGCTGAGTAGGTCCACTTCAGAGATTTTAGAGTTGCTTTTTTCATGAAAGGGCTCTAAGATATTTCAACTTCTCAAACACCACAGTCAATAAATGGAATTAACCATTAATTCATAAATTAATGGAATTAATGATAATTATTATTGGTGGTGCAAAATTACTTATAAAATTAACATTTTTATAAGTTGTTTTGATAGCAGATTCAGTTTGTAGGGTGGCATTTTCAGGTGTGTAGCACTGGAAGGTTTCAAAAATAATATAACCATGTTCACAAAGGTATTCAGTGAGTTGTCAAATCTATTGTGAGAGATACTTAGCCAATTTGTGCACAACATTTAACTTACTGGAGTACATTTTATGCACCAATATATTTTGTATTTGTCATAATCCCTTAATGCAACACTATAGAATGAACCCTGACCAAGTGCAGTCCAGTGAATTGTCCATAGGAAATACAATCACTCCTCTAGTTGGGAGTGATGGCATTTTTGATCATAACATTGTACAGCCAAAATTATCAAATATTTTGTTTAGTGTCCATACGTGTGTATCTTTTCTGTCACGAATTATGAGCTGCTGATTTTCCTGATTAAAAACTTGCTTGAGTATTTGATAAATAAGCATTTTCTTTCTCAAATAAGCCATTGATTAATGACAATATTAAGTTATTCAGCAAATTCCAAAAATCAGTAAGTGGGTGACAGATTGAACATGTTTTACAATACTACAAGACAATGTTTGTCTGCCACTAATTACAGTGCGACTACTTTTACTGGGGTCACTTAAGACTGGCCAATCAGATCACAGTATGATACGAACGGTGATTAATTCCAAAATTTGGGGTTTTAACTGTTGTTTTCCGTCTACTCATGATTGGTTCAGTCGGCGTTGGTTGAAATTCATTGTACTTGTCTTTCAATCTGATTGGCCAGTTTTGTTTAAGTGACCCCGGTAACAGTAGTCGCACTGTAAGCTCCATATTATTTTTGAGTTTTAGAGCTGCTATCCTCCTTTATGTAGAAACTTCACCAAGTTCATGCTTGTGATTAATTGGTGCTGCATACAAGTAGTTTTGTTAAATCATTTGCAAGAACAGAAGAGGAAGTTGTGTTTACTCTGATGATGGTGACAAGAAGGCACTAAAACAAAGAAGTTACCTTTATCATCATCATCATCGTCATCATCAGTTACCAGCGGCATATGGTGTACTAAGAATAGAATGTCATATCATATTGCTCAACTTGTATTTGGTGTTTAAACTTGTTTGTAATGTTGTATTTTTATAAAATGTTGATTACTTGACAAGAGTCATATAAGATTCAGTTCAAATCTCAAACATTTGTTTTACCATGCAATGCTAGTGCATAGTTTAGCACTAGTAAAAAATTGATTGCAATTTATTATACAGGAAGTGGAGCCTGGTGTTGGTGAAGCTCTTTGTCGACTATTTCCTGAAGATGAAACTGTAGACATCAATACATCACACCATTCATCAGAACGACGACACAGGAAGGAAAGGGATTCAGCTAGGTTAGCACCAATCATCATAGCCTGCTGGTGGACACAAGTCACTTAAAGCCAATATCTGACTGACTGTGCATGAGATAACCTTTTCAGCGCTTCACAGGGACGTGTGATTGTTGCTTAAAGCATAGAGGATCACATACCATCATCATTTTATAGCAGTCAGAAAGCCAAGGATTATCTGTGTGTTTTCCTTAGTAGCAGGACTTGCCTGGTGCTACTCCCCACTGGGGGAGGAGAGGGAATTAAGCTTACAGGATTTATGGTTCATTCTGTGGTTTTAGCCTTCATTGAACACTCCTTGCGGAGGCTGTTGGTGTTTTGTTCTCACATTATCCTATATTTTGCTGTGCTTTGTAGGGTGTGTGGGAATATTGTGATCAAGCATTACCTCCACTCTCAAATGGACTTAAGGCTATTCGTCAGCCTAGGACTTTCAAGAATTAGAGAATTCCTCAATGGATTCACATCAAAAAAAGACTTTTCGGTCGCATATGAAGATCTTGTCTTGAAAATGGACATACCACCGGACTGAAAATTTTGTATACGGCTCTGGGCGGTTGACAACAGATTAAGCTGAAGAACTAACAAAATTACAGATGCTTTCCAAAACTGTTTTCGAAGTAGGACCAACAAAGAAATTCCTGTTTTTTCCACAAGAAATTTCTCTTGCGGTGCTTGCACATTTTCAGGTGGAAGATTAATGCAAAGAGAGTTGGCATTAATCACTGTTTTTTTCCTGTAGCAATTCCACCAAGGAGTTTGTACAGTCTTCAGTTGGATATTAATAGGGAATAAGATTACTGGTGTAGGGGAAGCCTCAAGGGACAGTTTTAACATTTTGTTGCATAGCTTTGTAGGACGTGACTGAGCAATAAGGGTTTGTGTTGTTGCAGTCAATGCACTGTGTTCACTTGACTGCTTTTTTGCTGCTTTCATGCACAACATTTGACTTCAGCAATGTAATTCCTGCGGGTATTTTGTTATTCACTCCTTGAGTGTGTGACATGCAAATGATGTGTTTTTATGCAAAAGCATAAGATGTCATCAATGGCTGGACGGTGAATAAGACTCGTGAATGTATCATCCTTGGGACTTGAAACAATAGTGTTTGAGTTTACGGTGAGCTCAACTGAGGAAAGGACTAGATATCTTCACCACCTAGGACAATATTATGAAATGATGTCAGTCCACTCCGCAGTCAATTTACAACAGAGTGCACCGAGGATTGCAAGTGGGTTTGCTGTATGGAGGTGACAGGGCTGTGCTTCCATAAAACTTAACTTGGTTCTAACTTACTCAAACCGTGACAGGTTATGATTGTTGTGTTTATGTTATAAGCTTACATTGTCTGTTATCTGTTCATGTGTTTGTGCGGCGAGTTCTCTGTTCTCTAATCCCTGGGGAAATTCATAAGATGACTGTTCCTTGTTGTGTGTGTTGATTGGGGGCTGTAGAATATACCTTTAATTTGAAGATGTTTTTGTTACTAGGCGTCGCCCTAGACACTCCGACGAATTACGCAAACTGAAAAGAAAGCGTAGAGGTAAAGTAATTTTCTTTCCATGGATTACTATTAGAGTTTACCCTGATTTCCTTGAGAGGGAGACAGGTGCACCATTACATCACAACGAACTTCATACATTTTAGGATGCATAGGAATTGTGTCCCTTGTATTGTATTTTTAATCATCTGTTTATTTTAACATTTCCCTTAGTTACCAAACTTGGTTACTTCCAAACTTACAGCTGGTTCACACCTATGACACAAATGCAAGTGCGAGTGCAATCGTTATTGACATGAAACACAAATACAAATGCAAGCATTAGGAATACAATGCATGCAGCATGCTTGCACATTTGGGATGGTTCTCCAACATGGTGAACAGGTCACCCTTCACTCCCTTGTGCTTGCATTTGCCTTTAGGTAAACAATGTCCACATGTACTTGCACTTGCCCTTGCATTTGTGTTTGTACATTTCCATTGCTCATGTGAATCAGTTTTAAGGTTGATATCTATTGTGGTCACAAAGCTGGTTTCTGCAAGCATGATTACCCAGCTGTGATTTGCAGACGCGATTTATATTTGAAGTTGCAACACAAGTGCAAGAAAATCAAATCAAATAAAAAAAAACACTAGTGTAAACAGGCCTTAAGACAGACGTCCCTTAGGTGGACACACCATCGAGGAAGACACCCGTGTAAGGCAGTTTATTAGATAGAGCAGACAACCCTGTTTTTGATGAGTTAGGACAGGCTGGGGGTGGGGGGGTGGGGGAGGGTCTTCCAACAAAACAAAAACAAAAATGGAATCCATGGGGAGGTTGCTAAGTAAGACTTGAATTTGTATGGATAGAATTACACCACCCCCTCCCCCCCCCCCCCACCCCTTCTCCTGAAAAGAAAAATTGAATTGCCCTTGACCAGACCTTAGACCATGGGTGGTGGTTAGTCCCAAAATTGTTATTTTAATGAGCATACCCTTGAAGCAAAGCAAATTGAATTCTTTTTTTTCTAAACCTCGCTCTACAGTGAAGGAAATACATTTCCAAGGGCGTGACTTGATATATTTTTTGTGGGCGTTGAGGAGGTGGAGGCAGGGCATCCCCCCCCCCCCCCCGAGAAGCTGAGAAGTTCTCTTAACTCTGCTCCTTATTTAAAGCAGTTTTCACATGCACAGAAGTTTGCAGTTTTGGTTATGTTGAACTGTCTTTGCTGTAATAATAATAAATAAATTCTTGTGTAGAATAATTATTCCACAATATTGGGTTTTTTTATGAGGTCATAGCCATTGGGATGTGTAGGGCACAAGATTAAGTACAATAAATGATTGTTTTACTAAATATACAACCCCTGGATTGTCTCGTGTTCTTAACAAGTGGATTCGGAGCTCAAGATTTTGATAATGTGATGAGAATAGAAATCATAACTAAATATTCATATTGTTGTATTATAAATCTTGATATTCCACTAAAATGAGAAATTGTACTTCATTACAGTGTTAGTTTGAGGTTTAAACCGTGAGAATCAAGTACACTTTCACTTGTCGTTATCTATCACAGAGTACAGATCGAAACATTTCCTTTAAAAAAAAAAAGATTTGTACTGTTTTCTTGCATGAGCTGACCACCTAATAGCCATGCAGCTGCTCAAATCCTTAGTCTGTCTATAAAAACTATCGTAGTAAATAATGGTAATAGAACTAAGTGGAGTGCAATTTGGTCTGAAATCATACGCGTGATTTCAAAATCGAACGAGCGCGAAGTGCGAGTTCGATGTGAAATCACAAGTATAATTTCAGACCAAATTGCACAACACAAAGTTCAATTACCACTTATTACACCTATTTTGAAATCACACAGTTTTATTGTCTATATTAATCTTTTATTTTTGTTATCACATTTCCATTTTGATGGGCTAAAAAAAGGATGCGATTTAGAGCAAAAAATAGTGCGATTTCGGAATAAATCGCACTGGTGAGAGCCAATCAGATTGCAAGGATCACCAACGATTTCAAAACGGGTGTAATAAAGGCTTTTATCCATCTGTTATTGTTTTTTGTTCCCTCGTTAGTACTAACCAATATAACAGGGAGTAATCTGTTTGAATTGCTGTTCAGTTTCAGGTTCAAGGCATCATTCACGGGACCACCACGAACCCTTAGCCAGATATGAAGACAGGTATTGTTACACTGTTTTACAAACTGTGCCTTCTGCTTTATAGTATATCTGCAATACTTGGGATCACACAGCGGTCAGAAGCGTACTCAAATCCGACAATCAACCTGGTAGTTTTAAATGCACACATTCAACGGTGCAAAACTTGCCCTTTTAATCAGACACCAGTCGTTCAAAGGCCGGATAACTTTATCCTGTGGATAAGTCACTATCCGACAGTTTCAATCTGTGCAAAGATTTCAGTATTTTTTCTTGTACAACCGAATATGCACACTCTAACCACAGTTAAGTTAGGGAGGGTACGAAAACCTTCGACAACGTTTAACGTCAAGTATATTTTAGACCCTGAATAGTGCCTTATCCAGCGGATAAAGTTATCCGGCCTTTGAACAACTGGGGCCAGAACGTCGACAAAATTTCGGGACACCAAGAGAGTCTATTACAATCTATTGAAAAAAAGGCTAGTTATTGCATAAAATGCACTTTATGCAAACATTTATGTATTGGTGAGACAGGAAGAAGACTGGGCGACTGATTTTGCGAACATCTTTGAGACATTGAAAGAAATGACAAGGATACGTCTAAACCATTCGCTTGACACGTTAACCTGCCTAACCACTCGTACAAACACATAGCAGTCTGCGGCAAAAATAATTCTTGTTTTCCATGTTACCATGCTCGCACCACAAACAACCCATGATTCCTTGATTTGCTCTGACGAAGGGCTAACCGTCGAAATGTCAGTACCCGAATCTCTTTACAGTGACCAAATTACCTTACCAACTCTGTTGATAAACCAAACATTCGTTTCTACTCCCCACCGACGCAGCACCGCAGTTTCTAGTACGAAAATTGACCGCATTTCAGCCCATGTTTTTTGTCAGTTGTTCGCTGTAAGTGAGAATGGCCGCACTAGCCAGCTGTTGTTTAAAACATGTCTTAAAATCTTACCGCGGTTTGGTTATGAACATTGTTTTGATTTAACTGTGTATGTTTTTGGCTCCATGTAAGCTACAATTTCAGCAGCTACAAGGACAAGCAAAAATTGTAATGTCTGAAGTTTCCGCAGTAAAGAACCTTTAATATCATTTTCAGCGTGAAAGACAACAAAAGGTGCACAAACCTTTAAAAGAGAAAAACGCTGTATGAAAATATAAAAATTTCAATTTAACAGATTGCTAAGCATACTGCTAGGAAAGGAATAGAAAGTGCAGTTTTTCACTTAATTTCTCTGATACCATAAAATCTTGTTTGTAAACCGCATGATAAAGACAAGACAAGTCTTAAGCCCCCTCTGAAGTCCAACTTGTGACTTTCTGTACACCTATTGGATGCTCTAATATTGCAAGGAGTCTCCTTGTAGCTTAGTGGTTAGAACATCTGTCTTGTATGCAGATGGTGGATGTGGGTTAGACTCCCGCCCGTGTTCATGTCAAAATGGATACAGTTTATATATTACTTGATAAAGCTACACATTAAACTTTGATCTCACTGTATCACGTTTTGAAATGTTTTCAAGTTTGGTCATACGTCATAATAAAGGCCATGATAAGCACAGAGGGTTAATGGTTCCAGTGTTGAATGGTTGATTTACCTTTGCAGATCTCGCTATGGAGGTGTGCGGCGAGAGACCCTTCTCCATGGAGTAAGTAATTTTCTTTTGTTGCTTTTTCGTTTTCTGAAGTCTAAGCACTGTATGTTGCGCAGAAGTTTTAAGAAGTAGGAAATTTGGCATTTTTTAAAAGCGTTTTTCAAGCGACTGTCGTTTGCTTTGGTTTTGTTTTACGTCACTCTGTAACTCGCGCCACTTTGTCAACCAATGAGAAACAAAACCCAAACCAATCGGCACTTCCCCGCGCTTGGCGCCGGCTACTTGTATTTGTCTGGAATTCTCATTGGTTGCGTTGTTTGCGTGCTTTGATTGGCCAGAGTTGTCACTTTGGTTTTGGTTTTTAAGACAATCATTTGAAAACCGCAGTAAAACACAAGCGTCAAACGACGTCTAGTACTAATCATTGTCGTCTTCAGCATAGAATGCAGTTCCATTTAGTCTGTTATCATTCCAAGGACAAAAGTTATTCCGTAAAATTCTGAAAGTAACAATCCTCTTTCCTTTTGGAACTGGCAATTATTAGAAGTTCTTTATTGTCAAATAGGGCCAGTGGTGGGTTAATTATCCAGGGCCCAGTTGTTCAAAGCCCGATTAAGCTAATCCTGGGTTAATTTGAACTTTGATTCGAGTTATGTATGTCAGACTACCGTAAAATTAATTATTAATCAACAAAGATTCTTCAAAAGATTTCTGTCCCTTTCTTTTGACTTCGACTTTTCTTTACCATTAGATTAAAATTAACCTTTATTTAAGAACATTTTTAACGAGAGAGATGAAAACCACGATGAACTTTTAATCGGGGTTTAGCGTTAAACAGTAATTCTGCGTACCAGTAACTAATCACCAGTCTCTCTCTTTCAGTCCTATTCAGATTACATGCGGGAATACCAGCGGTCACGTCACTCGTCTTCTCTCCCCCCTTTAAGAGTAAGACATTTGTTCTGTCTGTTATTATTATTACAGTTGAAGCTCTCGTTAGCGACCACCTTGGGAATTGGAAAAAGTGGTCGTAGCTAGAGCTGGTCGCTTATGAGAATGCAATCTCGAAAGCGACCAAAAGCTGAGACAATAGAAGCTGGTCACTTGCCAGAGCTTTTAGAATAAAGCTTTCTACCTCGGTCTTAGGGTAACACTCTTGATCCAGCCGTTAATCATCTTGAATTTTAGATTCGAGATCTTTACCTACGACCATGATTAGGCAGTGCAATATTACTGTATATGTGATCACGAAGTGTATACTTTTATCAAAGAGTTGCCGTAATACGTATCAGAATCTTTGAGTGGTCGCTTACGAGAGCTTAAAAACAAAGGAAAAGACTAGTTGGTAATTCGCAAAAGCGGTCACGGTCGCTTATGGGAGCGGTTGCTTATGAGAGTTTTTGATTACAGAGTTTAAGCCACCTTTCTTTGATCTAAACCTGTGCTTTTTTGTTTTTAGTCCCATTTCCCTTCCCGAACTGTGGATCTTCCGCCATATTATCCAATGCATATGAGCCATAGTAGCTCTCGAAGTGGAGGTGGCTACCATCGAACTGTAAGCACTCGCTCTGCTACTGTATTGTGTCAAGGTTTTTGTTGTGAATGTAAATGTTTTGTTTATAGCGGATATGCCCTTAGCTAAACATTTAGGGTCAGTTATTAAAAGATATTTTAGACGGTGTTTAACAAAACCACGCTTTAAACCGTTTTCAATTTTGCCACCAGTCACAACTAAACATTGGCTGCTGATGACGGTAGCAAGAAGGCTTTGTATGCCAGTGTGGAAAACTATTTTTCTACTTAAAATAAACCACTTATAAACAGATTTGGAGGCCCACTGATTGTCCTAAGCCACGGCCTAAGTTAGACTCTGTTTATATAACTGGCCCTTAGTTTTCGGGAACTACACTCAAATAATTAAACGCAAAAAGAGTGCTATCATTTGAAATCAAAACGTCAAATCAAGTTAACATGGTTACGTGTTTGAGCATTCGTGTTTATCCCTGGCCAAGCTCTTGGTCTGCTTTGGTCCCAGTAGCCCGTCCCAGACAACCCAACTGTTATAGTTAGAGTGCTCTGCGTGTTGGGGTCGGTGGCTCGTGGCTAGGTCGTATAGTTTTCACAAGGAACGGTTCGCTACATTGTTTCTCTTCACCCAGGTGTATAAGTGGCTACCTATTCCAGGGGGGTTAGCCATCCTTTTTCAACTGGTTCCTTAATGCTACAAAACTCGGGTTAAGGTTCGGCCGTGTGGGAGTGACAGTACCTTACAATAGTTCAACTGTACGGTTTGAATATGGAACTGTTATGTTTAAGGAATCTAACAAGTGAGTCAGAGGGCAGTTTTCAGTGTATTTTAGACTGACATAGCCAGTAGGCTTCCAAGATTAAAACAAAAGTTATGTGGCCCTGGTTTTGTAAATGTGTTTTTTTTTTTTGTCATGTTAGGTCGATCCTTATGCGGCAGCCTGTGATGAATTTCTCAGGAGAACTCAGTCCGAGCGAGGCAGCAGTCGATACCGCAGCAGCAGACGGAGGTAGCACAGCCGTCTGTCTTCAGCCATTTCAACCACATCATCACTTCTACGACAAACACCTTTGTAAAATAATTTCAACAATTCTGTTCCAACAGTGTTCGGCTTAGAACTTTTTTATGTTTGTAAACACAGTTTAGAATATTGTATTAGGAGTAATTCGTATTAATTTTTAGTGCAGAGGAGAAATTAACCTGTATATGTGAATATTTCACCTGAATTCTATTGTTTAAGCCGTCTTCATGAATTCTCTTCTCAAATGTTAGAACTATGTTGACCATCTGTTAATACAGAAAAACTGACAGTTCAAGTAAAAGTCAAGACCTTACATTTCTGTGTTATCGTCCTTTTCTTCAATAAAAGCCACTTGATTGGTAGAGTACGAAAGTAACACGCGAATCTGCAAAGAAGCGAACTCGCGAGGTGCGAAGCACGCAAAGCGCGGGTTCTCGCGCGCGGTTTCATACCTGTCACTCTCCATTTCATTGTTCGCTAAGCCGGAATCTTTTGTTCATACGGTGGATCGAGGCAAAAATTGCTGCTAGGTGTTAACAGTGCCATTTCTGACATTAGAGAGGCAAGTAGCAAAGCGAGCCGACTGGAAAAAGCTTAATTGACTCGTGTGATAAGCTCGCCCTCTAGACTTTGAAGAAAGGGACAGCTGGCAGTCCAGTCCAGTCCAGTTTAGATTTTTATACATGAAAAGACGCTACAGGACCAATCGTGTTGTCAACGAGATGGCAATGACGTGTAAAGAATCCAGTCACCTTAAGGCCATTTCCGATTCTATGAACCTCGCTATGAAAGCGAGGCTAACTGCAAAGTTTTCATTCATATGCAAACAAAACTAATTTTCATATGAAAAGTTTTGCACTTAGCCTAGCGTTCACAATGAGGTTCACAAGGCAACTCGGAAATGGTCTGTTGCAAACAGTCATCTTACCAGTCTAGTGCATTTCATTGTATTAACCTTGATAAGAAGCGAGCAAATGACTTCAGAAGCAAAATTCACGCTGTCGTTGGTTTTGAGCCATTTTAAACAAACCTTGTTGGAAGGAAAGAAAAAGGGTTGTTTTGCGCCAATATGTGACAGAAACAATGACGTTAGGTTAGGGCTCGGGTGGAGATTGATAGCTGAAATAAATAGATGCTCAAGAAGGGAAGCTTCGAACGCGTATGTGCTGCGTTTCTTTAAGGACACATGTCCAAGGGTAGCTATCCGGCCCCAGTTGTTCAAAGAGCGGATAACTTGCTATGCAGCAGATCAAATAGTTGGAGTATATTTTATCCGCTAGATAGAGCTATCGCTTTTTGAACAACCGAGGTCTGACCGATAGCTCACCAATATGAACTTCTAGTAGAAAGTTTGAAATAAAAAAGACGAATAGACTACAAGATACAAATAGTAAATTCGGACGAGTTCTATCTCTCCGGGTACGTTAGTTGGATGGACCCCATCACCTGAAAGCGTTTCTCTACCGTATGAATGCTATTACGTTATGTAATCATTTTGAGGACGGTGCCTACTAATAGCGAAGTATTTTTGCACGGTTTATCACCATGCGGGAAAAGCAGATCTTGGTACCGGGTATTGAAATCCAGAAAGAAAATTGGGGGTAACCACGCATTTTTTAGAGATAACTAAGCAACAATTATTCTAAAAAGCAGCAAAATGCAAAGCAATGTGTGGCGTTTTTTTCCAAATTGAAGCTTTATTATCTCTGAAAAATGCATGGTTACCCCCAATTTTCTTTTTGGATACCAAAATCACTTGCTAAGTTCTGCTTTCTCCGCATAGTTTTAAAGCGCGCAAAAATATCCCTGTAATAGTAGGCACCAACCATAGGAAACCCGAGTATCTCCAGATGTGTAGAACGTATGCGCAGTAACAAAAGTAGGCACCGTCCTTAAACCAATCAGAACCGGCGGTTTTTGTTACTTCATTTCCATTGTGAAGGGCTAAAGAAAGGATGCGATTTAGATCAAAAAATGGTGCAATTTAGAGGTTAACTGTAAATTATCAACCTGATTGTCTTAATCATCATCGCCAATCCCATTTACGATAAAATACTTTATTTAACGTGGGGTTTACGCTTAGCTTGATCAGCTAGTTTACAGGTAATCCACGGCCAAGTATATACTAAAAATTAGAAACTAAAAATGAACAACAATTCATGGTATAAAAACTGTAAAAGCTTAGAACTTACAATACTATTTGCAAGGCTAAAAAGTTAAAAAGATATTAAAAGCCAAACGTTTTCGACTAATCAAGTCATTCTCAGGGTAAAAAAAACCGCCCGCTTCATGCATATTTTATATTCTTTAGGTGATTCCTGATAGGAACAGTTTTGCTACGTAAGAATGGACTTGTTTGTTCAGACTGGGGCTCCATTGTTGGATCATTAAGCCTTCAATGATTCTGCGCTTGTGAAAAGATTGGGCCGTACAAAGTATTCACCAATTAAACGAATGAGTTGGATTCTCGCGTAGGTGATGGGCAGGTTCAGAGTCATTAAAGGGGAATCAAGTGAGAATCATAGAAGGCTTAATGATCCAACAATGGAGCCCCAGTCTGAACAAACAAGTCCATTCTCACGTAGCGAAACTCTACCCATCAGGAATCACCTAAAGAATATAAAATATGCATGTAGCGGGCGGTTTTTTTACCCTGAGCCGGAATGACTTGATCAGTCGAAAACGTTTGGTTTTTAAATCTTTTTAACTTTTTAGCCTTGTAAATAGTATTGTAAATCCTTAGAACTTAGTAAGACGAAAAAAAAAAAATCCAGTATCGGTCAAAACTTAAGCGATCGGATTTTGTTCTTCATTTCATTAGTGCCGGCTTTAATTCTAATATCATTTGTTAGACCAAAGATCTTGCCAACAAGGAAATGCTCCATGTTTTTTCGACCGTCCAGGAGGTTTGGGGGATTCGTAACGATCACTATTTTCGTCATCATCGCCATTATCAAGACTAAAAAACAATCCCCATTTAGAAGCAAGAATTTCATTCACCGATTTAACAAACGTTAGAACTGCCAGCTTCTGGAATTGCTAGAACTGTCTTTTGCAAGTTAGTAAGCAGCACCACAGGAAAGCGCGCAGTGCTAATAGCCTTCATTTTACTTTTCTCAGTTTTAAGTAAGAACAGCATGATATCACTGAATGTTTGCCTCTGGAAATGCCGGCAACGTTGACCTGTTTTTCTCGTTTTATTGATACAAAAGGGTTTTTTTTAACTCCTTAGAAAGTAGTTATTTACTGAGAAGTGATGGATAGACTAGATTATACCAAGGGGAAAAAGTCTTCAATGTCGTTGTAAAATTTAAAACATTTTGACTACAAAGCAGTTTAATGCGTGATATGAAGCAGGTGTTATGCTCTGCTTTATTTTGTCGCCTCAGGCTAAAAGCAATCGTCGCTATGACAACAACTTGAATTGCTACTATAAAGTTAGTTACCATATGTCTGAAGTCATAACGCAAAGCCGCTCAATAATTGATGACAAACCACAGCAGGTAACCATTCACTCAACTACTGTTTGGAACGTTGTTGTGGGAACAAGAAATCTGATTCCAAGTCTTCGTCTCATCTCTTGATATAGAAAGATATTTTATTCTTGGCCGTAAAATCTACCAATTGTCGCGAACTTTAAATGCGTATTTAATGCGGGTTTGAAACAGAGAAAATGTCGGATCGCCGTTTGCTGTGTGTGGCATGTCACGATCCAAGTCCCGGACCAATAAGACGGTTATACTATCAAACACGCAAACACGGACCTTTCTTCCCAGTATTGGCGACGCTAAAACACAGCGGAAACGCTGGTTTGTTCTCAGGAGGCCGTGTGGCTGTATGCATAGGGTGTTCCAGTCATTTGCAAAGGCAGTGGATGGCTTATGAAAAGAATTGGACTCCGCTGGAGAAAAGGTCTTATACATTACTGGCAGGTATGTGAGTTAACGATGGAATAAATTCAGAAACGTAAATACATGCTGTATAATTTGGTAGCCTGTTTTCTCCTCTCTTAGCAAAGAGAAGTTCCAAATGAAAAAAAAAAGGTTTATTTTTTCCTGTTTTTCCCGTTAATTAATGTGCTAACTGTTTTAATCCCACCGCAATCTACGACCCTAGAACAGCCTAGAGCCTACATGGTAAACCACATCGGAGGTAATAACATAAAATAAGACCTGATGCCTTGTTCGGTTAGTGCAAATAAACTGTTGATTCAGCTTGCCACCTGAGTATTTGAATATTCCTTTGAGTGGAAATAATAGAATTCATTCAGTTTTCTTGGATGATCTTTTTCAGCTAGCGAATCAAATCTAGAAAATAGGGCACATCTTATTCTCTTGACATGGAATTAATAGAATAACGCCATAAATTCATTCCAAAACAGGCTCTTTTCAAATACCTTCCAAAGGAGTCGGCGTCTGAGTGGTTTGTCTGATAATCACTGAACTTCATGCAGTCTAGCTGCGGTAAGCTTGACTTTGTATGACCTGATTCTGACTTATGAGTCCATGGATTAAGTTCTTAAGTTCGAATTTTCAGGAGCGCCACTGTAGTAGTTTTCAAAAAGTGAAATTTGAGCACCCTTCGATGACGGCAAACTACTTAGAGACAGTGTTTTCCCTTTTTCACTAAGTTTTGTTAAGGATGTCATTTGCGTTTATCCTTCTAAAAGCCGAAAAACATTTAAGTTTAAGTTCATTTTACCTTTGGTCCAATTTTTACTTTCCTTTGTTTTGTATATGGTAATGTATGCATGATAATGAGCAGAGAATATGAAAAATAAAAATTGAAGCAAGATAAAATTGAACTACAGCATATATCTTTTAAGCATTATAAGTGTTTGACAAGATCGTTTAACGCCAAGTAAATTGATTTCAATCGAGGGCTGAGTGGTGTAAACGTACAATAAGACTTATTTTTATCCTCTGGAGTATATTTTGCTGGCTGATTTTTTTAAGGAAAGATTTGGTGATTTAGGATAAGAAAACGGTCAACATGATACGTTATGCACCTTTCTAAATAAATAATAACTGATACGCGAAGCTGACAGTTTGAAAGGAAAATTGTTCCTAAATTTGTGTCGTGTGGGCTTAAGTCCTGTGAAATCGCAACTGAATAGCTGGCACACACGTCATTGTGTCAGGTAATTAGTATATAATTAACGGCACCATTTTTGAAAAACGTGTGAAGAATTTCCGGGGCCATATAAAGGAAGGCTGGCTAGTGATTTTGCGTTGTTGTGGTATGGATTATACGGCAAGAACTGCATTTTCTTAACCGATTCAGGTTGTTTTCCGTAACTCATGACCCTCTTTATTTTAATATTTTAATAGTCACCGCCGTTGCATATTCAATCAGCTTCGTACCGTATTATATTGTACGTACGTGACGATGATTATCTTATTTTTTTCTTATGTTGTGTAGCAGCTGCTGTTTTCAAGATCTATCACCCTACAAAATTGTCTTGTAGGGTAATCATGATTACTTTACCATTTCTGTACGTTTTGTTTTCTTGATATGAAATGACGCCGACCTCAAAATAAAAGCTCTAGTGATCGGCGTAGCAAGCAAGTCGGTTTTGTTTAATATGGTAATGACCTGTAATGAAATGTTTCTGAATTTTTTCATAAACAACAGCCGGGCCGGACTTTCAAACCATTAAGCTACCAACTGCCTAGGACCTCCATTTTCATTGATCCGTTTATACTTACCATGGACAAGATGAAAAAACAAGGCTGATTTCACGATTAGGGAAACCGATATTCTAGAATCCAATATTTCGAAAGTCACAGCCTTACAGAACATTATCTGTAAAACAGCTACTATACAAAGTTAAAAAAACACCAGAGCTCAAAACATCAGCATTTTAATCTCTCCAGGGTAGCCAGTTTACCTTATCTACTTAGTGGTGTGTCCCCCCCCCCCCACCCCACCCTCCCCCTGATGTCATCACTTGCAATACATGTAACCTGTGAAGTATCTTCGCTGACGACTTTTGTCCCCTATATGTTGTCAGCGCATTATATTGCACCAGTGTTTCTATCTGAAGCCTTTCAGTTAACTCTTATATATGTTACAGCTGAAAGAGAGCACAAAGACGATGATGAAAAGGAAGTTCTGTTTGGTGATCAGGGCGCCAAAAGACAGTGGCAAAAGGCAGCCAAGACAATAACAACCCAACAACAGGTCAGCCTTTGAAACTCATCTGCGTGCGGGTAAAATTTGTAGGCAAAAGAGAGGGGGGGGGGGAGGGGGAGGGGCTGGAGGTAATTTGCTCCAATTAAACTTGTTTATGCGACTGGTGGATACAGATATTCGACTGCTATTTTTGTTTATAGTAACCAGTTTAGGATTTTCTTGTACTCTGCATCCTTCTACATTGCATGTAGCATAGGGTTAATAGGTTTGCTGACGAATTAACGAAATTTCAGTTGCTTATATCCCGCTAATACAAATTCCTCCGAATGAAAATGTCCCCAGACAGTTTTGCTTTGTGACAAACTCAAAGTTGCTTTAAAGTCAACCGATTCTAAAAAGGTCACTCGGCAGTCTCCCGGACCACCTTAAAAACGCATAGGATGCAGGATATTAGGCTAAGTAACGACAAGTAATAATCATTGCTGTTTGAGATCTCCTGATTTCAGGCTACCACTGTGCCGACCTACCTTACAGTAGTTGTAGACTCGTTTAGGGTATCTATTTCAACATCATATTTGATTTCTTAGGAAAGATTCGTAAGAAAGATTCTCTTCCACTGATACGAGTTCTGAGTTGTATGGGACATAGAGGATCTGGGCCAAGTTGTTCGAAAGCCGATTAGCGCTAATCCACGATTAATCTCGCCCATTCAAAATGTTTTTAAAAGCTAATTTTAAGCTAGTGGTAAGAAAACTGTTAGTCAATTGTCCAGTAATTAACCTCCAATCAAAGTTCTCGTTAACCAGGATTTGCTTAAGGAAAAACAACTGGGCCCTGAAGTTTCCTTTACCATAAGTTTAAAATCAGCTTTAAAAATCTTTTCAATGAGCGAGATGAAAACCTCAGTTAATTCTTAGTTAGCATTAACGTTAACCGGCTTTCGAACAACCGTGCCCTGGCGTTTGGTACAGGCCTAGTGGACCGTCTATTACTGATCCAGGTCCAGGTCTGGGCCAGATTCAAAAGTCCTCCCAAGTAAGATGGGTCCTAGGTATTTGTTCCTTAACAATAGACTATGGTTAAAAAACAATGCATTGGAAGAAATCAACGCATTCGCACATGTGATAGGGTTTGTTCGCTGTTTTACTTATTTTGGTTAACTGTTTAGGTCGTTCAACACCTGTCACATGACAATCACCCAAGCCCCGTCAGCAGATTCAGAATGGCGGCGCATCGAGTTCAGGAACATAGTGAACCCAATGCAGTTGGACCAAGTCTCCGAGATGTAGTGCAACTCGCTCGCGAGGCTAATGAGGAAAATCCCGAGGACTCGGGCGAGTTACACCTTCCGGCCTTGGCAAGCAGTTCTCCGGCAAACCGAATGAATTTGGGATTCCCAGAATTACAAGATACGCTTCAACGTAGAATGCGCGAGAGTACTGATATTTTGATTCGTAAAATAGCGGAGATTCAGTATGAAGAGAATCTAAAACAGTCTCAGGAAACTATTCGCGAGGCACTGGACCGTGTGAAAAAGGCTCAAGACCGAGCGCAGTTTGTAAAGAGTCTGGGACGAGATCTTAAGGAACGTCTTTACGGAGAACTTGAGTTTAGAGAAGCAAACAAAGGAATGAAGGATGAAAAAGACAGCGAAGAACGCGAGAAAAATGATCACAAACACAAACAAATACTACAAGAACTTAAGAAAGAAAAGGAATGGCAAAGGAGAACGGAGCTGATGATCGCAAAACAAGAAAAAAGAATTGAAGAACTGAGACAAGAAGTGAAGATCGAGATTCGAGGAATCATGGAAGAACAGAATAAACATTACGAGGAAATGAAACAAATGTTGAAGGATTCCAGAGCGCTGGTGCCGCACCATGGAAGCGATCACGCATATGTGAGTCTAGATGGGTCAACACGTTCCGGATCCAATTATGAAGAACAAATCCCAAGCAGAGAAAGAAGGCGTGGCAGGGATTTGAAGACACCCGTCGAGCAAAATTCTAGGTCAAGCACGCCAGAATTTTACATCCAATAAACTTCCACTTTTGATTTTGTTTTTCTAGTTTGTAGAATTGTGAAGATAAGTCAACTTTACAGCAAAGTAATTAAAACTATTGTCAGTGTCTTCTGTTTGGCGGTTTGGCCACAAGAGGATATCATGCAGAAGCTGTATTGACTTTTATAAAGTTGTGACCACATAACACGTACGTGCTGGGATTGTTGTGTTTGTGTCATACACAAACACAAACGTAAGAACCACCCTTTATAAATAAACAGAACTAGCCATATGAAAGTGACACCTTAGGATGTCATATATAGAGGGAGATATAGGATGACCAAGCCTTGTACAAAATATTTCATTCACGGAGTGAGGAGTTACAACCACCGCGTACAGCATCACAAACAGCACGACAAGAAAGTACTACTCAAACGATTCCCATTAAGTGGGTTGATATACAGTTTGGAGTTGTTTATAGAATTCAATATCTGACCAATCAACAACCTTGCTGGGTTTTCTGACCAATCAGCATAAGACTATTGTCAAGTGGCCTTATGGGAATTTTCCCAGGCTTTTCAACTAGTTGTGCGTGCTGGCTCGGTGCTGTGATTGGCTCATTATGTTGCAGTGCCGACGTTGATTGGTTGATATCAGGAATAAAGGTGGCCAGGAGTTAGTGGCCAGATATACGCAGCTATTTAGAGTATCAACTTTAGAGTTCAACAACACAAGCATTCTTCAAAGAGGTATAAACGGACCATGATTGATAACCGTGACGGAACTGACAATTGAACAAGGAAATTGTGCTGAATTTGCAGACTTGAACAAATTGTACCAGCTGGTTGAAAGGTTCACACATTTTCAAAGCAAATCTCCCTTTAAATCTCTCTTTGCTCTATTTTTAATTAATTGGGCTAGAAGTGTTCAGAACATTTTCGTTCCTTAATTTTCCACGCGTAGAAAACTGTATATAATCTTCTCTACAACGTAATATTTTTAGCTGAGTAGATTTTGCCTACAGCTAAGGTGTATTAACTTTTATAAAGTTGTCACTTCCACATGTGTGCTGTGATTGTTTTGTTCACCGTATTATACCAGAATTTTTAAAGTAAAAATAGGTATCTCGTCACGAAACATTTTGATCGACTGTTTGGAGGTACCTATTGAAAGTGCGTCTAGGGTTCCACCTCTCTGATTTATATAAACTTTTAATTACTCACAAGTCCAGTTCGTGCCTGTATCGTATACTACCAGTAGTACCTTAGTATCTTAGAAATAGTAAAGCAAGCTATGGTCATCACGAGTCGTGTGTCCTTTAGTATCCTAAGAAATATGTCTATTGCATGGAGTTCCCACGCGCAACTTGTAACCAGCCTCATTCCAACATTTTTTTTTGTTCTCTTTTAATCTCCGCTAAAAAACAGTCCTTACTTTTTGTGTTCCAAGTCGTACCACCACGCGGTCTTTGAAGCCAGTTGAAGGGAAAGTCTGGAGTGAGACAAGACTGGGGAGAAGCTAAATGAAGTTATGAAATATTTTTTATAGTCTTTCACTGTGTGTACTGTGTAACGTTTTCTCGCCTCACACACGTGAGGAGAATACACGCTTTCAGCGTGTTTTCGCGTCTCCTTCCGTAAATTTCAAAAGAGAAATATGACTGTTCTGAAGTCTTCTTTGCGCCAGTGCCGCCGCTTGCTTGACATGTTTCCCAATATAAACGAAAAAGTGCCTGATCACCGGCTTATATACCGAGCGCACTAGTTTGTATTTCTTGAGACGTTTCCCTGTAATATAGACAAGCTATTCAACGGACGCACAAGTATCACTGACGCACTCCCCCCTCCCCTCATCGGAATAACGCACCATTTAACTATAAATAGCTTGTCAGGACTTTTTCATCGAAAAGAAAGAAGAAAACAACAAAACAAATAGCAACCAATCGGCGATAAGTTTTCAAAAGTTTAACTATAATAATAATAATACTCTTTATTGGAGACCATTAACAGACGTAATGGATTATTATTATTACAATTATTATATTAAAACTTTTCTTGCATTAGTTGGGGTTCTTAAATTAATTTTGGGAGAGTTACCAAAGTAAAATTGACAAAATGAAGAGAAGATTTTTTATTTACATACAACAGCTGTATTATAATATATCGCTTCGATAAATTATTAATTTTTTTGTGCATACGTAATCAAATAACACTGTGGACCTTGGTCCGGATTCAAGGAGGCCATTTACACCAGTTATTTCATACCGCTATGAGTTTGTTACAAGGACATGTTTGATCCTGGTTTCTTTTCATTCACTGCTCGGAATGATCATGACGGGGGCAAAATTTCGTCACAGGATTTCAAAACCCATATAACCGCATTGTTTCTTTATCCCAGGGCTTAAAAGCTGTTAAAAAATAGCCAAGATGAAGTCCCAAAACTCGAGTTTAATTGAAAAGAATTTTTAGCGTTGGAGAAAAGGAGTCATTTCTTTGTTCTGTGTGATTCCTTGATGTTAATTCTTCAGAGATGTTAATAGGAATGTTCAATCTGCACGTAAAGCTGTTTCACACCAAGCTGCGGAAGAAGGAAAATCAAAAAGTCAATTCTCAGAAGGTATTTTTTGTATGTTAAAGTCGAAAACGACCGGCTAAAGAGAGGACACATAAACGGCATATAATCTCTGATTTCTACAGCATCAGGCAACCACCCCCTCTCTGTTGCTCTATCACAAGGTCCCCCCCAACCCCAAAGGATTTTTAAGTATACCCTTGTTGACAGGTGAAGCCTTCCCATAAAAAAAAAAAAAAAAACTAATATGGATCACTAGCCGTATGAAGTCATAACAAGTTTGTTCAAAGAGGACCCACATTGTCTGGGGTAGGGGGGGTTATTGAAGACACCACCTATCTCATGAACATTACTGACAAAATTTTATTGGTGTTAAAATTTGAGTTGCCACAGAAATGTTCACCTAACAAGAGTCAGCATTGCTAGATAAACAAGAAAAGTGAGGTTTGAATCTCATTGTTAGTTTTTACTGCTGGATAGAGGGGTGGCTATGCAATAAGGACACCATCTTTTGAGGTTGGGTGGGGAGGGCTGAAGGCAGAGATCACCATCTGTTTGGTGGGTCCTGTTTGAGTATAGTAGATAGTAGTTTTGACCACTTCCTTTAGTTTCTTGTGCCATAGTCTAGATAACAATGATGATGACGTCATACCTCCATAAAGATGTGATGAGTTTGACTGAGAATCTTGTGTGTGTCAGCGGTTGGTGCCACCAATAACCGCAGTGTCCCAATCCAGACATTACTAGCAACAAAACAGAAAAGCAGTTTGTTATTTGATATTTACTAAATTATTAGCAGTAACAAAATCAAATTCAAAATTATTACAGCTGTATTAGTATAATGACTTTAAAATACCGAAAAACTGTTTATAAAGCACAGCTCTGATTTCCTTTTCTTCACTCTGTGATTGGTTAGCAAAACTCGCCACTTCTCTACCAATGAGAAGTAAAACCATCACCAACCGTGACCTGCTTGCACAAGTTTCAGTTTCCTGGGCTTTAAGCTGGTTTCAGGTTAACTGATTGGTTCATAACGCTGTTCTTATCTACAGTGATTGGCCAGAACAATTTATTTACTGACTTCTGGTTTCATACCAACCAATTCAACTGCTATTTTTAGTCACTTTCTCCTATGATAGCAAAGTACTGTCATGACGGTTGCCAGCTGTCCTTGTTAAATCAAGGGATTCTGCAATGCCTTGAGGTTTGTTTCAACCAATTCATAATGACTGTACCTGCTAAGGGCCCAGAAATGAGGATCCTGAATGCTGAATACATCGTCCATTTGATTCACCTGTAAAATTAAAAGAGCATCATGAAAATAAGATTAGCCATGCCTTCTTTAAACAGGAAGTTCTGGTATAAAAGGGGCCTGGCCAGGCCATTCTCACCTTCAGTTGTCAATCAACCATCAGAGCGCAAACAACCGACAAACAACATGTGCCTTTTTCATCGGTTTTTACCGATAAAATTGGCTTAGTAAAACTTGACATCTTATATTGTTGTGGTGATACAGAACTATAAAATTTAGAGGCATATTTGTCACAACTGAACAGCATCTAAATTTGCATCTCACGCTCGCAAAGGTGCGAAATGAAGGAGGGGCTTGCCCTTTGATAGCGGAAAGTTAATCTAACCAAAAGTTAATTGTCAGCACAGTGATGAACAGAGAAGCCCTATTTTTAGTATCTCTTGGCAAACATATCTCATTATTTCATCTGCTCACTTTTTGAAAAGTTGCCCTAAAAGCAACTTGTTACTAACCCGTTGATAAGCAATATGTACATTCTTCTCTAATCCTGCAGGAATTCTCTGCATTAAAATTCCAACTGATTCTTTCAAAAGTGGGATTACACTACAAATATAAAATAGAAAAACCATCACTTTACTGACATATTTAAGTGCACTTCAAGGGTGTGAAATCAAGATTTCATTCAATGAGAAAAAGAAAGAAAAAAGAAGAATCCCACTTCAAACTGATAAATTTCTAAGATCTTGTCATAACACAGAAGGTGAGATTAAGTGGTGCAAGTGGGTGTCTGAGTATAATGTTAATGCTGCCGACAATAAAAATTCTATTTTCAACTGAGCTCAGACAGCTACTGAGATACAAGTGTCTTAAAAAAGAAATTGTGCCAATCCTTATCACAGTATAGACCAACAATATAACAACTCAGGGGCAGTGATTAAGGTTGGTGCACATTAAATTGAATTGGATTCCATGGCATGCCTAACAAGACTCTTCCATTTCTTGAGATTTTGACTTGTGCATTCTGCACACAAAATCTGCAAGAAAAATAAAAGTTGCTTGCAGCTTATGACTCCCTTACATGTCTCACCTAAACACAATAAGAACAGAAATAAACATGGAACAGATTGGATCGGCTAACATCCAGCCTGCAAATAGAAACACAAATTTAATAATACCCTCAATATTAATTAATTTTATCCAAGCTATGATATAATTAATGCGTAAAATGCCAGTAAAAGTTGTTCTGATTTATACAGTGCATCTCTTATATAATCTCTCAAAGGCTCAAAGTGGATGTGTCAGAAAAGTAGACTGCCAGCAGTTGTACTTTTTTCCACAGATCATGTGCGCAAAGTGACAGTAAAATTATACAAATTAGAAAAGTGAGTGAGAACAGATTGGGGAGCAACTTCGTTGCTCACTTGATCCATCACGTAGTACAAAACTTAGGAAAGGAAAGAGACTGCTCACAGTCTAACAGGAAAGTGGAGGCCTACAATAACAATAATAGAGGATTGAATCGTACTTACTAGAAGAGATGCTGTTTGGAGAGGCACAGTTGCAACAAAGAAGTGGGTTGGATGGAATAGGTTCGAATAAGAAAATGATTATTTTAAAAAGGATAACTTTTGTTTGCCCCATGAACCTAGTTTAAAGGCTTTAGCTCCCACAAGTCTCCTGTAGCTCAGTGGTAGAGCATCTGAACTAGTAATCGGAAGGTCTTAGGTTCGACTCCTGATAGGAGTGCTCAGATTTTTTTCCGAGTATGTCTGTGTCATTTACTGATTAAAACATCATTCTCAAGGATAACTTGTTTGCAGGGAATCCATTAAATATATACAAATTTTCTTACCAAACTGGTGTATAAGCCCTGCCGATATTATTACTCCTACACTCCCTAAAGTGTCAGCCATTACATGAAGAAACACTCCTGAATAGGAATTAAGAGACAATACATTAACAAACCATGAGGAAAATTATCAAGACAGTTTAAAATAATACACTCAGCTTTGCAGCCTACAGACATTTATTAAGAAATAAACAAATTTATTAAATATGGATATTTATGGATATTATTATACTTTTGTTCTGATCTAACTCAGCTAGACAATTATTGGCTTGTGAGCTCAGCAAACTTTTCTTGCAAGTGTCTCCAGGGCAGCCTATCAAAAATTAGAATGCCCTTGCATAGCCAATCAGATTATGGGTGCCTTGTGGCCAGTCATTGGGTTATGTTAATGCCATTTTAGCAGCCTGTGTAGGACACTACCAACAGCATCTTGTAGGATTTTGCAGGATCTCAGAAAATCCTTTAAGATATCGGATCATGTCTCAAAGTTGAAAGTCATGTCATAGTCTTTTCCAGAATTCTTGGTATTTTTTCAGTGCTGTTGTTACTCTATAGTCAGAGGTCACACGACTCTGAGAGGCCAATTAAAGAACTTATGTAGTACCAAAAGATTTTTTAGCAGAGCTACATGTAGGTCCAGTTATCAAAGCAGGTTTGAGCTAATTAAAAATAATTATTGTCAACTTTAAGTTTTCGACTGTTGAGGCAAAGAACAGTATAAAGCAATATGCTATTAAAGCACTATTCACTCACCCTCCATTATTTTGCTAGTGGATACTTCTTCTTTTTTTTCGTTGTGTGAACACCCTTTAAGGCAAAGAATATTATTAGAAATTATTAAAAGTTGCTTCAAACATCTTTGCACTTTCATCCAAAAAATTCTACCACCTAGTTTTACACATTTTAGTGCAAAAATAGAAGGCCTTACTTGGTACCCTACCACTAATCTTGTTATAAACACACCTGCATCATGACTGTGGTTATGTCCTCCATTCATGTGTGTGTGTCCATGAGAATGACCATGTGAGTGTCCATGACTGTGACCATGACCATGGCCATGCGAATGTCCATGTCCTGTCAATCAATCAATCAATCAATCAATCAATCAATCAATCAATCAATCAATCAATCAATCAATCAGTCAATCAATCACAAAAGCAACAAAACTTTGCATACATAACTTCAATGCCCATTTATTTATTAAAGGGGAAGTATCACGTAAAATTGCTGTCATTTCAAACCCAAAAATGTTTGTCTGTCAGCAGAAACAAAGAAATAATTGTCAAGTTTGTTATTAATAATTACTATCATCCCTGTGCAATAAAACTGTCGATTACTGCCTTTGGCAAGAGACAGAGTAGGCCGGTATGGATTGAAACTTGAAAATGTTAAGCTAATGTTTTTCAATTTCTCACATTTTTATTTCTAAAATGCGCTAGAATAGATCACGAGTTGTTCCTGTCAAGAATTGAGTTGATTTCTTTCCTCTCGTCATTCTAAAATAATAATTATTTGGCAGCTACTTGAAGGTCTTATTTCATCATTTTTAACAAAGATACCAAGAACCCCACGATACTTCCCCTTAATTCTTTCGTCAGCAGTCAAACATACAAGTATGTACATTACTTCCATCTCTTTAATCTCTATGGGTATATTTATTCACCAATTCACAAAATGACCAGCTCCCAGTTGGTTTGATAGCTCAGTTGGTAGAGCACTACACCAGTATCACAGTGGTCATGCAGGTAGGTTCAAATCCTGTTCAAGCCAGTGAATTGTTTGTGTTTATTTTTACAACTGGTTATTGTACACAATGTCAAAAAAGGATTGAGATATTAATTTCCAGCTCAGGGTATATTGCAGGTAATTGAGTGTAGCTGTGAAAACATGCCAAGCTTCTGGTTAACATATCACAAGGTTTAGAAAAACATATTCTACTGTAAAAATGTTTACCTGCGGCTGCACCATGATGGAAAACAAAGATTCCAATGAGATTAACAAAGAATCCTAAAACTGATACAACAAACAACCTTTCGTGTTTGACTTCTGGTGGATGAAGAGCACGCTGGAAAGTGAAAAATATAAGACAGTTTTCAATGTCATTTCAATATGAAGTACAATGCTTTATGGTCACAGTCTGTATAACATAATAATAATAATAATAATAATAATAATAATAATAATAATAATAATTTTTTATTTATATAGCGCGCGAATCATAAACAGATGCTCTCGCGCGCTTTATAGAGTCAAAGCTAGTGACAAAGTGCATGTGTTATGCTTTCATTGTACCAGAGCAAAACTAACATGGACCCTAATTTACTGGCACAGTTTGTGACTGTGACAAAAGACCACAAAAGTGAGTGTAATTTAAGAACAAATAAAGGGCAGCATTCACACTACACAGGTATAGCTTTGAGACCATTATGGGCCCGAAAATGGACCAGTTTGTGCTTCTTGCTTCTGAAGCAGGAACAGCAGGTTTAGTGTGAACTAAAGTCCTACACACAGTCACACAAATTCTGTTAAACACTTGAAAATCAATCCAGTACAGTGTGAATATACTGTGTCAGGTCACAGTCTTTCTACCCTTAACATTTTATGTAAAACAGAAATTAAGGTAATTTTAATTTTAGTATTAATTTGGGGTAAATGAATAAATTTATATGAATTTGATTGTACAAAGAAATCAGGGCAATTTATCGCATTGTGCTGAATTGATGCACTCACAGATTCCACTTACCTCGACTGCTTCGGAAAAGATAAAAAAAGCTACGAACACCAAAAACAATCCATTCACAAACCCAGCCATCACTTCAGCTCTTCCATACCTGAGAATGAAAAATGATATTTAGAGTTTGCCCTCTAAAAGCAACATCAGAATTTTTGCTTCAGGAAAAGGAAACTATGTTTTATACATTTGTAGTTCCAGAAAAAATCCGTACCCACTCCATGGAAGGTCATCGGAAATTCCTATAGGGAGGGGGGGCCTTAAAAGCCAAAATTTTTAATAACTTTAATAACTTCATAACTTTCTAACAGAGAGTTATGAAGCTACATGTAAAATGGAATTTCCTGCAGAGAGGAGTATGGATATTTTCTGGAACTGAAAACAAGAGATGGAGAAATCTCCTGTCATGCAGATTGCTAAGTTAATGCCAACATTTCTGTGTGGTTGTTCAATCCCAGCAGAAAATTGTCAGAATTAACAGAACCACATAACCAATGAGAATCCTGGCTGGACCAATCCATTTAATATTACATGAAGTATTTTAAGGTTACAGTATACCTTTAGAGGTGACTCTCATGTCCAAGCGATGTGGGGTGTCCAGTTTAAATTGTTGATACCTAAACCCCTATATCAAATTAAAGCTTATAGAGCTGGCTATCAAACTATACCAAGAATTTTGAAATAAAATGAATTGTCGAATTTCTCACAACCTCTAAATGTGAGCGTCCAAATCACCTTTTGAAAGCTACAAGTCAAAGCGAATTTTGTTTTTCGCTAATTTAAATTGCTCCTCAGTTTCAGGACCCAAAGCGCTAAAAAACTGTGTCTGCGTTTTGCCATATTCAATTGCAGTGAAAAGTTACAGAACATTTTTGAAATAGGATTAAAAAAATGTGGAGTGATTGTATTAAAATTGCTCTCTGAGAAAAAATATTTTGAAAGAAAAAATTCGCAGACAAATTTTTGTTGTGTAGATGTTAAACTAGCTACTGTCCAAATTTGAAGGCAAATGAACAAATTCCCTTTGAGTTCTTTGAAGTGCCCCCTTCAAGTGAAAAAATTGATTCGAGAAAACAGCGCTAAAAATTCGACAATTCAATGTATTTCAAAATTCTTGGTAGAGTTTAATAGCCAGCTCTATAAGCATTAAATTTGATAAAGGGGTTTAGGTATCTACAGTTTAAACCAGACGCGCCACATCACTTGGACAAGAGACACCTCCAAAGGTATATGGTAACCTTAAGTATTTAAATTTAATATTGACCTGTTTGTTATTAACCAACAGCTGGATTATTAAGGTCATGTTCTTGCAAAACCTATTTCAGTTTTATTAATAAAAGAGTAGAATCTGCTTGAAAACCTTTTACTCAATTTTTTTTATGTTCGTTATCACGCAAAAATTGCCACCTCTCAATCATAAGCGATGAGAATTCTTATCTCTCAAATGGTGGGAATAACTACTGACATTGCAAGACAAAAATTGTCTCAGAAGAAGAAGGATATGGTAACTTGTTTTTAAACAGTTGACTGTATCTGCCCTTTGCTGAAAAACAAATATTAATATGAAATGTACTTCTGACGGAAAAGCTGTCATGCAGACACCCTATATCCACATGAAATCGGTGTACAGCTGATGAGCGTTCTTAAAGACTTGGCCAAAAGTGGAATTTATTACTACGGCAGAGTGTAGCCCTAAGATCAGTATTACACCCAATTTTTTTCTCAGACAAAAGTTAATGGAGGTGTTTTATCATCTACCTGTAGCCATATATAAAGCTGTTCGTTTGACCAGTTTTTTATGGTTGGTTCGCTGTCATCTCAACAGGGGTCCAGTGTAACAAGATTCTTCACCATCAATAAATTCTCAATTCACATGAAAATTTAAATTAACATGTGAGGAAAGATGTCAAGTTAAAATGACAGCTTTCAGACGTCTTGAAAAGTAATCTGACTTCTTGTGGATAAAAAAATATTTGAATAAGAATCAGAAGTTCTTTTCAAGCGTCTGTTTCAATATTAACAACAGAAGTTATTTTTTCCTGGCTATATACAGCTGATCAATGAAATAATATATCAAGCTTTAAATGCCAAGGATAACAAATATAAAACAATAAACTCACCCATAAGAAAATCGTTCGTTTTTGCCCCATCTTGAAATAACTGATGCTATAAGGCCTGCTAAGAGCGCCGTACAGTCAAAGAACATGTGAAATGAATCTGAGATCAAGCCAAGACTGAAAAGAAACGTGATAATTTATTCCTCAAATTGATCTACAGTGAGATTTACCACACGAATACATGTTTAGTAAGACGCTTTATTTATATTACCTGTTGGTCCATATTCCGTACGTTAACTCCACAAACGCAAATGATAAATTAAGAAGAAGGAACAAGAATAAATTCCTTGAACTCTCGCTGGCAAATATCTCTCTATGAAGATCAAAAAGACGTAAAAAATTAACGTGAGTTCAACCAAACACATGGCCATTAACCAACTGGCCGGAGTGTTCTAAAAACAAAGGCTGTTGAGATGACTTACCGTAGCCATTCATATATTCGTGAACTAAGCCTCACTCCTGGTTTGAAATCATCGCTTTTGAAGCTGTCTTTACTTGTTAATGGAAGCATGCCGACATGATCTAAGCAACAACTGATCAGACACTCACTCGGCCGGCGACCTTCCAAACTTACGTGGCATTCACTTACAGCTCACTTCCTGTGCACCCGAAATTACTCACGGGACAGGTTCGTGACCACCATTGCGTTACAAGTGAGTGTAAAGAAGAGCCAAAAGTTTAACCAAGTTGTGTCAGTTCAAACTTTTTTCTTCATTTCAGGTAGGTCAAGAAAGCTAGAAGTTATCCTAGAGGGTCAAACATTCTTTGAATTTGGTTATTTTAAGTAGATTAATTATCTTTTTTAAGAGCTTTAGTTGTAACGCGACGTCTTGCAACATCTTGCGTCTAGACAACTTCTCTTCGCCTTCCCATACTGGGCGACGGACTTCAATTTTTATTATTTTGCTTAATGATTATGTAGGTTTTGCCTTTTTGTCCTCGAAGTAAATCTGCAAATTAAACAGAACGCCGAGTTGATACCAAAATCTTCTCGAATTCATACAATAGACAGGTCATATCACAGTATAAGAGGATTATGGGTAATGGAGGCAGAATTCAATTCAATTTTATTCACGCTTTAATATTCGAACGAAATACAATATATTTTATAGTAAGAAAAAGATTAAACATGCAGAGCAATTTATTGAATGATTTTACCTTCTACGGAAGAAGTGTGTAGTGGCCTATGGAGCAAGGCTTTCGTGTTGGCCACTACCTCTGTGCAGTTAAATAGGGGAAGTAGAATTTATAACACTGGTTGAAGAGCTCTGCTAGTTAAATTAGGCTTGGGAGAGGAAAATACATCGGTAGGGAGAGGATTGGTACTTGGGAGAGGAAAATACATCGGTAAGTGCTGCTTAGAACTATTAACATTATTTTACTTCCTACTGAGATAACAAAATTGGAATTTGTAAAGAAAATGAATTCTGGCAGTCATATGATGCTATCATGAAACTGGCCCAGTGAAAGGCAATAAGTCTATACTTGAATGTATATTTTGAAACTTCCATTCAAAACCTAAATGGGCAACAGAATAAATTTTGAGACCAGGGTTGCAATGGTCATGGAAAATAACTCAGGTAAAAGTCAGAAAATCTTGCATCAAGTCAGGGAATTTCTAAATTCAACCTTTAAGTGAGTGAAAAGTCAAGGAATATAGTTTTTTGTTTAGCCATAAATTATGTTTGTGAAAGAGTTTTCTTGTTGGCAGAGGTACATCATATCAACAAAATATTTATGAGGTACAGTATAACTGTTTTCTGAGCTTCATTGGCAGCTTTTCTGGTTTTGGATAGAGTCAGTTAAAAGTTGGTTTGTGGTCATTGAAAAGCCAGGGGATTTTTTGTATCCTGATTATTGGCAACTCTGTAGCTAAAATTCAAGTTCACCATATTTAACACTCAAGTTGGGAATTCTACATTATAGTTGACAATTTAACATTTGAGTGGACAATGCGATATTCAAGTTAACAAAGTTGGTCTTCACAATTCAACATTCGACAAGTTTGTAATTCTTCATGAGAGGTGACAATTCATCATAATTCAACATTTGAAGTCATGCATGACTGCTTGCGGGTGCTAGGTAATGAGTCAGCATAGCCCGCACCCAAGAACTGAGCCAATCCAGTATTCCCTTGGATTGCCCTTTGCACGTTTTTGTTGACTGTTTTCTCCGCGTTCTCTGAATTTTCTGTAGATATTTTAAAAAGGTGACAGGTCAAACATGACTTCCGTTAATTGCTAAATGTACCTTAGACCTCAGGATAATGCTCTCCTGAGTATGTTTCTGACTGAGGTTTCCCCTTTTGATCAAAATGTGGTGAGATTACTCTGCTTAATTGGTGCTGACCATTTGATCTTGATTGTGAAGGAAAAACCTCAAATTTACTGAATGGAGACTTGCAGTGTTCATTAATGGTGAAACAAAATATGCAATTCTCATTGGCTAAACGTTAATTCATCACCTCTAAGATCCATGTAACATTTTAAACAAATTATAATAATGTAATAAGTAGTTAGATTTTTTTCCACATATTTTTTGTCAGGGAAATACCCTTAAGGTATTGGAGTAACTCTTTAACTTTTAAGGTTACCCGATACCTTCAGAGGTATCTCGCGTTTAAGCGATGTAGCGCGTCCAGTTTAAACTGTAGATATCTAAACCCCTATATCAAATTAAAGCTTATAGAGCTGACTATCGAACCATACCAAGAATTTTGAAATAAAATAAATTGTCAAATTTTTCATGACCTCTAATTGTGAGCATCCGAATCACCTTTTTAAAGCTACAAGTCAAAGTGAATTTTGTTTTTTGCTAATTTAATTTGCTCCTCAGTTTCCGGACCCAAAGCGCTAAAAAAAGTGTCTGCATTTTGCCACATTCAATAGTAGTGAAAAATTATAGAGCATTTTTGAAATAGGATGAAAAAAATGTGTAGTAATCGTACAAAAATCGCTCTCGGAGAAAAAATATTTCGAAAGAAAAAATTCGCAGACACTTTTTTGTTGTTTATATGTTTAACTAGCTACTGTCCAAATTTGAAGGCAAACGAACAAATTCCTTTCGAGTTTTAGCTCTTTGAAGTGGCTCCTCCAAGTGAAAAAAATTTATTCGAGAAAAGAGCGCTAAAAATTCGGCAATTCATTTTATTTCAAAATTCTTGGTTTAGTTGGATAGCCAACTCTATAAGCTTTAATTTGATATAAGGGTTCAGGTATCTACAGTTTAAACCGGACACGCTACATCGCTTGGACGCAAAACACCTCTAAAGACACCTCTGAAGGCACCGGGTAACCTTAAGGTATTGGAGTATATAGTGGGCATCACCAGTGGTTTGAGTAACAGCTGGCAACCAGAAAAATTTGCCATCAGCAAATTCACATAAATTGCCACCTACTTCCTCTCAAATTAATAGCATTCAAATAAAGATTGAAATGCCTTAAGCAAATTAGCAACTTTGCAGTTTTTACTGTCTGCTTCTAAGACAATTATTGAAACTCCTGCATCAGGTCTGAAGGTTGCTGCAGCACAGGTACTATTGCCATATCGTTTCCTTGAAGAAGCTTTTATCCAAATTGTCACTTTTTTCTTTTTGCTAGATCTTCCTTTTTACTCTCTTAGTTATAAGTTGATGTCAGTGTAAATTTTGTCTTTTTTTTGTTTCTGCAGCAGCAGATTAATCTTGGAAGATTTTCCATTGCCATGGCATCTTTGGTCTGGAGGTCAACTCTGTGTAATCGCGCTGCACGAATTTTGCTCCCTAGGGGCTCCAGGTAATAAACTTTGTTCTTCTGTTAACTGATTGAAGAGTAACAAGATAAATGAAACAAAACACCTTATCTGTGGCCCTCCTCTCCTCTCCCACCCACTTGCAAAAATTGTGTCAAACTTGGTGTGGGTTTTACTACACCTCATCAACACAGCAAGGCTCCTGCTCAAGCAGTGATAGCCTGTTTGAGACATACTGCATTCTAACCAATTAGACTGTAATTTTGTACCTGTAGACTATGATACAAATGATCAAACTCTAATCTTATAATTTTGACCTGCACCATTTTACCTCTTGGATATGTTAGTATGTTTTGTTTTGATTTTTTAATCAACGTTATCATTCAAATTTCTTTGAACAGGTATTCAGCGAGAGTGAATTTTTCACAACCGTTGAGAAATCTGAGCAGTTCCTATACAGCGTCAACAAGATCATCTCACTATTCAATTATTGGAGCTTTAGTAGGTACTCTGACTGGACTGGGTCTTGTTATCAATAAACAAAAGGTAGGTCTGTTTAACCATTTATTATCTGTCATAATTACTAATTGCATATAGTGTGTGACTACACAGGTTTCCGAGGGCTTAATTCTTTCAAAGATTAAAAAACCAGAAGCTATATGGCACAATTTTGTTTAAAAATTTGTGGTGTTGTGGAAATTTAAATTGTGAACCATTGATTACAGCAATTGATGAATGATAGGGTATTTCTGAAATTGGGCAGTTCCAAGAAAACGCTTGCATCCCCATAAGGCTAACTGAAAGGCCGATAAGCTGAATGCCACCAGGGGGCGAAACTTTATAGCTTGTGTGCAACCTAATGTAAGACAGCTGAAACGGTTGACGTAGGAAAACACAGATTTATGAGTTAAAATTAGCGATTTACTAGGATCAAATAAAAAGACAAATGAACAGATGAACAAGAACCAGTACAACACTGGGGTTATTGAGAATTACACATCTGAACTAGATTTTTTGGAAACTTTGCCCCTTTTACTAGGGATACACTCAACGAACTGAACTCAATCAATACACTCGACTGAGCTTGCTTAAGTTTTAATGGCTTTTTGTATTCACTCTTACAGCGGGTGTGTGAAGAGCTACTCTAATGGATTGTAAACAGAGTTCCTAACTTCACACTACCTGTATTGTACAATTTGATTGGTCATTGCTAGGTGCTAATCAAGTGTCAATCACTGTCACAAATTGTTAGGACTCTTTAGAAAACTAACTGTAGTAGTCACCCAAGGAATAACAATCGAAGTCTCCGACACACTCCTCTGTGCGGCTTTGTGTACAAAGTTGCATACAATAAAGAGACTAAACGAAGCTATCCGACAATGGAAAAGCTAATTTGAAAAGTTCTTCAACAGTTACTCATAATCTTCCTTGGCTCGTAATTGTTCCGTTTCTTCATTAGAAGCCAGCTCCTTTATTCTTGCAGCTGCCGCAGCCGTGGCGGCTCTTTTTGGTCTGAACGCTCGGTCCTCAGGGTTTAACTGATGTGCTGAAGGGATAGAGCTGCTCCCTTGCTGGTCTTTAGCTGCACTCCATGGATTCGTTGGTCGCGTCTTGTATAGGTCTGCTGGACGATAGCTAGTGGCCACTTGCCTCGATTCTTGTTGTCAGATCGCACTAGCACTACGTCTCGAACTCTAACTTGGTAATTTGATGTCTTGTGGACAAGGCTGTGACGTTCTCTCAAGGTGTTCAGATATTCTCTCTGCCATCTGCTCCACATTTGGTCCTTGCAGGTCTGCAGGAAACGGGCTCTTTTGTGCAAATTCTTGTCGCCAATTCTCCAAGTCTGTTGCCTGGGGAACCGAAAGGTGCGCTGGAACAAGAAAGTCGCTGGTGTCAGGACTGATAACTCTAGGTCGGCGATTGACTTGAATCTCTGTCTAATAGCACGTCATTAAACTCATCCCAGGAAAGGGTAGCTCCCCCAATGACCTTGTGCGATCAAATTGACCGCCTCACCATGGGGCACGGCTGAGGTTGAATTTCCACTTTCTGTCTTGGGATTCCAGGTAACCGTGGAGCGCCTCGTCTCTTCGTACTTGCGTCAACCATTTAGCTGCCTTAACGAATGTGCTGCCATTATCCGAGTAAATCACCTTTGAACGCCCACGTCTGGCTATAAGTCGTCGGAGACACGGCAGGAACGTACTAGTTTCCAGGTTGGGAACAAGCCCTACAGGTGCACTGCTCTCGATAGACAGCATGAGAATATCACCAGGTACGCCTTTCCTTCTTGTTTACGGGCCAACTTACAGTAAATTGGACCAGCGAAATCGGTGCCAATGACTTCAAAGGATGCCCCACCTTGAGTACGGTCAGTAGGTAACGGCCCAGGGCCAGAAGATCGCACAGACTTCACCAGCTTTCTCAGGGTCTGGACCCAGTATCCTTCGTGAACTGCTGCCATGGTGAGGGACACACCTCCATGTAAGGTCTCTGCACGGATCCCTTCAACAAGCTTTCTGGTAAATAGACTGTCAGCTGGCCCTGTATCCTGCCGTGGCATTTGAGTATTCCGTCGGTATTTGGAACGAGGTTAAGCTCACGCTTGGTCTGTTCAAAATGAGGTTATGTGCTTTTTGGGACTAGACCCTTCTTACCCACCATTTGTTTGACTCTTGTATGTCTTTGCTAGTTAAAGGTCCCTTGCGCGCTCTGTTAGTGGTGAAGCGTCGCACCCAGGCTTGGATGCGCAGAGTTCGCCGTAGATCATGCCGCTCGAGGAGTTCGTCAAACAAGTCTTGTTCTTGCTTAGGTTGTTCGCTAGCTAGGCCAAGCACTTCTTCCAAAGCATGGGTTTTCACTGTAACAGGGTTCTCTGGCCAACTCTCAGGCTCACGGAGCCATGTTGGGCTATTCCACCCGAGTTCTGTATTGGTAACCTTGCGTTCTTGAGTTGCTAGGTCTGCTGGGTTGTCCGCAGTGGGTACATGTCTCCACTGGATCTGTGGGTGTTGTCTTATTTCCTGCACACGATTAGCAACGAACTGTTGGTACTGGCCATTTCCTAATATCCTATGGAGGGCGACAGTGCTGTCCAGTCAACCATAGACCATGGGCTCAGGTAAATCCTTTAAGGCGTTTCTCACATTGACAACTAAATTGCTAGTCATGTGGGGCGCTGACTAACTCCAAACTTTGGACAGTTAATTCTCTCTTGGTCTAATCTTGCTTTAGCTGTAACCAGGGTTTAATTGGTTCCCTTTTCTTGCCGAACAACTGAATAAACTGCCGCTCCGACCCCACAGGTTGATGCATCTCAGAATACATGTAATTTAACCGATAAGACTGGTTGGGATGAGGTACAAAGGGCCTTGGTGTCGTGACTTCCGCCGGAAGTAACTGCTCCCACTGTTGCCAGCGTATTCCTGGCAGAGGTTCCGTGGAAGACCTGCGTCCCATGATACCTTGCAATCGTAAACTTCGCGGTAAATTCGTTTTCCCTGCAGTGTAGTGGGGGACGCCAGTCCGAGAGGGTCGTAGACCTTTGCTAGCTCCACGTTTTGTCGGTGCACTAACACCACTTCGGAACTGCACAGCAATAGTGTCTTCTAAATTGTCCCATGTAACGTCCAATAGTTTAGACTCACTCGTTATCTTCTTTCGTGTTTGTGCTTGCTGCACGCCTTGACCGCACCTGTCAATAGAAACTTCGACGCAGACGCTCTGCTTCTTCCGGGTATTTCTCTGTCCAGACGTCTAAGTGGCATTCAAGGACCCCGCCCAGCAGGGAAGGTGAAGGAGCAAGTCCAAAGAGTAACCTAGTGAACCGATAGGTTTCTATCTTTGTGTCAGCTCGCCAGTGGAAACGAAGCGCGTCTCGTTCACTCTCGTGGATCCGGATGTGCACGCTAGGATTATTGGGTAGGCTCTCTGCTGCAGGTCCGGAGTACAGGTAGTCATTTAAGGACGGTGCATCGGGCGTTTCGCGCGCACAACCATCGTACACGATCCTCATCTTCGTGGTTTCGGCTGTCTCGCGAATCACGTTTTTGTGTGGAATGTAGAACTCCTTTTGCTGTGAGATGGGAGGCGCCTTTTCGATCACTCCTTCTTTTAACTGTTCTTGTATGACCTTCACGTTGAAGCTTCCTGTTTCAGCTCTGAAGTCTCTTTAGGCTGCCTTCTTTGTTTGAGGGTAATTCTGGGCGATTTGCCTTCCAGGGGAGGGCGGTCTGGTACCAGGCCTCTGGTGAGCGCGTTAATCGTCCTTTAAACTCTTCAAAAACCATTGTCTGGTCGTGGTCTGACATGTCACGCAATCTCCAAACGCCAAGCTTGTAAAGGTCTTCCTAATCTCTTTGGCTCATCTGTGTTAGGACCATGACATTCTGGTCGAATTCTTTGCCAGGTGACATGACGAACCAGCCAAATTTCGTTAACTCTGCGATGGGCTCATTCTCTTTCCCGATCCTTGGCTTTGTTTCCGTTTGAATTCTCGCGTACTCCCCGCTGCCAAGGACCACTTACACAGGTAATTTTGCTCTGGTGTCCTCCTCGTAAACAAAAACGCCGTTCAAGTGCCGGTGTTTAGCGCCCAGGGGGGGGGGGGGGGGGTACTTGGGTATATTAGTTACGGGGAGGTGCGAATGAGGCCAAATTTTGAAACCCAAAAAAAGTCCCGTCACGCTAAGGAAAACCCAAAAAAAGTCGAGCAGCCAACAAGGTAACCCCAAAAAAGTCCAAATTTTTTAAGCATCAAAAACAATAAAAGCACAAAACACCAAGAGAATGCGAGACATTTCATGCATCCAACTTTATTCATTCCGACTTTATTCATTCATTCTTTGTCTTGTCATTTTATTTGCATGATTTAAACTTGTTAGTGAAATCGTTTTGCGTAAAATCAAGAATGGTAGGGCACGATTTTCATCAACCCCAAAAAAAGTCCTCGCCAAAATCTTAAGAGCAAAAAAAGTCCACCAGAAAATTTCAAACCCAAAAAAAGTCCCAAGCCGAGAATTTCAAACCCCAAAAAGGTCTTCGCACGTCCCCGTCACTAATACACCCGAGTACCCCCCCCCCCTGGGGTTTAGCGATGAGTTGGCGGTAATAAGGATTGTCAATTGTAGTTCTGCTTTGTTTAGTGTGAATTGATGGTTGATTGATTGCAGCTGTAGATCAAAGATTTCGAGTGTCGCGACCTTTGATGCCATTAACAATAACATGGAGGAGTTCAATTAACTTTGCCATTGACTTCTATCACGATCACCGAAAAGAGACCTCCAACTTTATTCGCTGTCAAGGCGACTCCTCTGGGCTGCTGGGATCTGCTGGTGAGCATCGCTTGCTGGGATTCTAGTGTCGCAAATCGACGTGTGATGGCGTATCTTCCAACGTTGACAGGCTGATTTTGCTTGGGCAATTAGAAGCGCGGTGGTTTCCGGACAAACAATTGAAACATAAACGCTTGTTAAGAAGGATTTGTTTGCGGTCTGACAGATTCGTTATCTTTCTACATTCCGCAGTTCTGTGTGCACGTAATAAGCTAGTTTTTCGCTGAATTCGCTGATCTTCTTCGGGTTTGCGCCTTGCACCGAGGGGAGTTCCAAAATCTCTCTTGAGTGCGCTTTGACGATCTCGGACTCTTTTCCGTACTTCTCGTCCAAGATGCTCTTCGCCCGATTATATCCTTCTGCTGTGAAAGGCAACCCCTCTATTGTTCGTTTCACCTTGGAGTCGAGTAGTTCTCGGGGATACGAAAACATCGTTATTGGTGCAACGCTTGTTTTATGATTTTTTCGGTAAATTGTCCCCAAAATCTAAAATGTCTAAAATGCTCAGTGTTGATTGACAGACCTACCCGGTAAATAAAAATAAATAAATAAATCGTGGCCAGTCCATGTAGGTAGTTTTTTTTAACGTCTTTTGGCGTCTGGGCGTGGTGGAATGTTTGTTGTGTTTGCGACGCTTGAAGCTCTGTTTGCAATTCCAACTTGGTCTTGTAAAGTTTTTCTTCGAACAGTAGTTTCTCTTCCTGAGCGAGGACTTCCTTTTGCTTTTTTCAATCATCCAGCCATTTACACACTCTCAAAACTTCGTTGTGCGCCTTTTCCAACGCTTGGATAGTGCCGATTTCTTCTTTGGCCGCTAGTTTTCTTGCTTCCACTTGAATTCGCATCTGATCAATTTCTAAGGTGATGGACTTCAGGGTCGCTAGCTGTCTTTCGATTGCTTCGGGTTTCCCTGCCTGTACAATGGCGCTTGTCCTTTCCGCCGCCATGTCGAGTTGCGTTACCTTAATGCTCAGATTCTCCAATGTCGCCCAATGGTGTCGGGAAAATTGGAAAGAAATCGAGATTATACTCACCCAATTTGGTCCTAACTGTTCCCCTTCATAATTGTCTTGTTGCCAGAGGTGCCACGTCTCGTAAACTTTGCCCTGTTTACTGGGGATACACTCGACTGAGCTTGCCTAAGTTTTAATGGCTTCTCGTATTCACTCTTACAGCGGGTGTGTGAAGAGCTACTCTAATCGCTTGTAAACAGTCCCTAACTTCATACTACCTGTATTGTACAATTTGATTGGTCATTGCTAGGTGCTAATCAAGTGTCAATCACTGTCGTAAATTGTTTAGACTCTTTAGAAAACTAGCTGTACTAGTCACGCAAGGAATCACGAAGTCTCCGACAGGATAGAAATAGCAGTGTAGCACTGATAAAGCTTTCTTGAGAGCTTGCTGTTGTACCCAGTCGAACAAAATTCAATCAACTAAACTTACTGGCAAATGCTAGTCAATTTATAATTTAGATCAAACACATAACTACAACTAAATCAGACTAGGGAATATGTTTTCTCTCCTTCATGACGGGAATTAGTTAAAGCAAAAGTGTAGGAGGGATTGCTACACATAGTAAAGTATGGTCCATGCAGTTTGCCGATCGCAGACAAACACGCGAAGTTGCGTTCGCTGGCTGACCCTGGTTCTCTCTTTCTTTCGTAACCCTGAAAGGATAACATAAGGATAGCTCACAATATTCCTGGGTCTGAAATGGTCTTAAAAAGATAAGCTTACCGATGAGCGTGACTATGTCACGTTAAGCGTGTTTCCAACACTCAGTCATTCAGTGAAAAAGGTCAAAAAACAAAGAAAGCCGCCGTACACACGCAATCACGCGAAGGATTGATTATTGAAAAATTCCATCAAATGTATTTATCCCGTGTTCCGATTTAATGACCAATGGCTCCTTTCTTGAATAAATACACAAAGATCCAAAAAATCAATGAACTATTATATACTCTTGACTCGGTATTCTCTACTCTCGACATATCAGTCTCGACATGTTACTCTCGACTCTCGACAGTCCTCGACTCTCGACAATTACCGAGTCGACGTATCATTGGATAAAAGGTCATAAAATGATTAATCATATCAAGTATTAACTGGAAAAGGCGGCCTTATGCCCCACGGACTAAGAGAGAGAGAGAGAGAGCAGAGGTCCGCAGACACTTTTTTACCGATTTCCGCTGCCTAAAATTTATATAAAACCGCAATACCGCAGGTTAAAATAAAAATTTCCGCAAAACCGCACCAAAAATAGCGCAAAACCGCTTCACCGCAAACCCTTACGCCCCCCCCCCCTCTCTCAGTATGGTGTAAAAGGAAACTGAAAGACAAGGAAAATAACTAAATAATGAATGAACATATGAGTCGTTTTTAGGGGACTCGTATTACCTCCTAAAAACGACTGCATGGAAGCTGATGAGTAAGAAGGAATAACTAAAAGGTATAGAACAATTATTTAGAAAATTGCTAAATAACTAGATTACAGAAATGCAGTAAAATGACCTCAAAGCGCTTTAAGCAGTTGTGGAAGGAATATTTCAGGATTTTTTGCAATCGGTTTTGTTGTGTAGACAATTGCAATGGTCTTCTGTTGTGTAGTGTTAGAGAATAACCATACTCCCCCCCATGGAAAGGATTTTCCTGTAAGATCCCCCTCCCCTCTGGAAATACGATTACAAAGTAACTTAAGGTACTTGGCCTAAAATGAACCCCGGTCACATTCAAAGCAGCACTCAGCATAGTAAAGGGGCAGTGTCACCTATTTTAAGTGTCACTAGGAATAGCAAAAAAACGTGTTTCTTTCAATGGAATCGTGAAAATAATGGTTGAGTTTTGTTAACAATAATCCAACTAGTGCACAGAAACTAGTATTAATCATGCTTGGCCCGGATGGCTAGGATAGAAGTGGATTGCAACTTGCCAACTTTTTCATGTTCTTCCTGTGTATTTTAGAGAAGTCGGTGAAAACTGATTATAGTTCGTTCTTCCTAGGAGAAAATCCTTAATATTATCTTCCTGTTGTTGTGAGAGCAATTTCATGTTACAAAACAGGTTCTTTGTCAAATATCTGAGCAGTTGTGACCAAAATACAGCAAACTCGCCATGACAGTGGCCCTTTTAAAGCCTACTTACGTCCCTCTTATGAACTTGCCTAACAAAAATAATTATCAAATAGAAGAAACATCCTCGCAGTTAGTACGCAACGTAAGCAGTTGCGAAAAGAAAGCCTGAAAAACATTCAGGCTTGAACGGGATTCGAACCCATGACCTCTGCGATGCCAGTGCAGTGCTTTACCAACTGAGCTATCAAGCCAACTGGGAGCTGGTCATATTGTGAGTTCGTAATATGCCCGTGAAGGATGAATAAATGAATGTAAATATATATGAAACATATTTTGAACCGCGGATGAAAGATTAAATAGAAGAAAGATCTATTTGATGTTTCAAAAATAATTATGCCAATCAAAATCAGTAAACTAAACTATTTGGAAATGGCAAAAAAATTAATACCAAATTCATGATTCTTTTTGCAGTTGCTTTCAGAGGCTAAGGAAGGAAATCCTACTCACAAAAAAGAACAACGGAATGAAGGAGCTCCTGTTTATACTGTGGAAGATGTTTCTCAACACAACACACATGAGAAAGGCATCTGGGTGACATACAAAGGACAAGTGTATGACATAACAGAGTTTATTGCAAGCCATCCTGGTGGGCCAAACAAGATTATTTTGGCGGCTGGTGGAGCATTAGAACCTTTCTGGGCTCTGTACGCTGTGCACAATAACCAACATGTTTTAGACATGTTGGACGAATATTGGATTGGTTCTTTAGCGAAAGATGAAAGCTCCCGTCAAGCTAGTGATATCAAGGTATGCTTCAGTGCTAAACTAGTCTGTAAAGCATGCCAAGTGCACGCGCGAGTATAGTGCGTGTATTGTTTTTGTGCATGTCAAAACAGCCTTTACTTATGCCATTCTCAGAATGTTAAGTTTCCACTCCTAAGGCAAATAAAAAGTACAGTCCTTCAGAAATTCAAATTGGCGACAACGGACGAAGGAAAGAGTATGATTCAGACGAAGTTTTATTTTTGTATTTAACATTTCTTTAGGTTTTGCAAAAATACAGATTGCAGATAAAGATTTCTAACCTCCATTCCTGTGACTAAGAATCTCCACGTGAAGTTTTATACCGAAGTTTAGCAACCTGCATGGCTCAGTGCACGTGGGTAACTTCGATGATCATCTTCATGCGGTGAACGCCTTAAAGGATTTTGCACAAACGAGATCTCGTTGAAGTTCTGCCATACTTTGCAGAATGGGTTCTTGAAAGGTTCAGAACTGCCAACAAAATCTTCCCAATGTTGTTTTTGTCACATTTCAGTTGATTTTCTTGGTCACTAAAATTTTTAAGAAGAGAAAGGGAAGGTAGTTCCCTTCCCTCGTGTCGTCACCCCTTCCCCCTCACCCTTCGAAAAGCTTGATACTCAGGTTAATCGAGAGGAAACATGAAGAGAAACATTTTAAGGTAATGATTTAGGGAAAGTGTACAGATTTAATAGTCTGGTGATTGGTGTTTTTTTTTGTATTTTAGGATCCGTATGTGAATGACCCTGCTCGTCATCCGGCTCTGAAGATCAACACAAAGAAACCTTTCAATGCTGAGCCACCCATGCAGCTCTTAACAGACAGCCTTGTTACTCCTAATGACATCTTCTTTGTTCGCAATCATCTTCCTGTACCTGACATTGATGAAAACATGTACGAGTTGGAGATCTCTGGTGAAGGAATAAATACTGCAGTTAAGCTTTCTCTTGAGGTAAGATGGGGCTCTGTTTGTGAATAGTGGCAAAGGACCGTGAACAAAAATGCTTCTGGTAATCGCAGGATCTATGAAAGATCTAATTAATCCAAAAATAAACATACAAGTTAAGTATGCAAGGCTGATAAACTGCGTAGAAAACTTAAACGACAGCGACATGAGAGAAGCCAAACCGAAAGTCAAAAATGCAACCGCGGACAGCTGTTAGGAGCTTGTTTTGTGTCATTTAGTAATAATGTCAGCTGATAGACGTTTGTGAGAATGCCATTACAGATCCACCTTCTCGTGAGACAATATATGAGCCTTAACTTATAGTCCACTGACATCTGTAATGCGTGTTGAAACCTGATTTGGATGGTATGGCAATAAAACATGGGAAACTTAAATGGAAGACAAATGTCCCAACGAGAAAAAAGGGACTAATTTTCGGAAGTTCCGTGTTCATTTTGGAAATTTGCTGGTGGTGGAATGTGTGTTGCGTTCAAACCATAACCGGAAGTTCTGGATCTTTTTGTTAATGGTAAGAAGCCCATGTCAACTTGTGCCTATCAAATCAGTGTTGAACTCCTGACTTGTGGGTGACCTGTGGCGTAAGTGTGACTTACCTTTCCTGTGCTAATCAGAAAGACTCGTGTTTATGTTATTAGGACCTGAAGACAAAATTCCCAAAGCACACAGTGACTGCGACAATGCAGTGCGCAGGAAACAGAAGAAGTGAAATGAATAAAATCAAGATGGTAAAAGGGCTGAACTGGGGAGCAGCCGCTATAAGCACTGCTGAATGGACAGGAGTGCCTTTGAAAGATATTCTCAGGTCAGTTGTACATGCAGTATGAACTAATCATGGCCATTAATACAGTCGAACCTCCCATAAGCACCCAAAATGCCAATATTTAGTGGTCGCTTACGGGAGTTGGTCGCTTACAAGAGTCGAACCAGAAGGGGACTCTACCGGGAACAGGTCTGACATATCTACTTATTCGAAGATAACTTATTGCATGTATTTTCCTAGTTACAATACGAGCAGTGCTAGGTTGTCACTAAAAGTTCTTCGTAAACTTAGAGTAGCATAGGACATACAGCGAACATGGAGATCAGACCATGTGTCAAGTGGTCGCTTACAAGAGGTAAAAAACAATGAACAATTATAATGTCGTCACCTCAAAAAGTGGTCACGTTCGCTTATGAGAGGTGGTCGTTTACGTGAGGTTCCAACTTTTCGGCTTTGACTAGGAAAAATTTAGTGTTTTGGATAGGTGGTCGCTTACGAGAGGTGGACGCACATGGAGGTTCGACTGTGTTCTTGTTGGGTAAAGCGATAAAAAACCTGTTCGCTTTCGTTGGAACTGAAATGAAGTGATAGTGACAGTCAAAAAGTCGGGAAGAAAAAAATCAGTAACAAAGCAATTAATATAAGCGCTAGCAATTATCAAGTTACGTATCAGAGGGCAAAAGTACCATAAAAGGGTGGTGGTTAAACAAAAAATTAGCGTTTCAGATTGATCGGATAAGTAACGGAATTCTTCCCATGCAACATTATCAAGCGAAGTTTCTCATTTTTAAAACACAATACATAGTTTCACGGAATCAGTTGGGAACAAGAACAACATAGCCCGCAACTGGAATATGACGAAACTCATCATCTACGTCTGAGGTATCTTCGCGTCCTACATCAGCTGATATTATCAAAACCCAGGCGTCATCACGTCATCACACAGCAGGCTTAAGTTGGCAGACTCGTGTTGTTTTCACGTTCACGATTGTTGTTGTTTTTTTTCAATGTTAATTATGGCTGTTTCGTCAACAGGTATGCTGGACTTAACGAAACTGATGTAGAACACATCCAGTTTGAAGGCGCTGATCACGACATCACGGGCTCAACATACGGGGCCTCCATCCCAGTCACCTCCGCGCTTTCCGCTGATAGAGACGTCCTTGTCGCTTACGAAATGAATGGTGTTCCGATCCCGCGGGACCACGGGTTCCCTGTCAGGCTTGTTGCCCCAGGAGTGGTGGGTGCGCGCAATGTGAAATGGCTGAAGAAGATTGTATCCAGCAAAGTGGAGAGCTCTAGTCACTGGCAGCAAAATGACTACAAAGGTTTCTCTCCGTCTGTGGACTGGGATACAGTCGACTTTAAATCAGCGCCTGCAATCCAAGATCTTCCAGTTACATCAGCAATCTGTGATCCATCCGAGGGTGCGGTCATTTCTGCAGACGATGAAGAAATCACGCTAAAGGGTTATGCGTGGAGCGGGGGTGGAAGAGGTATCGTCCGAGTTGACGTGTCTCTTGATGGCGGCAAAACGTGGCATGTTGCTAACCTACAGGGGGATGATAAGCTGCGCCGCGCGTGGGCCTGGAAACTATGGGAAGCCACAGTGCCCCTGCCTGAAGGGGCGGACGCCCTGGAGGTTTGTGTGAAGGCGGTGGACTCATCGTACAACACGCAGCCCGACAGCGTGGCGCCCATCTGGAACTTACGCGGGGTGCTGTCAAATGCGTGGCACCGCGTTGATGTTACAGTGAAGCGTGATTAGAAACTCTGCTTGTCAGCAATAGGGTCTTGTTGTCGTTACTCGATGATTTTCTCTGGAGTAGGGCGTGTGATACCGAAAATGTTTCACCAAAGGGAATGGGTGACTTGTGATCACATTTTCTTATCTTCTCTTGATTGGTAGTTGAATCTCTTTGGTACGGACGCCAAGGGACGGGAATGACATTGAAAGGCTACAATGACAACTGTATTGAAACAAACAAACAAACAAAAAGAGCATTCCTGTTCTAAAGCTGGTGGTTTTTTATTCGAGCCAGGCATAGGTGTTCAGTACCTTCCAGGGTCTTCCAGAGGTAGATTTATAATTTCGGTACCAAATTCGAGTATTCAAGCTTGAAAAATTATGCGAACACGAACAACAAGAACCCTTGGAAATTTTGTAAACAATTTCAGCGGAAGCCAAATTTTAAGAGCAACTGAAAATTTTAAGGGCCCATACAAAAACCCTAGGAGATACTTGAAGTAGATAAGAATTTTAAAATAGCTTCTTCATGTAAATCTTACTTATGGTGAGAGATTATTCTTGGCTGGTCTACATTGTCATTTTATTGGGAACTTGCGATGAGATCAGGTTCAAATTTAGCTACACTCCTATTTTCTCTCATGTGGTCGCTGTCGTTTCCAGCGACCATGGTTTCACTAAGCAAAGAGAAAAAAGAGCCTGATCGCGGGTACGTTAAGCAGTTTTTTTTAATCGAAAATTTGAGAGTGAGAGGGATTTTAACCTTCAAAATAGCGAATAACGTTACTCGTCCCCAGTCCACTCTATTATTCTTGAGAGGGGACACGTGTCTGCTCGATAGAGAGAGACTGGGTGCAATTAATATAAATAGTTGGTAAAAAAGTGTCTGGTTTAATGTTCACCTGATCAGACAGTTTATAAAGAGCAGCGAACCCCGTGAGTTGAATTAGGAGAAGACTCCTCCGCCGAGCGAACAATAGAGTAAGCAACGACAACGCTGCAAAATAGTAGGTTTAATGAGGAAAAACAATCGCTCTGTACGTGTGTTATAGATAATGGTACATTTCTTTGTCGTCCTCTTCAAAAGGAAATGACGAAAATCAAGGTGGAGAAACTCGATGGTGAATTCTTCATTTTCTTTCTTAACTTGAACGCCAATTGTACAAGTTGAACGAGTTAAAATGATCGCGAAGTAACACAAAATGAAGTTGTATTTTCATGTGTCGTTTTCGCCGGCATTGCTGTCGTCGCTTCTTGAGTTCCCTGTTACCACTAACTACACAGGCCATGTGTATAGAGCAGTTGTCGGAAGTAATTTCGCATGTACTTTGATTTTGCTTTACTATGTTCTGTGTTTGGTTGGCAAAGTTCGCGCCATTTTCTCAACCAATGGTAATCCAAACCAAAACCAATCGTACCTTGCTCGCACGCGTTTTCCCGCGCTTGGCGCCGGTGACAGGTATTTTCTTTGAATTGTAATTGGTCTGTTTTGTTCGAGTAATTACTTTGGTTTTGGTTTTACGACACCCAATCGAAAACTGATCTAAATACGATGGGCCAGTTTTTGCGTTGTCTGTTTTTAATCAAAACAAACTTTGTATAGACCTTATTGATATAAATAGCAGCCAGGGGTTCTCTTCGACAAAAAATAAAAAAAATACTACGCGAAAAGCATCCCAAAATATACGGTCGGGGTAAAGTTTGAGTGTTTTGGGTTGAACTGATAGGAGTAAAAGTAACAGAGCGTGCAAATTTAAAAGAACAGAAAAACGTTCTTGATTTTGAAGTTTCAATTAATTATTAAATAAACCTCTTCAGATGGTTGGTATATCGGAGGAAAATGCCCGAGGCTAAAAGACTGTATAAAAAATGAACCGAAGCGAGGACAGGCTGTGAAATTTTGAGCACAATCTTTAAGCCGGTTAATTTCTGAAAAGACAATGGCCAGTGATTGCCAGGTTGCATTAATTTAGCTTTTATCATGCCGTAACTGGTTTAAGTGATTGGATTACAGCAACTAAGGCCTTGAACTATGACGTTCTTTCTTTGCTTTTCTCGTCGGAAAAAATCGGGCCGCTGTTATCGTCTGATAACCGCCGTCCAATTTTGCACCACGTGATGTGTTTTGTCGAATGAGAACGCGTGGAAATTAATCGGTGGGTTATAACAATTGTTCCACGAGCGTGGGTTGGATATGAGATGATAGATAGCCAACAAGGGGCGTAGCGCCGAGTTGGCTATAATCATCTCATATCCAACAAGGGTGAGTGGAATAATTGTTTTATTAAAAACAATCAAGAAATATTGCTAGATCTCGCTGATTTCGCTTTGCAAAAGTGATCGGCTAGTTCAGGGCCGGGCGTACGAACGCACAGGTGTTGAACGAAACAATGATTATGAACTCCACTCTTTAATTAAACGAATCGACGTTAAATTGTTGAAAATAGTGTCTTAATTTCGAAGCTTAGTCTAAAAAGTGGAGATAGCGTCTTAGTGTTCTAAAAATTGGAGACGATTATTGCCCATTTCGTTGTTGAATTCCCAGCGCGCCACCATTTTGGTTTTAATGACCGCCGTCATGCGGCTTCTAATAATATGACGTTATGGAATCTGGCAAGAACGGAGCACCTGAAACGCAGTTTCTCCTGTAGTGGTGCCATTCCATGAAAAACTCTGCCTCAAAATCTCAGACAGTGCGACTCTCTGGTGATTTTCAAACGGAAGGCAAGAGAGTATTTTACCGTCCTTTAGCTCCCATATGGCCGTTACTTTTACTATACTATTTTATATAGATTTTATGTTTGACTGACGATTTTTCATATATAAATGAATAATAAAAAAGTTCGGCGCGGAGAAAATCTTATGCGGAAATGGACGATAATAAAATCCCATTTTCAGAACATTAAAATGTTATCTTTACGCTTTGAAATTTAGACATTATTTCCAAAAACTTAACGTCAAGAGTGGAGATTCCTTTACTAAAAGTGGTCTCTTGGATCATTTAAGTTGAGGAATATCTGTGGGAAAAGCGATTTTGGTCCTTCTTCCGCGAGTTTGTGACTAAAAGTAATTCGTTAAATTTCTCACTAAACCATACTTCAGTCTTGTCATTACACGTTGTGTCTGACAGTGACTCGTAGCTCAACAAATTCCGCTTATAAGTTATTCTTCTGAGTTACAACACTGCCTAAAAGGAACAAAAAGCTTCATCACATGTCGTCTGCTGTTCGCAGGCTATCCATACAGTCACCCAACCCGCCAAATATACACCTCTACCTTACCATAAATTATATGCCTTCAAATCATGTATTTATTTCAGTGTACTTTTACAATCCCACTAGTTTTTTATACCAGGATCATTATCGCCAATGCATTTTTTTCACTCGAAAATGAATTTACAGACGGAGGCAATCCTTTCAACAGCAACAGTGTTGGTATGGATGGAAATAAAAAATGCATTATAATATTTTCAAAATTTCTCGAATGGGTTAAAAAGACGATGATCTCCTTTGTAAGGCTCACTATTATTTCGGTAAATTATTTGAATCTAGAAATACAAAATGTGGAAATTTTAATACAAAAAACCGAGAGACTGTCAAAACAGTGGCATACAGAGCATCAGAGACTCGAAAATGAGCTGGTGTCATATTTGTCCTTGTTTGTTCTTCATAGTCTTGTGATTTCCCCCCATTCCGATAATTGCCTCTTTCGTTTCCCCAAGTGTTGTCCTACTCCCCCCACTCCTCCGGGGGCTCCCATTGCTCCCATATCTCCGGGCGGGCCTTGTCCGCCGGCTGGCCCTGGTGGCCCCATAGGTCCTGGTCTTCCTGGAGGTCCGGCGGGATTTCCTGGATATCCGGGTATGCCAGGTGGCCCGGGAAGCCCCGGGGGCCCCGGGGGTCCTTTTGGTCCGTCCGGTCCTCGAGGTCCTGGCATGCCCATCGGTCCATCTGGTCCAGCGGGGCCTGGTGGCGCTGGTGGAGGTGGGGGTGGGGGTGGTGGAGGTGGTGGGAAAGGATACGGATAACTATCCTTTTTGGCTCCTATAATGACAAGAGACAGTTGTTGTTATGAGATGACAGCTAATTTCACAGGTTTTTAACTTTCGGTTGATTAGTTTGAGTTCAGATTTTGCCATTTAGATTCAAGAAAGTGAAAGAAAATAAAACTTATCCAAAGATAATTATATTAACAATATATAGTAGTAAAGCGAAAAGGTTACGGTAAAAATAAATAACTGCAGGAAATTGAAAATATGACCTGGGGGAGGATGTCATTGTCTTAGTGGTTGTTTTTAATTTTAATCTTAATTTAACACACCTTCAAAGAAGCTCAGCGTTTAATTTACGTCCAGCCGTTTGTTCGGCATTTGCTTACTTTAACTTTGCTCTCAAACAAACACTGTTAAAATAAGTTACAAGTTTCGTCATTGCTTTTCGTCTTCAGTCAGAAACTGTTTAAGTGATATCAGTTTGGATGTATTTACAGACGCGTAAATCATGAGTCTTTAAGAAAATATTTTTGCTGCAAATAATCTTTGTAAACGCGGAAAGTTGCTTTTGCGAATTGTCCAAAGGGAAAGCAAAACTAATTCGACAATACTGCATGTGGAAACTGTAAACTCCGACCCAGTTAGAGACTGGAAGCGCGGTGCTCTCCTAACTATAATCAAACAAAAAGACTGAATAAGAGTAATCGCACACAGTACGCAAACGGCCGGCATCGCCAACGCTCAACTCCAGCATGAAACAACAAGAGTTATTGCATTGGATAGGATGCTAATACATCGCAGGGTTAACTCCAGAATTTTCTTAGGTGACCTTGATGCATCAATGGTACCCATTCATATTATCAATCTTCATTTGGTTATGTTAGAATAACGAGCGAAAAAATTGCGAGAGGAGAGAGAATTTAGCTTACATTTCTAAGCGCTAGCGCGTCGAAACTTCCGATCGAACCATCTCCGATAGAAATTACAGGAGAAATTAGAAAATTAACAATTGGCATGTTTGCTTTTATTTTTCCTTTCGGTTCGAACAGTTGTGCATCTCCATGCATTTAATTTATGGAGGGCAAAAGGAAGGAAACTAAAGAAGATACCAGGTAACTCATAGTAAGATCGATACATGCGTCAGTGAACTCAACATAGTGCTTGAACCTGATATAATGAGCTCTCTGACAGGTCAATTGCCGGGAGAGATTTTTAGTAAAGCTTGCGCACACTGCACAAAGAAGAAGCGAAGGGACGACAAGGGCATAAACGAGAGAGAGAGAGAATCTTTTAAAAAGCACTTCGACAAATATTCTAAGGTAGCAAGTCGATAACTTAGTCCACTTGTAGCCGGTTAAAAAAAGCAGTGTTTTTGCCAGTGTATCGTACCAGGGCTGGATGATTAAACGCCCATTAACAAAAATACGATATTAGAACGCAAAAATTAGTCTATTGGTTAAACTAACTAACAGTGAATCTGAGACTAAAAGTTAAAGGCGAGCATTAAATTAGATTTAAACCATTAAGGATTATTAGTAAATATTACAACTACATGGAAAAAAAGTTAACCAAGAAGATAATTTGAAGTGTAAAGTCAATTGCAAAACTTAAATATCATGATCATCAGTTTTGCAGTTTTGCTAGTCTTGTTTTCCGTTATCAGTTTTTTTTTGCTTTCCTTCCCTTACGTGGGTGTCGTTCACGGAATCTTGAAATAATCTATCGTTAAAATGTATACAGCATTGCAACAGCCCTTAATTAAACAACGAGAAAAGAGAGTTTATAAAAGGCAAATGAAAAAAAAGTTGTGAGCCAGGATGAGGTAGTTGTTCAACTCTTATTTTAAGATGAAGTTAAATATATTTTGGGGTGTTGGTCTGAAATGGTTTGAAGCTTGTTGTTTGACTTGTGTCGGGGTAAGAGTAAGCCCTCAAAAAAATCCCGAGAAAGTGATTGGTTGACAGGTGTCAGTTTCGATTCTGATTATAGGCACGTGCTCATTCATTCCCACTGACCAAAAGCGTGTGGGCTCAAGTCATCACTGGAAAGAGCAAGTCGCAACTGCTTCATAACATTGTTTTATTCAACATTTTCTTACAATAACGAAGCAATGTCAAACGTAAACTGAAATGGTGATCTTCATTTCGTTGTTTTTGGTTGCTTCTAGATTAATTCTAAATTGCCTTTTTTTTTCTCAAACACAGATCAGCTTAATAGGAACTTGAGATAGTGATACTGTCAGCCACTGAAAGGATTTTAAAAATGTGATTTCGGCTACACAGAGTTATTTTTAAAAAACGTCGCCTGCATAAAAAAACAAACAGTTTCCTCTCTTAGGCTCACAGTCTTCTCGGGAACTTTTTGCGCCCTAGAAATAAAAAATACGAAGATTCTATACAAAAAAGAGGCGGCTGAAACATCCTTGGAGCTCCGAAACAGGAAAAGTTCGCGAGCCAAATTTGTCCTTATTTTTTTCTCCTTGCTGATGTTTTTCGTTCGATTTTTTTACACTAATCTTGTAATTTCTCCAAATTCCGTTGCTTCCCTTCTTCGTTTTCCTAATCCAAAATGCGTTCCAGTGCCACCGGCTCCTCCGGGGGCTCCCATTGCTCCCATATCTCCGGGCGGACCCCTACCGCCGGCTGGTCCCGGTGGCCCCATTGGTCCTGGTCTTCCTGGAGGTCCGGCGGGATTTCCTGGATATCCTGGTATGCCGGGTGGTCCGGGAGGTCCCGGGGGCCCCGGGGGTCCTTTTGGTCCATCCGGTCCCTGAGGTCCTGCCATGCCCATGGGTCCATCCTGTCCGGGGGGTCCTGGTGGTGGCGGTGGTGGGGGAGGGGGTGGTGGTGGTGGAGGCGGATAAAACCAGCTATTCTTTTTAGCACCTTACAATAGATGATGACAGCCATTTTATGTCAGGTTAAGTACACAAACAAAATTGATTGACAAATATCCATACAGAAACAAAACTTAAACTTATACCCAGCTGTTAATGTATTTCATTTTCAAAAAACTGTTTTACTAAAATTTCAATGGATCCTGTTCACCTTTCTCGGAACTAAAGACAAACTTAATGTTCTTTGATTTACAAATGAAGGTGTCACAATACGTCCATCAGTAACCAGGGCCACTAAGATTTCTGCCTGAATTTGTTTGATCCAGTGTTTTCACACTTTGTTTTGAAATTAAACCTGTGCTCTCTACTTCGTTCAAAGATAGCTTCTTGGCTCCACCAGTCATTCCAGGCAGCCAGTGTGTGTCACTCTGTTATATTGTTTTGATTATTTTAAGTGTTATTGAATTCATTAAGGGATTCATTGTCTACGTGGCCTGGTTATGGCAGCCATACTGTAACATAGGACGCCCGTAAAAACAAACAGTCAACAACTGGGTAGAAGCCAATGAAAACTGAACCTTATTCAAGCATAGGTAGTCGATAGTCTGATAATGAAACCTCGCAAACTTCAAAGGAGTGACGGGGGTGCTACAGTTCGTGATGTAAGCACCTAAACAGTGTAGGTTTATTTTACGTTCACACACTTTGACTCAATAACTTAAATCAAACTTTTCTATTGGTCAGTGTTCCAACACACGTTGGCGTGTGCATAATGAAGGCCGAATTCGCTACCAAAGAAGTTTGCCAGGTTTGATAACCAGTGACTTTACGCTGACTATGCTCAAAGATGACTGAAACCTATCTTGCGATGAATCTGTTAAACTGCATAGTTAAATCTCGTTATGACTTACATAGAGTATCTTAGATTTGAGAGTTACAATTTACGTTAGAAAATTATTACAGTTTTTGAAAAATATTACAGATTTCGTTAAATAGATTTTCGCTGTTTATTCCTTGGTATTACATTTTGCGTCAAAAGTTATTAAAGTTTGCGTTAGTGTTACAGAAAATTATACCACTTTTGGTTTAAACATTATTAGCTTCTTAATTCATGACATTATCACATTTCTCAGTCTTCAAAATATTATTAGCTATTACTGCATTAAAACGTTATATTTTGTGTCAATTTTATTAAAGTTCACGTTAGCCTGCAAAACCTATTACAGTTTTTTGGTTAGCTTTATCATTTCCTTTTCCTCAATAAGTTATTAGTTAATATTTCTACATTATTACATCTTGCCTCAAGTTTATAAAAGTTTGCATTAGATATTTTTCTATATAACAAGACTTAAGAGACGTTAGCACATACCTCAGTTTTCTTTTGTTATTAACTGACACTTGCGGTTAGTTATGAACGGAGAATAAAAATATTAACGCGATCAGTAATTATGGATTGGACAGGTTAGCATATACAAATGGCACCTGAAACACGGTTAGACAGTGTTGTCTTGCGCCTTTTTTTTCGCAATACAGGCTGGCGGCTTAGGGTTAGGGCTAGGTTTAGACTGGAAGTACTGCAATAAGGGAGATAACGCGGCAATTTAAGAAGCTGTTGCGCGAAGTAGCCGAATTTCATTTATCTTTTTGTTTTCTGAATATTTGCGTTTCCAGATCCATGATACTGGAAAGACGATATTGAAGTCGAGTGTTGTTTCAAGTTCCACTTTCTCAGAGTAATCCTTTTGGCCAGTTTTGCAATAAAATAGCTACTACATTGTGATCCAACATCAGATTGAACGAATGGAATTCTTAATTGAATTTAATTAGTCATCTTGTTTAAAGAATTTTCATCGGTAATAGAACCAGTGATACTGATTAGGAATCGATCGCTGCGAATGTTGGCTTCATTCGGGACATTGAAAATAACGAATATATTCTTGGAGCCGAGGAAGGATGCGGGTTACGCTGTAAACTGGACACAAAAGCGTTGACTATGAATGGACAGTTATCAGTGAGAAAGCTGATCAGATTGACGTATTCAGAAAACATCAATCCAAATTTTCTCCACTGAGTTAAAATAACATAACCTTTATTTAGGGTGTTCTCTGGTTGATTGAAGGTCGTGTTAATTAACAAATCGACAGCAGTTTTCTATGGTCTATACTCTTATAGACAATAAAATGGACCACAAGCCGCAAGCGAGTGGTTTCACTGCCAAGTTTCGACAATTTTATGGCGTCATTTTATGGGCTATCGGAGTATAGATAGGAAACTGCCGTCGATTTGTTTTTTACAATAACATGGAAAAAGTACGAGCGGAATTGGCCTTATTTCTCGTTAAGAAAGCCTACGAGCCAATCAACGAGCGGGAATTTAAGCAGCTTTTAATTTGTAAAACTCAGTATGGAAACGTGGTACTAAAATTTTCGCGGTTCATATAACATTTTTTCCGCGTTTCAAAAGAATTGCTAAGAACATTCGTTCAAGTTGGGGAGAATTCGTGACACATTGTGGAAATAACGTTTGCCAGTTGTCCCAAGCTCTGCTCGTGTTTGTACAACAAACTACGACAATACTACGACACCGAACATACGAAATGAAATCCTTAGAACCTAGCAAGGTTGAATTGATACTAGATTTGGATTGTGAAGTGAATCAAAAAAACGTTTAGCAGTTTTTCTCAAAACGACGGGTGTTGTGGGTGACTTGCAACAGAGAACAAAACGACACCAAAGGTTTTGACCGGCGCCATTATTGAATATGCAAGAAGCGTGGACCACCAGTTTGAACTCGTGTCAAATTCAACCACTCCACACAAAAGATCGTGAAAACAATTAATAGAAAGGCTTTGGTTAGATTTTCCGTAAAATGCAAATGGTTTGCCTAAAAACTCAGTCGTTCGCTGCAATTCAATCCGAAGAATCACTTTTGAATTTTGCATTTCCTTCGTCGAAATTAAACTCTGCCAAAACACTACGAAGTTATTCCTATACTCCTCACAAAAGTGTTCGTTCTTTTCAAATGATGTGTCCGAAAATATAGAAGTACGCGAAACAGGAACTCGATTAAAAAACAAATAAAAAAAGTCGTTCTCTAAATAGGAAGCAAGAAGATAGTAACTTGCAGTTGTCGGTTCGTATTATCGGTACTGATTAACATTTCTGTTCCGAATTGAACCTTGACAACGTTTGCTTTAAATTAATGATATTGTAAATCTGAACATTCCATTAGAAGTTATCGAGCATTTTGCATCACAGCAGTCTCGTTGACCTTCAGATTTTCCGGCGCGAGAGTAATTTCTCGAAATGTGTAATTTTGTCGTTTTGTTCGACTTTATTGTAAAGATACTTCCTTGTTGTGACAAGAACACAGTCGCCCATGCAGTTGATTGTCTTTTTAGTATCCACTGAAAACCTTTCGGGCTGTTTTCGTCGCAAATTAGCCATTAGCACAAGCGAATGAATAGCGGTGGGTTACTCGGCTCAGCGTTGTAACGTTAGTAGAGGTCGAAAAGTCGCAGTTGGTTAAATATTTTCACGCAGTAACGGAAATGACTTTTCCTTTTTTTCTCCTAAATTAACAGGCGTACTGCAAATAGCACAGTTATGGTCTTATGCTTAGAAGCGGTTACAAAGAAGCGGTTAAAAAGTTAGAATGGGAGGCATTTTTCGAGCCATTGAAGGGAAAAACACAACTTTTCTTAGCTGTTAATTAGATATGAAACGAAACGTAAAGGGAAACGATTAGTTAACCTAGGAAAGCTGTCTTAGAAACACAATGCAAACAAAGATCAAAGAGCAAAGCGTCTTTACCTTGTTGATGTTGGGCGTCTTTCGCTAAGGGTTCCAAGGGCCATGATCCAGCAATTACTAACAGCGAAGAGAGGATAAAGCTTACAGCTAATCTGGCGTCCATGTTTTCTGCAAACGAACAAAGAAGATAAGACTGACAAACTCAAATGCGAACAGCGCTGGATATTTCTTGTTGAGTTACATACCAGGCTCTTGTACGCCGCTTGAACACCCCTTAAAACAAAGGAAGTCCGCTATCACTTTTATATCGCATGATTGTTAATTATTTACGCTTGCACCTGAAGTCGAATACTAATGATCTATCGTTCTATTGTCTTGAAAAGACTGGGACAAAGTTCTGGTGTTTGACAAGATTCGGTTGGGAAATTCACGTTTAACCAAAACTTTCCTTAACTCCTCGTGAATGTGATTTATTTTTTTTTAGAATTAATATAACCGTTGATATGCTTCAGGGCATCTCCTTGCACTAACCTTATAAAAAGGGCGCTCAAGAATTTCTAAATATTTAATCAAGAGAAGATTTCTTCATTCATGTGATGGTTCACCGAGCAGGTGCCTCTGCTATACATCATGGTGGCGTATAGATGGTTCCTCGGGGTGTCATGAAAAACAACTAAATCACAGAGCAATGGAAATACAATCTGCAGCTATGTAAGTCCATGCCTCTTATATGCCTGGCGTTCATCCATTTCGTTTAAAAGTAATTAACGAAGGTATTCGCTTTTGGATGCATCTGATCTTGTATGCGACATGGGTTGCATCCAGGGAGCATCAGCAACTAAGGCAGGGTCCATATCGATACTAAATACTTGATATAATCGATACGTTGCCTTCAAAAATTTCGATGCACAGAATCGATTGTATCGATTCAGTTTGACATATGCCATGTGACCTGTCAGAAACTGTATTTGAGCCCTTCTGCGCGCATGAGTACCTATGTCTTGGATAAGGAATTAGAACAGGGACGCGTGCTGTTTCACAAAAATAAAGCCTAGAACACGTATATTTTTTTTCAATCATAACTTATGTTTATTTTGCTAGTGTGCTTTCCAAGTTCTCTTAACCAATGGGTTAGGAACCGCGATGAGAGACGTGGATCAGGGTTTGGTATTTAACGGGCGGAAACGTAAGCACAAGTGTAAGACTTTGGGTCCGACCGAAGCGAACAGATATAAATACGGATGCAAACACCAGAAAAACGCGAGAATTCTCTTTTGAGCCGATGAGAGTTAAAGCTTTCATTTGCCTTCAGCGATATCTCATGTGTTCTCAAAGAATATGCTCGAATTTTTATACGCGGGCCTCCGCTTGTGCTTGCCGCTGTGGAAAAAGTAGTCTGTTTTCACACAGGCGTATGCTCATTGCGGAAACAGTCGGTTCTACGGGTGGAAGCTGGCGGCCAAGGAAGAGCTGGCAAAGGACAGGAGTGGTATAGTCTGGCATCAGCTTGAGGGAAGACCGCAGGGTAGAATGGGATGGAGAGGTGAGTCCAAGGCATATGGGATAAAATGTAGATTTAAATTAAGGAGCATACGAAATAAAAATCTGATATAGGAGGTTCAAAAGCAGTATGCGCTTCTAATGAGTTTGTTTCAATTGCACTTTCCACACAATCAGTAACAGGGTTTACCTAACTGCAAATAGAATATTTTATTGTACATCAGGTTTTTAGTGAAATACCGATCTGATAAACAAGTAAAAGTTCAGTCAGCTCATACAACTATCTACAGGTTGCGGAACAAAAATTATGTACAAACGGGAACCAGTCTTCGTCTGGAATTCTCTTGCCTCGTCCCCAGGCGTCTCTTTAGTCGAACGTGGTGCGCATGGCGTTGTGGAACTTTCCCCATGAAGCCTTGCGCCCAAGTTTTCGTCAGTTTCTTTTCACAAAATGTGTTGATGCCTGGGGAGGAGGCAACTGATGTATCGGTAAGTTATTTGTTAGAGAGATTAACTATTAAGAATTGCGTTTACGGCACACGGAAAACGTGAGATTCGCGTTTATGTTTTCTTGAAAAAATGAGTACATCGTATCAGTACAAAATAATTTTGACTTCGATGCTAACGCAAAACTACTCAATTATACTGAGAAACTGAAAATAGCTAGCGGCAATTTTATGTCACGTGCTCATTTCTGTCGTTTGCGTTTGCCGTGAACGTAATTCTGAATCTCGACATATTCATGTAATACACTACGCCAAGCTACACTACAAGGTCGTGATTCCATTTCTTATCCAAGTATTTTCCTGCCTTGGCATCAAACCTACATTTTTTAACACTATGAAAATGATACAAATTACATATAGATAAATACTTTTCAAACTTTTCTGTTAAGCTTAAATATGGCGGATTATATTCCTACCAAATTATAAGTAACCCGCCACATTTATGAATTATCGTTTAATAAAGTGTAAACACAGCTGAACACAGCCTTCACTGACTTAATAATTCTGTTCTCCTATCAAACTAATTTCTCTTATTGGCTTTAAGAATTGAAAGGAAAAAACATGAACCTGAACTTTTTGAAAAGACGGCTTAATTGATTTTAACGTGTTCCTATTGTAGTTTTGCTTTGTTCCTTAATAATCTCCAGAAGGTTTTACTAAGCTGTAGCAAGGTCCAGTTTTTATTGCTTGTGCTGAAGTTGAACAAATTACTATCGCCAACTGTAGTTTTACTTCTTCTGTACACAGCGATAATCTTAAATTGGGAGCCACAATCGATTAATTACGGATCCTGGATAAATGTAATATCTCTGAAAGATCTAACTTCACAAGCTCTGGCATGTGTCATATCTATACACTCTTGTTCCCAGAAGCTGTGTTACTTTGCTTTGCACTTAACGAGGCAAAGTCACCTGCACATTTGTAACAATGTAAATGTTAAAATAATGCCCCAGTTCTGTTAACAATAAATATTGCTTTATCACTCCACAGAGACTAGTGTTAATTATACTTGCCTGTGGATGGCCTGAATAGAAATGGACTGCAACTTTTGAAAAAAAAATTGACCAGTTTTTTGAAGTTCGTCCTACATGTACGAGGAACATCACTACACATCGATTACGGTTTGTTCTTCCATTTAGAAAATCAATTGATAATAATGTGCTCTAACAGCAATAACTTATTTCATGTTTGAGCAAAGGTGCTTTGTTAAACATTTGAAGGGTTTTATGCAAGAATATCATGTGACATTTTTTGCCTTAACCCTTTCCTGCCCGAGGGAAATGCCGAATTTTCTAAATCGTTAACTATGAACTGGAAGACCACATGTGGTATACCATTTAAAAGGTATTTTCTGGGGTGTGCTATAAATCACACCAACAGAGATGGAAGAGGTCACATATTAGAGTGAGAAAAGTCCAAAACGAAAAAAAAACTTTGAAAGTTTTCCTATTCGATGTACAAACTGGGTATCCCCCTAAACTATAACTTAATGTACAGCTCTCAGTGTATTGCTTGTTGTAAGATATCAACTGGACTCTTAACGTACAAAGAAAAAAAAATCCAAAAGTTTGAGGGGTGGTAAATCATATAGGAGGGGGGCATGATTTTATGCCTTCAATTTATAGATCTTTCCAAGAGCTTTTGGTTGTGCAAATTTCACACAAATTGACCAAATACTGAGAGCATTATTGTGTCTTGTGCCATATGGCACTCCTGGGCGGGAAAGGGTTAAAATCAAAATTGCTTCAAAGAAGCTCTGTTTCAAAACTTTAATACAGAACAGAGTTTGCTAGATGATGTAATCAGTTTCTTTGCGAAAATAGAACTTATTTGGAGCAATTTGGATTGCAAAGCAAAAAAGGTAACACACAATGCTCTTGCACAAAAACCTCCATCTGTTTCACTTTTGACAAAAACACAGCAAAAGTCCCTGTGACAATGCCTGAAGCAAGCAGTTTTAACCATACTGACTCTCGGAGCAAGAAACATTTGTCAGTTTTAAGTCCCCACCTACTCACCCATATAATCTAGGCATAATTAGCCCTGATCTAATCTTACTCTACCGTCTGCAAACGTTACAACCAGTATAAACAAACATCCTACGATCTAAATATAGTTTCACTACCTTGACTGAAATGACACTTCAGTATCATTCAGAAAATTGTTTGTGCTTAGAGAAAACTTGTATCTAAAACACTAATAATAAATTTTAGATAAGTTCTATTAATTGCATTTTGGAAGTTAGATCCATTTAATTCTAGCTATAAACTTCCCTCAACCCACCCTAGCAGTAACTCCCTCACAAATAAGCCCAGGGTGAAATTATAATCAGAGCCCACTTGTTCAAAGCCCAATTAATCTAATCCTGGGTTAGCGTGCACTTGGATGCCAGTTTAATTACTAATCAGACTCTAATCAACAATCAAAAGCTTTTTCCAAAAGATTTTTGCACCTCAGTTTTCACATAGACTTTACCATTAGCATTATCTTTTAAAAACATTCTTAACAAGCTAGCTGAAAACCTTTTAATCGGGGATTCGTATTAATCGGTTTTCACACAATTGGGTCCAGGATTCTCCTATACATCACAGTCAATGTATCAATATTGTATTACAGGGAAACTGCGAAAATCGTGAACATTCCTGGAATGTGTATTGTTCTTAGGCCAGGTCTGGTTTTCTTCCCAGAGCGGGGGCTCATTTCCCAAACAGTGGCTGGTAATCGAGCCTATATTGTTCTGTTATCAATCAGGTGCAAGATGAAAGCACAAGTAAAAAACAAAAACTAATTACCATTCCAGTTTGTGGTTTATTCATCTTGGTTCTGATTGGTTCTCTTTCCTAACAAAATAAACATTCCAGTAGAAATATTTATAAATAAGTGCTCATGGTTTTCATAGTCCTAGTGTCAACTGGAAAATCACACTATTTTTATATTATAACCGTCCACTTTTGCTGTCTGAAACTGCACCCCAAATATCAAAGATAAAATCATCAGGGAACTGAAAGTCTGCAAACTCTGCATCCACAGCCATCGCAAAATCACTTGGATTTGTCAGCGTCTTGCTCTTCATTACCAGAGTCTCAGCTAAGGATACAATAAAATGAAATTGATAAGTAAAGTAAAGTAGAGTTTGTCTCTTAGTAAAAGTCTAAAAATGGGGGATTAGCTTAATTATTTTCTTTGAAATTCAAGAGAGGAGCTGAAGATTGACTGATTTATTAATTTGTTTAGGTCTGAGTTAATGTAGAGTTTTAGTAACAAAATAGTAGGGTGATCTAAGAACTAAGTCATTAAATGATAACCATGAGTCTCTGTACCACACAAGAGCTCAGTTGAAATAATTTGGATTTCAAGATTACAATAGTTTTGCTATAAAACCTTCATTTGTTTGTAAACACACAATTTCACTACTGTGTACAGACCAATTGTCAGACATGATCAGAGGCAATACATATATTTTATTTCCCAAATTTTCCTTTTCTTCATATGGACTTTCTTATTAAGAAAATTAGTATTCACAAGATGTGAACCCATTTTATTTGTAATTTAATCTGATCATGAGTGAACCATGAAAGGTGGAAGATCTGGTAAACTTGGGTCAAAGACTGCAGTGAAATCTGCTATAAAAGCACAATAAGTTGTTGTCTTAAAAATAAATCCAAGTCTGATATGGTGTGGCTAGTATCAGGTTCCATGGTGCAACCACACCACAAATAACTACAGTTGAGCCTCCTGCAAGCGGACATCCCTGGGACCAGAAAAAGGGTCTGCTTAAGAGAGGTGCCCGATTATAGGTTAAAAATGTAGTGTTTGTATGTAGCTGAGAACATGACCAAGTGTCTGCTTAGGAGAGGACAGGTGTCTGCCTAGGGGAGGTGTCCGTTAGCGGAAGTTCATATGTACATACATGTATTGGCTGTTCAAAGCTTAATAATCATACCTAAATCTGGATCCCTTATTCCAAGGAAGCTTTCCAATAAGTCATCTATTTTCTGAGCAGCTTTGAGTTCCCATGCTGGTGCCTAAGGAGACATACAAAGAGCAGTGCATAGAAAATCTTAAGTTACTGATGCTAGGGTAATTACAACTTGCATGAATTTTAATTTGTGCAGACAACTCTGCATAGAGTGTAGTTCAAAATAGAAGAACTTAGCTAATTTAGCTGTACGTGAGGTATTATAAAGTTTGTAATTTCTTTTTGAAATGTTGTAAATTGTGGATGAATTAACCTAAGAGAACTCCTAACAAATTTATTCTATTGTTACTTTGCAAGTGGACTTGTCAAGTCCCATATTTTTGGTGTCTACATCTCTACTCCTGACAGTATGATCTTCAATTTGATTAGCCAAAGGGAAAGCCACCAGAATGTTATCTAAAAGATGTCAAGGCTTATAGAATTTGAACTAACTAACTTTGCCAAGTGACAACAACACAGCACCTGGCACTACAAAGTAGAAGTGTAATAATATTATATTTATACTTAAATACACTATGCAATTCACCATGATACTTAACCATGGTTTGGTTTTCAATCTGCAATGTGGTTAGGCTTGCCAACACAACAATTGTATGTTGTGAAGTGAGTTATGTTCTAGAACATGTTTGGCCTGTGCATTAAGTGTAGGTTTGTCCCAAACTATGTGCAATGCCGCTTTGATTTTAAGGGCAAACCGCGTAGACATACAACGCACAGGTCAAACATGTTAATTTAAAACTTTCTGTTTAATTTTGTATTACTATTGTTATAGTCTTAATTATTGCTATTATTATTGTTGTTGAAGTTGGTTGATTTTAAATGAAATAATTAAAAGTTAATAATAATAATAATAATAATAATAATAATAATAATAATAATAATAAATATAACTTTATTTCTGTGTCAATATAATATTAATAGTGGTGTCCCACTAAGTAAGGACACCTATCTAAGAATATAAAAATAAAAATTTGCATAAAACCTATATAAAAAACTAACAAAAAATAAACATACTCAATCACATTGTGACACAAGAGAAATTCTAAGAGTTGCACAGTATGCAATTTTCCATTCATTGGTTAAGAGTTATTCACTATTTCTAGCATTAAATTTTTCTACACATGTTCATGTATTTTATTGAAAAGTATACATGTAGTATGGTGAACATGTATCATTGATAACACAGTACTGGCCACAGGAATAGCAGCACCTACACGTGCCTAAAATGCATGCAATGGGGTGGATTTATGAGCAAATGCGTGTATCTGTTGTGGTTCAAATTTATCCTTGGTTTAAGTTTTATCTCCCTTTTGTTCTTGGTTATGGTAATGTTGATAATGAGTTTGAAACAATGCCAAATAAAATTTAAACCAAGGATAAAATTTAACCAGAACAATCAACATATCCTTAAAGCTCTGCTACTGAAAGGATTCTGAGTGAAGTGTTTACCTCCTGTGTTTCCACGACGGGTGGACCTTTGGATCGCAGTCTCAGAGTTGTCTTTCCAGTGCCGACTGTATTAGAGGCTGCTGGAGAATCTACAGCTGCTGTTCCACGGCTTGATGTTCTTGGACCAATGCCCTCTGTGGAAAAAGAAAAGTGTCATTATGTCTTCATAATGGGTGATTAAAGCTGTTCTTAACGACAGATTAAACAAAGGAAGAAAGCAACCGTTCAGCTGGTTAATGAAGGCGCCACTAATAATCCTCTTGTATCAAGAATATAACATCTTAAAATTAATTTTTTTAACATAAAAAATTAACACCTTGGGCTGGTTACTCCAAGTCTAACATAAGAGTATGTATCTGGTTATAAGTGAGTATTGACATGGTTATTGTATGTAGTGGGTCTGCTATTGTCTTCTTGGCACCAATTTAGATGTTAAACTGTTTGGATTGGTTTAAATGAAGTTGCAGCATTATTAAACCACATCTGAACTTTATCAAATAACTGGGCCATTACTTGTACTCACCAAAGCCTCTGACTGGCTCAATTAATTGAAAAGAGATTTCCTCTTCAACAGGAAAGTCTCGTAACATCCGTGCTACATCATAATGTCTAATACCAATAACAGTTTTGTTATTTATAGCTTCAATGTGATCTCCCACACAGATTTGAGGTACTCCATCAATGATGCTTCCTTCCTTTATCCGCTTGATAAATGCGCATCCTGCTCCATTATCAGTTATAGTAAGACCCAATGCTGGGCTGCTTTTCACCACTGACACACTTTTTCGTTGTCCTTTTACATGTGCAAAGATAAAGTCATCAAGTCCAATTTGCCCTCCAAGTAACCTTTCCATGTCAATTCTGTATGTGTTAAGAGTGCAGAACAAAATCTACAAAGGAAGCAAATTTGCCCATTTGATTATATAATAAGTACTCTACCAGTCTTTGGAAATCCAGTGATTTTACGGCAATAAATTTGTCGTAACTAAGATATTTTCCCATATTTATTTATTATTCAGTACCGGACAGATAAACAAATTTACTAAAGAAATAAAAAACGCGCCGAGTGCATTGTTGAGTTATATAAGCACGCGGGAATTTTTAAGAACACGAGCGAAGTGCAGAGAGGCACGAGCCATAGGCGAGTGCCTCTCTGCACTTCTTGAGTGTTCTTAAAAATTCCCAAGTGCTTATATAACTCAACAATGCACGAGGAACAAGTTTTTTTATTTCTTTTATAAAATATAAACAATCGCAACTCGTCAGACAAGTGCAAATTTTAATGAATCAACATCAACTTTCTCCTTACACGTCAGACGCAATGTCATTGGTTCAAACTTTGACAGAAAACCAATGAAAAACGTTTTGTAGTGTTCATGACGAGAATCATTTGAAGCGAAAAGTTCTCGAAAAAGCTAAACAACAAGTTAAGGATTCTCTTCAAATGTTCAAATACTTCACTTATTTGTGGATTAAGGGAGATTCAAGTATATTTGAACCGAATTTATAGTGCACGAATTGAACATGCCATGAAAATCACCGCGGTGTTGGAGGATATTGATCGGTGTGATTCTACAACTGCGGATGACATTTCTCTTGGTTGTCGAAAAGAAACGGACTGGAATTGTTGGGAAGACATTTGTTTCATCTGTGTTGTCTGAATGGATCCTGTTAGAGCAGATGACAGAACATCACTTCACTTTCTGAGCTGAGTTGATGATGGCCGGGAATTGTAATGTTAGAGACTGTTTGGGTTTCTGTGGCCCGAAATGTGGCAAATGTGCCGATCTGCCAAGCCCGCTCTGACCACAAGGTTATCGCTGTTGCTCAAACACAATGATTTGTGATATTTGTGATTTCATCATAGTGCCCAGACTCTTAACACAGAGCGGGCGATTTTCATGCCAGACGGTTTGCACGGCGCCGTTTGCTTCGGTCCAGTCGCGTTGAGGGAGCTGAAAGAGAGCTTCGCACTTTGGATTCAACTTGGACAGATACAACCTCAGAGCTCGATAACCATCGGTTAGTGTTTACAATATCATTGAGAAACTCAAAACCGCAGTCAAACGAGGGAAATTGCTTGGCCATAATGGCGGTCTGTCGCTGAATTTCTCAGATTTTCACAGGCAAAAAATCTGACGTGTGCTCCGTGCATATGTACAATTATAATGCACGCACCATACATATGCTTCGTGCATTGTGGAGTTATAAAAAACTCAGTTTGACCAATCACAAAGCTTGCTTGACCCTGGCTATTTTATAATGTACAGTAATGCAATGCTATAGTTGTCATGTACATGTACTTAAACATTAATAATTATTACTAAAGTGCACTAAGAATCCACCCATTTTACAGAAGAAGTGCTTAAGCACAGGTTTCTTGATTACCCCATTTCCTGGCTTGCCAGAGAAACCTTATAAGCAACCCTCCAATTTTATTAACCACCTTCCATAGTACAGGGCTTTCCTTAAGGGCCATGAACAGCTATGATGACAACGCTAACAAAAGTTTCACTTTAAATATCGGCTTACATTATTTAAACCCATTTGTAAAAAAATTAGTGGCTAAATTACAGAATACAGGGCCACTTATTTACATGATAATAGCATCTATTGTGTCGTTCTATTGTGTTGTGTTGTTCTTATGTGTGTGGACCAAAGTGGCCCTGTAAATCTGTAGTTGCTCCAAATTAGTGTTGTCCGCTCACTTTCTCCAAAAAACTCACTTGATATTGTTGTTTTGGAAAGATATGTAAGAATAGTTACAACCCATGTGCAGATTCATTGGTTTGTTTATTAAATCCTATTGACTTGTGATGCTCTCTTTGCCATAGCCAAGCAAGCCAACCAATATGGCCTGCAAGTACAATAAAGATGGCCAACTACTTAGATTAAACAAAAGGCATGAGACGTTCTTTAATTTTAGACTGGATACTTTACTTTTTACACGATCTTTTTCCAACGTTTTAATGACAATGCTGCAGATAGCCATGGATCAATAAGTAAACAACACCATTTTACCACTGATTTGGTGATTATATGCATTCATGTTTGTCCACGGCCACTGGATATAAACACTTTTAATTAGTACATAGTTCACTGTATTTTTATTAGACTTAATTGTGTAAAAACGTTGTATCCATCGCTGACATGCCTCCAGTTTAAAAGATCTGTTTGACCATTCAAAATCATTTTAGTTGATTGCCAAAAAAATAAATAAATAAATAAATAAACAAACAAATAAATAAATAAATATTAAATAAATAAATAAGTTTTGCTAAGAGTAACAAGAAATTGAACGTTTTTTTCAGTTCTCTCACTAGCCCTCTTGCAGAGCAGTTCGAAACTGCTGCTTGATGGGTAGTATGTACAGTGTACATGTATCTGCTGTTGCAATAACGGTCTATAAATTATTTAAAATATTAATACAGGGTCATTCACTTAGATATAGCTCATTAGAGCTCATCGAGCTGAACTATTGTTTTGACAACCCTTTCTGGGCAATATCTTAAAAGGGCACTCATTTTGTTACCTTATACAGCGACTTATTTATATTGGAAATTTAAAAATAAAATAACAAATGCATGGCCGTGAAAGGAGAGTAAACACAAGAGTACAGTTGAGAGGTTTGGCTTAACGCAGATTTTTTGAAAAATTAAATGTATGTACAGCCGTACATGAAGTCAGTGTATAAACACGCTTTCATATCTGGATTTTGGAAAATTCGAGAGGAGAACGACAAGCACGACTAACAGTTTAAAATAGCGTGAATGTACAGCTGCATAAAGTTAGCAATGATCGAATCCAATGAAAAAGAAAATTCAATAGAAAAGATAATGAAATAGACAGACTGGACATTTGTGAAGTTGATATGCGAACAATTTCATTCGATCCAACCAAAACAAAATCTGATAATTTCAGCTAAAGATAGTACACTGACCTCACTTGCATGAAGTTTGAATACTTCGGCGATTTTCTGGTACAGTTCTTTCACGTTGGTGAAGCCTTCGACCTTCCCTGTCGGACTTCCATGAGCAAGTTGGCAGTAAAATACAAACTTAGGTGGAGGTGGTGGTTGTTCCTCGAGCTGTTGCTGTATCTCGGATTGCGCTGGCTGATTTTGAGGCGTTCGAGAAGCATTTGACTTAGAAACCGGCTGCGGCGATCGAGGGGGAAGAGACGGCGGTGGCGAACTTGCTGTGCTTATTTGTGAGTTGTTTGGTGCTCCAACGCCAGGTGATCGATTACTTGATGCTTTCTTATCTCCATCGCCTTTACGGGAATCGGAAAAATTAGCGCCCCCTTTCTTGAAAAGAGGCATTATTTCGGTGGAAAGAAATTTAGTGAACCACAAAACCGTCTGTAATCAACGAAACCACATCCTTTTGTGAACTAGTTTCCAGGGCTTTTTCGGGTTGTAAAGTCAGCTACATCTGACAGGGGTAGGGTAGGGGAATGAGTTTGCGTGATTTTAAACCGGAAGTAAATTGAGGAACTCTGATCAGGGCATTAGCATCCGGTATTAACGCGATCTACATTTACACATGGCCGAGAATACTGTTTTTACATAACATCGTGTTCACTGATCGATTCAGAAATTCGTCTTAGTCTAGTTCAAAGAGAATCTAAAGGTTTGTTCTGCAAAGTATCAGCTAAAAATCGTTTATAGCACAGGGTAACTAATTCCTTTTGTTTGTCCCAAGGACCTAGTTTAATGGCCTTAGTTCCCACGAGTCTCTTGTAGCTCAGTGGTAGAGCATCCGAACTAGTAATTGGAAGGTCTTAGGTTCGACTCCTGATAGGAGCACTCGGATTTCCTTTTTCCGAGTATGCCTGCGTCATTCATTGAATAATACATCATTCTCATTAATTCCTTTTGTTTTCGGAGCGGCAAACGACAACTCGTAACTTGGGGAATAAGATTCCATTTCGTAAAACTTTCTACAATAAGCATCCAAACAGATCACACTGTATTCACAAAAACATTGGGGAACACAGGATGAACATTTTAAAGTTTGCTTTCCTTGCTGGTGTTCCTGTGTTCACATGTCGTAATTATTCATCTTTGGACGGTTGTTTGATTAAACATTTTTCTCCTTGTTTCACAGATTTGAAACATTAAAAAAAATCTCAAGACAGTCTAGTTATCTAAATTTATTATTATTATTATTATTATTATTATTATTATTATTATTATTATTATTATTATTATTATTATTATTATTATTATTATTATTATTATTAAAGTAGTTGAAGCAGAAATGAAGCACAAGAAATAACACTGTCGCTACGACTTTATCGGCTTGTAAAAGGATTTTTAATTTCCGGGTTGGTCAGTATTGGTTTGTCGGATACTAGTTCACACAGCAATAATCGTCAGCTTATATTGCATTTTCTTCCCAAAATGTTCACACCAAGTAATCTCGTACCCCGATCTCAGTCGTCGGTTCGGGAATGTCGAAATGTGGGAGATCTGGGTACGAGATTACACACCAAGTCTATGCGAAAAGAATAGGGGGCTTCACACTAGAGCTTGTAAGTATAATCTAAGTGCACTTGAAACCTACTTTGAGTGTGAAGGGGTAAGACCTACCAACTTGAACTTTACTTAGTGACCATGGAAACTTTCGTAGTTCAAAGAAGCCGAAGTACGCCGCCAAGTATGGCCAACACCACACTTGAGAACGTCCAACTGAAAGCCACGTGCTGGGGCCAGGACAGATAAACATCTTGCCGTGAACTAAAATTAATCCAAAAAAAAAAAAAAAAAAAATCAAAATGGATGGCTTGAGATACGCGTCACAGTTCGAGGACTCCATGGAACAGTCTTTTTTGTAAGTAAACATAAAAAAGAAGGAAGAGCCGATTTAAACTTACGATCTTTTTTGAATTTCATCTTTACGGACAGCCTGAACCATCGATTTTCAGTTCAGAAGATGTCGCCTGTTCTTTTGTTTTGTCGCCAAGTACTCGTAAACAATGAAGTACCTATGCATTTCCTGTAATGTTAAAACTCTCTGAGTTAGAATTAAAGACAAAATAAAGAGTAAACAGCATAAAACGTTTTTCCGTTGTAAAGGCTCCATGATTTTCCGGCGAGCAGTCGCATTTCTGATTTTACCGCGAACGATGATTGACAGCTTGTGCTTCAAGTGTATACTTTGTCACCAGGTGTGAAGCCAAGTTTTCTAAAGTGCGACTTGAGATTTTCAAGTGCACTTGAATCAAGTGCTTACTTGAAACTAACTTAGCTTGTAGTGTGAAGCCAACAAATGTTTCGAACAGCGGTAACATGTTGATTTCCCCCACGAAGTGTTATGCGGAATACCGCGTGATAGCTTGCGACATATTTTGTGGCTAAATTTTGTAATATTTTGCCAATGCACGGGGAAAACAAAACAACGCCGTGAATATTTATCACATACACTAAAAATGAAAAAAAAAAAAAATGAAATTTAGGCCAGTTATACCCTGAAACCGGATTTAATGAACCGGATCAGGAAAATATTCGTAAAGCCGTTAAAGGCATCGTTCGCCAATTCCTTTGGAACTGTAGTGTCTGTGGCGGTCCTTTCTGTACAGGTTTTTGGCCAGAATGTTGTGCCCGTGGCATCATCCCAACTGGTTTAAGGCGTTTTAAAAGCCGTCATAGGCGAGAACTTGTCGTTGCTTCGAATTTTTTGTTGTCAAAGCCCTAATTTGATGTCGTATTCCATCCTAATGTCAATTATTCCACGCGCTCATCAACAAACAGCTATTTAACTTTTGCAATTGTTTTGTCGAGCTGTTCTTTCCTTAAATGGGTGTTAACTATAATCGGAAATGTTTTTTGGGTAACAAAAATATATTTTTTTCTCAAAAGGGTAAGAAAAGCAATGAACTTTAACAACATATAAAGAAATAGCAAAATAAGTAGCCTACTCATCATAAGCGAGGCCCTTCAACGTGAAAAAAGAAGGAATGGGATCAAAAGATTAAAGTTGTCCCTTTACAAATTTTCGTCTATAATCAGAACTAGCTCCTCTCCCCTCAGAATCAGGCTGAGTATCTTTGCCGATGGTATAGCACACGGTTAGTAAACTCATCTCTATTTTTGCCCCGGATTATGGAGGCATTTTGGTGAGTAAATACAGCATTATTTTAAGAGCTAATCATTTTGAGGAGAAATTCAGTGGTGCCCAAATAGAAACAACTTCTCTGACAGCCGGGGGAACTGAATCAGGTATGGCTATAGATTGGCGAAGAATGGGCGGTGAAACAACCACTTGGCTTTTGAGCGAACCTTGATGCGGAGTGAGACTGGGTCGAGCGTGATCTCTGCGCCCAAGGCATGTCAGTGTTACGGCAAACACAAACTCTCACTGGCTTTATCTCCGCCCGCTGTGGCATTTTCTGTTATAATTTCGAATGATATAGTCAACATATAATACACGGCATTCATGGAAAGCACCAGTTATTACTAACAAATGCGAATGTTTCACATACTTTTCTCACTTTTTAGCGTTTTCTTCTTTGCTTTCAGTGACTTTTAATTAGATGTTTGATTTAATGATTTACTCCTGAAACAGTTGACTCTAAAGATGACCTCCGCTCAGGTTTGTCAAAACGTCAGTCAATGTTACCTCAGACAGTCCTCGCAGTTCTCAGGACTACACGTATACACTCACCCGGATGATCATAATTTATGTACTTATGACATGACTCCTGGGTTCAAACCATTTATAGTTTTAGTCCTAAAACAGTTTACACTATACTAGGAGTGTGGAAAGAAGTTCCCGATTGCTTTCCTTCTGCTGTACTATTATTATTATTTTTGCGTGCGTTTCTCACCCATTCTTAGCGACGGACTATATACATACCCATTTTTTCAGTTTATAGACAATTATGTAACTTTTTTGTTTTCGTCTTTTGTTTTATTTTTTTTTTTACTGGCGTAAGAATCAATCTTACCGTCTATAATTTATTAACACTTTTATCAGCCCTGAGACACAAGTACCATCCCCGTGGTATGGCCAATACCGCACACATGCGCACAACCATATCACCCGGGGAGTGGCAGCCATGGACAGTGTTTCGCCCTTTCAAGCATTTGTCTGATCCAGGTCTACAAAAGTTAACGACCTTAACTTCTGGTATAGCTGTGGTCTTGAAATTTAGGGACGAAAATCAAACTTGCAAGAGCCTTTTGAGTTCTATCCTCTGAAAAAGTATTATCCGTTCTTTCCGATTGTTTCCCATTATCACTGTGAGCTCTGTAAATTGTTTTAAGCATCAGTTACCCGCCTCGATTTAAAGCTTTTGCTACTTAAGAAATACAGTGTTCTTGTTGGTAACAAGCGAAAGTATCAATTTGGCTCGTCGAAAATATTTTTTTGAGTCTCGCTAAATGCGATCTTCGTGCCACGATACGAGATATGTGTTGATTATACAAAAGGCATGGTGTTCTAATATAACATACCGATGCCAACAGTTTACATCAAAGACACAAATACGCTATGTAAAAGTATGTTTATTTTAAATACAAAGGAAGCAGTGCATAAAGAAATTAATCTGCCTTTGTTTTAGTACTTGTTTCAGCGTTTCTCTTCTGGTATAGGGTATAGATTAAAAAAGTGCCGTTTATTGACGCTTCCCCGAAGGAATACTCCTCTTACAAGGTATCATTATTTGCACAAGAAGTATAATACGGGGTTATTTTCACAAATTACTTTTCAATTTTACCACCCTTAGTAAGGGTGCCTTACATCTTAGGGTGCAAAGAGTGTGGCTTTCAGTTGCGAAATAACGTACTAACCGATTTTGCTCCTTCGTCTGGAATTTTAAACAAGTTTTAAGAGAAAATATGGCACTGTCATGCGGGAAAAAGAACGGAAATTAGTCTAGGTTATACGGGACGTGCCTCAAAATTGGCGTTAGGTGAAAATCACGTTCCGATTCGGGAAATACAGTCAACTCTCGCCTTGCGGAAACCTTGCTATTACGGACACCCCGATAATAAGGACAGCAGCTAAGTCCTCGGCAAAAATAAATTACAGACGTTTGACTAAACTAAATTCCTGCTATTACGGAATCTCGCTATTAAGGACAACTAAACAGCGGTCCCGAAGGTGTCCACAATAAAGGGAGTTGACTGTGTATCCCACTGGCGGAGCATTCGTACTGATCAAAGCTGACTTTAAGAAATGTCTTCCGCATATTGCTCACAAATGACTAAATAGTAGGAATGGTACATTTATTTGCTTTTTGTCTCGCTTATGTGGTGTGAGTAAAATGACAACTTCAGCACTTAATAAGTCTGTGAGCTTACAGTAACTTTTATCTCATACTCAACTTAACTTTTAGATAATTGCGGCACGACTAAACTTCAGCCTCTTGTACGCTCAGTAAACAACAACACTAAATGTAAAATGCAGGGCATTTGCAGCGGTATTGGAAATGCTGACGTTTAACTTATACGGAACATGAACCTTAACAAACATTAACAACCTTTCGTATACTCGGCAGTTTTAGTTTTCTAGGTGCATTTACGGTTTATAATACTCAGTATAAGCAGCTCTTGGTAGTCAGTCTGGGCTTCAGATGTAGTCACTCTGAATGGTGTTTATTGTTCTCCAGGCCAGGTAACTCTTGATCAGCTCATAACAGAAGTTGTACTGTTCCTGAAACACAACACGAAAATTTGATGACCTTTTTGTACCTTACAGTACCTCTCCAGCACAACTGGCGATAACACCCAGGAAAACATGTATTGTTATTATCATTTAATAGAAATCCGACATTTACCTTTAAGTTGGTGTTTAATGAATGTGAAAACGTAATTTTTTTTTCACAAGATAGAACATACTGGTAAGGTAAAGTTGAATACGATGTTCTCCGCTGATATTTGTTACCCTTGCAACTTTCACTTACAAACAATAAGTTATCTAATAAATTCAGATAATAATAAGATAATAATAAGATACGTACCTCATTCAACAAAGAAAAAAAGAATTTCTTAGGAGGAAACATTAAAAAGTACATACACCATTATTCAAAAAGAGTAGGGGACGTAATCACTGGAGACTACAAGACCAATCTGACCTATAGGAGGGGTGGGTGGACGATAGCGGCAACAAGAGGCGAACTTGGAAGTGGTTGTCCCATCTCATTATTAATGTGAAACGTTTAGGCATGTTGTTTGACTATCTTTTTGGGACATTACGATGATTTTATTGCCTTATCCACAGTAGAATCCTTCTAACTCGAACTCCGTACTAACTCAAACTAATTTTACTTTCCCTTGGCTCACATTTATCCCGATAACTCCAACTCTATTGTATTTACGTAAGTTGGAAAGCATCAAAATGTCAGACCATAGCTGATCGACGTCTAAAAATCTTTAATCGTTATGATAATTTGACTTGATTTTCCATCTGTTCAATGTATGAAAACGTCCTTAAAGAGATTTTATCCTTTGTTTTGTCCTTGATAAATTAATGGTAATCGATAACATCAATGGCTAATAAGTGAGATCGGTGAGCAATCAATAGGCCACAAAATTTTGTGGCCTATCGATTAGTCATTGATCATTGGAAATAATCAACGATCAATCAACTGATTACTCATTGATGCCATTGGTCATTGATTAGTTGTGTCTGGCGTTACCTTTACCCTTATCTATTACCATTACCGTTACTATGAACATTACCGCTTCTGTTACTATCATAATTGTCGTTTAATCTAGATAGCGCTTCTCATCGTTTACTTGGACCATCTACTTACCGAGCTAGTGACCAGTCCCGCCCTCTGTGACTTCAGCCATCTTACTGTTTGGAATATGTCCACATTATCTTCAGTTTCCAGTCTCTCGATACTCAAACACAGAGCGAGGAAAACTCCTGTTCGACCATCACCATTACTACAAAGACAACAAATTACATTCAAACACTGAAAACGCAAAAGACAATGACAAATGACAAATCATATATCAGAAAATGGTCTTGCAAATTATCTCTTCGTTAAATGTTCCTGTTGAAATGGTTAAAAATGTTTTTGAAATTTGTCGTGTAAATTTTGAAAAACGTGGATAGGGTAGCAGTACTCAGTAGCATTCATTTGGATGGTTACATTTCAGTATTTCACTTGCAAACTGTTATGTTATCTGGCAAAGTCTAATAAACAGTACCCAGGAAAAAAACTACTCAGTAAAATCATTTTACTTGTCTTTGCTTAGGATTTTGGCTGCATAATCAAAAGAAAGAATCACCTAAGCCAACATGATAAACAACACTAAAGAAAACTTCTGCTCGAGAGCTTTCCCGTAAATGGTCATGGTTTCATTTAACATCCAGTGAGGATTTAGCTGTGTGAGTGAGAGGTGTAAAAATATTAACTTTCATTTGATTTTGAACTCACTGAGAACCAAACAAAATAAAATAACCACTAAAATGCAACGGGATGAGTTTTATTTACATCCAAGTCTATGCAAAATAACGGTCTTTTCCTGTCTGTAATATAGTAGCTTTCCTTTCCCAAAATACCAAATCGAGGTTACCTGCAATGTACAATGATTGGTCCGTGATGATCCTCCCTAGACTGCACTTTGTGAATTTGTTGATATAAGTACACGAGGGACTGGGCCCGAGGCAGCCTAGCCTCCACCCAGCGGCGGTATTGAAAGTGATACAACACGCGATTGTCATCACTCTGTAGAGGAAGATAAGGAAAGAACTACAAATGAGGAAGTATACATTACTACATCATCAGGACAATGTCAGGGAGGGAATGAGCAACTGCACTTAAGGACGGGGCCTCCATTTGCCACTGTGTATACGTTCTGTGCATCTTGGGATAGTATGAGAGACTCTGATTTCTTAAGCAAGGTGCAAACTAATACAAACGACAATGCGGGAAAAGAAGATGTTTAGAAAAAATGCGGTACATTGCTATCTGTTTTAAGGTTTTTTGGGAGTTATGGGTGGGAGGAAACTGAGAAGTATACTTTCAGGGGAGGGGAGACTTATTTACACAAATTTACATCAGCTCCACTCACTCACCCCCTGCCGCCTGAGTTTGAACACTCTTTGGGTGTGGTCCTCTAGTCTCTCCTCGTCAATCTTCGTCACGCGTAATTTTCCATATTTGGCTGAACCCTCTTCCGGCCAATATCGAGCAGTGTGTTCCTAAAAGAAAAGAAGTTATAATAAAACGTTCACAATAGATTTTTAATACGAATCCCAACAATAGCGAGTAGCTTTCTAAATCCTGAAATTAAGTGGTGATAGTTTAACATATTGTTGATTTAAATAACCCTGATGGCATATTAAGTCTTGGTATATATTAATTTGCAATTACGAATTTTTCTCCTTCTTAGTACGGTATGTAAGGAAAGGTCGACATAGCATTAACCTAACCGTACTTTTCGGAAAAAAAGCCCTGTTTTGCTTGTTTAAAGCTAAGACTAAAATGAACTTCTGCATGGTCAGTTAATACAGCATAGCATTCGTTACTTTTGATTATGAATTGTACGAAAACACTCGCGACAATATAGGTGTAACGTACGCTGCTTAAATCACGAGCGCAGAAGTTTTTCTCGAATCATGTGTTTTAGTCTTACGTCTAAAACTGTTGGTCATTTTCTGAAAATAAAAAAGTTGTACCACTGAAAGCAAACAAAAACTGCTAAATCTCTTTACTTTTTCACAAGAGATGCTCCATGAAAACTTAAAGCTGAATTAATGACCGAATAAAATGACAAAACACAAATGAGCAAACAAAGAAACAGTTGAACAAAAATTAACGAAACGAAAAATTAATCAAATATCTTCAAGGTAAATCTGACAATCCACATTCAAAACATTGGTTCGTACCAGTCCATTCTCTTGGAGATCACCGAGCATGACCACTGTGGTAGACCGCTGTTGCCACACCATGCGCCAGAAGTCATCAAGAGTACTCGCCATTGGTGCTTGAGCAGCGATGTATAACCTGCCTTCGTTGTAACTCTGGTGAGAAAAATGTAATGAGATCAACAACTACTAATGTACTGCACGATGCCTGCCACTTCGTTGCGCGTCAAACTCATTTTTGTTAGATTCTGGTTTTAATCTCATCCCTTTTAGCCACTCTTGAAGCACTGCCTACTTAGAGAATCACTAGTTCTGTTGCTATTTTCGCGTTATTGATCGATCACACTTTGACGAAAACGCAATTAAGGTGAACGTAATGCATTATTAAAACTCCAAGACAGTCTTATCCTGTGTGAATGTTGACTTCATCTTGTTGGTAACATATCTTTGCCGTGGCCAGCAAATGCAGACGGTTTTGTTTGACGCAGAACTGATTGGTTCATGTTTTCTTTCGGCTTTCTCTGTAACTGGTGTGACCTGGTCTAAAGGCATGTCAAAAAAGTTCAAACTTTAAGTGCACTCATGGTTTGACATCACTTGTTTGCGGTCGTATACTTTCAGTTCTGATTGGTGCTACGCGTGATCTGTATTTGTACTGTTTGGTCAGATGTGATTCGTAGCTATTTTTATAGTCACTACCAAACCATTCCAGGCATCATCCAGACATGCAGTGCGTTTGGTTTTTGAAAGACAGCCACGTTTTTATATCAAGCTCTCTCTAATTTTTCTTGCCGATTTCAAATAAAACCACCATGCCCATTTTTTACAAAAGGTTTGTATGCTGATACACCAAATCTTTACCCCAGGTGAAAACAACCAGTGGCAACTCACATCAATGAAGCTAGCGTTAATGTAATCTGAACCAGGTTCGTCTGGAACAGTCCTGAGTCGGACTCTGTTGTGGTTGACTAAGAAAAGAAGGAAAGATAAATGAGTAAAAATATACGCATTCACAACCGAATTGCTAACACAGACACATTGATCTGGCTACAGATATGATGGTGTAAGTAGCCAAGTCCGACATGTTTATATCCTTAAAAGATGATTTGATCACCAAGGGAAGAACCAGCCAACCAACCAGCTAGCAAACCAACCAACTAACCAACCCAACCAACCAACCAGTCAACAAACCAACCAATTAACCAACTCAACCAAGGAACGAACCAACCAACCAACCAACCAACCCAACCAGCCAACCAACCAACCGAAAGACCAACCGACCAACCAACCAACCAGCCAACCTGAACCAGCCAACCAACCAACCGAAAGACCGACCGACCGACCAACCAACCAACCAACCTGAACCAGCCAACCAACCAACCGACCGACCGACCGACCAACCAACCAACCAACCTGAACCAGCCAACCAACCAACCGACCGACCGACCGACCAACCAACCAACCAACCAACCAACCAACCTGAACCAGCCAACCAACCTGAACCAACCAACCAACCGAAAGACCGACCGACCGACCGACCGACCGACCGACCGACCAACCAACCAACCAACCAACCAACCCAACCAACCCAACCAACCCAACTAGTCACCAAACCAACCCAAAAAGCAACAAACAAACAAACTACTAACAAACGAACGCATGAAGGAGATTGTAAGGGTAACAACACTTACACGGTAACATCTCTGGACAGCGGTTCTTCACCACGTTCTCTCGAGCTAATGCGTCCTTAAAGAGCGGAGAGTTTACAGAGTAGTCTGGAAGATTCTGAAAAACAAAATCGGTGTCACACAGGAACATATAATATCTACATCTATCTATATCTGTGTCTCCTTGAGTACGACACTATATAAGTCAAGCCATCTTAACACACGGTATCAATTAATACAAACTTAACAAACCCCTCCATACAATGGTGAAATAAAACCAATTTCGCAAAACCTACACCAAAATCAAAAAGTTAAAATGAAATTAGCTTTGGGTAAACACTTGCGTAAGACAATTATTGTGAGTAACTATGTTGAGTGACAGGCCTTGTGTAAAACATAGCATCTCTTTATTAATAGGACATTTTCACTATGGCGTCATTTGACTACAACTACCAGAATCCTTCAGTTTTTTGTTTTCTCATGCTAATTAGAGCCATTGTTCTTTGCTGTCCACTGGGATTACAAAATTTGAATTTGAAAAGAAAAACCAAGTGAATTCTGGTAGTTGTAGTCAAATGACGCCATCATGAAAATGGCCTATTGCTATTGGCAATAGTCTGCGATTAACTTTCAACTCACCTCAAATTCCGCTGTCCATTTTTCTGCGATCTCGGGTTCGTCTCCTGAGACGCACAGCAAACCACTGCCCAGTTCATCCGACGAGATGGTAGTCACACCACAGATGGACGCATCTCTAAGAACATCATGGATGAACCAATACTGTTCCTAGAATGACCAATATTACGTAGTTTAACATGTTTTGTTAAATCTGCCGGCTCACTCGAGGCCCGTTTCTATCACAGGAACGTTTGAGCCTGTTGCGGCAGTGCTGTTTAGCGATATCTACGCTGCCCTAACAACTTTTCTTGAATTGAGCCACGATTTAACTACACCATATTTACTGCCTGAAAGATTTATTTTACCAAAGATATCACAACTTAGGGGAAGACGCAAGTCACTTTCTTTAGACTAATGCCCAGATCACACAAAGCAAAGACTAGTTTAAAAGTTGTTTAGTCTGAAACAAGGTTTAAAATTATCATCTTCTCGTATAGAAGTTTGCTGATGATGTTTTCGACTCAAATTTAGCACAATAAAAGCAAAAGAGAGAGCCGGACTACTTCAATCCTTTGTAAAATTCACTCTTGTTTAGTTTTCTGTCGTTGCTTTATATTTTGTGGATCATATTAGGTGTGACATACCTATGTCACATAACAAACGGCACCACACGGCCGTGTGAAGACCTCGTATACGGTTTCATTACAGAATTACCTCACTATAACCAAACTGGACTATACGATAGTTTCTAGCAATTCTATGGAAACAGGGACACAATATTTTCAATTTCTTAGTAACGCAACCCACGAAAAAGTTACTTGGTTTCTGTAGAATCGTGGTAGCACATCGCCTGCGAAGCTGACGGTTTTGGTGGGCGGAAAAGCCGTGCCAAAACGAGTGGTGCAGCTGTAAAAAGAAATGGGTCGAGAGCCGCGATAGTCGCGGCGAAGCCGCGTCAACGAGCGGCTTCGCCGCGAGGATCGTTGCTCTCGCCCCATTTCCCCGCGGCTTCGCCACTCGTTTTGACCCTCGTACCCGGCTTTTCGACTAGCCCACCAACAAAAACCGCCAGCTAAGCAGGCTAGGTAGCACAGCCCTCAAAGAATAAAAGTCTTCACGGGCAACATGGTGTGATGGTTGTTGGGGGTGGGAGGCAATTAGCAAATTGCGTATAACGCGCCGCAATGTTTTCGAGCCTTTATTGTTTCAGAACTCACCTGAGTCTGAACCATGAAGTTTCTTTGTTTCCTCATTTTAGCAACAAAACCAAACACATCGACGACCTTTTCATTTTCCATTTGTTCCATCAACGAGTCAATGGCGATAAAAGATCCTGTTCTTCCAACACCAGCGCTAAAAATAACGAATAAGGATTTGAGTTAAAAGTACACAGGGGAAGAAATCAAGTTGACCGTCTCCTAAGCGGCCGCCCACGGATGAGAAAAAGAGGTCGCTTACAAGAGATTTTTCCTCATTGCGTGAGCTTCCAAAATCACGATTAGCACATTGTTTGAATGAGATCTGATTCAAACGGAATTTTTGTAGGTAGCAGTTAGATGGAAGTGTTTGCTTGCAAACGATTCTCAGTACCGAACTGATTCAATCGGGATTTTCTGTAGGTGGTTATTCCGAGCAGTCATCTACTCTACAAGTCTTTATTTTATTTCAACACAAGGGGGATGAGACGTGCACAGGCGCAAACTGGCGTATTGTCAAAATCCAACCACTTGGCAAACTTGTGCTTCCACTCGACAAACCTTCTCAACTTCACGTCATAGTTTTATAGGCTGAAATTCGAGTTTCACAGCAACCTTTTCTACAACATTCTCTCTGGTGTTTTAAGTAAACAGAACATTCTTGAAAACATTCAGACGTCAAATGCCGGAGTTTCCCAAACCTCAAAAGTTACGCGGTGAAAGTTGGCGAGAACGAATGCAAGATAACTAGTTCTTTTTGTCGCCAACAATTTGCGAAATGTTACTGGGATGCTCACAGTCCCCAATGTGAGTTTGCCGACGCAAGTTTGCAACTTTTAGGGCCAGTTATTTGAACAGAGTCTAACTTAGGCCGCGGCTTAAGACAAACAGTGGGCTTCCAAATCTGTTTATAAGTGGTTTATTTTTAAGTAGATAAATAGTTTTCTAGTCTAGGATGCAAGCCTTCTTTTTACCGTCGGCAGTAGACAATTTTTAGATATGATTGTTGGCAAATTAAAAACGGCTTAGAACGTGGTTTTGTTAGACACCGTCTGAACAGTCTTTTAATAACTGACCCTCAGTCTCTGGCGTGAAGGCGCCATAATTAAGTCAAGTTTTCACAGGCATACATGCTTAATCGATATATTGTTAAGTTGCCAATTATGACGGTTGAGAAAAGAGGAGGTCAAGCTGTCCTCATGTACGATCTCTCTTCCCCTGGTCGTTTACGGCGTGACAATAACGAGAGGAGACAACTTATGATCTGAAATGTGCGTACGTAGCTCTCCCGCTTGTCATACAATCAAAATTTACGGTTCTCTTCTCTCACTTATTTATGGCGATGGACAGCGGTTGTCATGCAGACAACTTACCTGCAATGAACTATAACAGGTCCCGGATCTACAGCCAGAGCAGTCCTCAGCTTGTGATGAAACATTAGGAATGCAGCAGTGTCACGTGGTACCCAGTGATCCGGCCAGGAAGTGAAGTGGTATTGAAATATATCCCGCTTTTCCATGCAGTCAGGTTCTGTTGACTGCAGTTACACAAATAAAACTTTCATTAATATTAATTATAATTTCGTATACCTTAAAGTTCCGATTAACCATTTAAACTGTAAGGGTCACACAGCACAGTCACACAGCCACATCAACCGGGCAGTGACAGTCATGGGCAGCTGTTTGGCCTTGTTAGGCCTCATTAACGTGACAAAATAGTCTAGGCATCTCTGCGGCCCGAAAGTTATGTTCACCTCCATCCCCTCCAAATATAGGAAAAGTCAAATTATTACTTCCCAATGGCCAGTTAGGGTAAGTTGTTTGAAGCTTGCAAATACAGAAAGACGGTAAATCTTAAGCTTGGGAATGGAATGAGAAAGATGAATGTTTTTCACGTGGAAAAAAGTTTTTGAAATCTATATTTACTATCATGGGAATGGAACTCAAGACCTTCCGTACACCTTTCGTTTTTGTATACTCGTTTGTGGCAGGCTGGGCTGTTTACCAGGTTAATACGGTGTTGGGTAATTTGCTAGGCTGATACCTGGCCTAGCTCGACACCAGTCTCTCAGTAACTCAGTGGTTAGAGTTATCGAATCATGGGTTTGATTCCTATCGGGGACTCAGGTCTTTTCTTCGAACTCGAAGCAATGCTTTGGGAAACATTTATACGACATTTCATTTTTGTTCCATGAAAGAAAGGATCAAAAACAGCATAATCGTTGCAATGTTATGGGACTCCGACAAAAAAGGTAAATTTTATACTCACCCAAATAATAAACTCCCTAACAATCCAGTCCGTCATAACACAACTGTTAAGCTTTGACACAGTGATGTTACCGTACTCTGTCGGCTCTGTATCATGCCAGTATCTCTCGCAGGATGGTCCTGCCTGTATCATTATAAATTGTTACAACTACTGATGAGAGGCATCAAAACAAGATAATTATGAGCTCTCCGGCGTTACTAGCAAATGCTTGTCTTATTTCGAGAGTGCCAAAGCTTAATCAATGAAACTTTCCTGTTCCTGAATGAATTAACTTTGCTTGGGGATCTTGTATTACCGGTTCTGAAGGGAAGACGAGTTGGTATCTTTTTAAGTGAGATTAAGCAAAACATATTACAACTACTGAAAGGGAAATGGACAACTGTGGTCGTGATCACAGACTTAAGAAAAAAGATCTGCCACTTTTAACTATAAACAATCAACTGAAGATAAGCCACTCAAAACTACAAAAGAACACAATCTTACAAATTGAACATATTCATGTTCTGGCAATTTTTGTTACCGCTTAGCAACAGCAGAGTACCCGGAATATCAGTTCCCAATAGGAATGAATCCCACCATACCCGAAAAAGTTCTGTTTATTAAATCCGAGTAAACTCCTAAAGAAGACAATTGTGGCTTTAATTCAGAGTATTTCGTTCATTCACCAGCTATTCTGAAAGTGTTGTTTCATTCATGAGATACAAACACCAAGGCGACACACATCTTTAAGAGGTTGCGTCACGTCGCTTCTATTTTGATGCTGAGAAGATGTGGAATCAGAATGCAATTCCACCTTTATCAAAGAAAGAAACGTAGAAATAGGCACTACAAAAACAAGACTATCGTTTATTAAACGTATTCATTTTTCGGTCCGGATTGGTTTCGAAGACACATCATGTAAATCGAAGATGATGATGTCTCCCCAGTGGTACGAGAAACTTCTTGACAAGCCCTACTTACATCTTCTCCCTGCATTTCAATCATGACTATCGTTTTAACATTCTTCTCCCACACCATTCTCCAGAAATCGTTCACTGTGTCCTTCAAAGGGCCTAAAAATTGATTTGAATATCAAATCGATTAATTCATCTGAACTAGAGCTTGGAAGAAGAAAAAAGGATTGAGAAGTAAGAAGAAGCAGAAAGTTAGTATTGCAAGGTCGCTCAAGTCACTGTCAAGAGCCATTGGCAGGAGCCAGCCGTGTTTTCCCTGACGAAACCCCTTTTGTTGGCGGCGGCGAGTGAACAGGAGTTCAAGGCGAGTGAACAGGAGTTTAAGGCGAGTGCATAGAAGATAAAAGTGAGTGCGAAGGAGTCAAACAAGACGGGAGCAAAGAAAGAGAAAAGGAGGGCACCAGAAGAGAAGAAGGAGAGGTTTGTGCGAACGGTTGTTGGTACGGTTTGTTTGTTTGTAGCAGTTTGTTTGTGCCTGGAGAAGTCTTCAAGGACAAGGAAGGAACTGAACTGAAATTAGTAATTTAGTTTTTATAATTAATTAGATTAAGAAGAAATAGTTTCTTTTACGTTCCCGTTTATTTGTGTTATAAATCGTTTATGTATTATAAATTTATTAAATTTGTTGTATTGCTTAGTCTTTTAGTGTGTTGTGGGTTTGCGGGAAGGGTTTTGTACAGTCGCTTGTTTAATCGTGTCGTACAAGGGAAAGATCCACGTCACATTTTTGGCAAAGTTTCTTGCCTAAGGGAACAAGAAAATAGACTGAGCTTCAAACCACTGAACTTTAAAAGATTTGTTGTCCAACGCGCTGACCATAACGAACACAGTGCCTCCAGAAGGATAACGACACTTCGCCAACAAAACAAAAATAAGGGGTCCCAAGAGTTACTTCGCACAGAAAATATTACCGACTTCGAAAAAGACGACATTAAAGACATTCGTTTTTTTTTTGTTTAAACTTACAAAAAATCATTCATCAATAACAATTTCCGTTGCTTTGCGTACCTTGAGTTGCAATGTACTTTGCCGGAAAGCTGTAGCCCTACGACAAAAAGTATATATGTTCATTATCAGTTGATGATCACACACACACACAACATTAAGAAAACTCCATTTCCCAATCGCACAAAAAAAAAAAAAGACTTAAAAGTACAGCACATTCAGTTAAGTCTCTCTTTGTGTCCGAGCCCTGTGAACGAAAAGCTCCGGAGAGGAAGGTGTTGCACCGAGTGGAGGAATGCAATGCAGGTTCGGTGGTGGAACGGGAGTGGAAGATAGAATAAACTAGTTGAAAGTGCTTACACTTTTGGTGTCACTGCACCACTGTTTTACTGAGTAAAAGTGAGCATGGAACAGTAACAGTGTATCTTTATTGTTCTTTACTCTCTCAAGGGAGATATTGGGCTAGTGACAATAAAAGTTGAGTGTGAAGGATAACCTGATTCCTTAACTGAAAAGCATCTTTTGTCCTGTCGACAACACGGAGGACGAAAATGTACTAACCACACTACAAAGCATTCAATAATATGAAGAATCCTCTTACATCCACATAGTTAGCGTTGATGTAGTCTGACCCGGCAATTTCTCTCTTGGATTTGAGTATGACACGACTGTGATCATCTGGCACAAAAACAAAAAAACAAACAAAAAAGAAATAAATTTTTGTTTTCTGTCATTTACTGATTAATACACCATTCTCATTTATTCACCAGGCTTAACATATTCCAACACATTTATTTTCCATTGCGCACATTCCAATCGTAGCAGTATGCAGGATGTTTGTCCCATGAATCTTGTTTAATGGCCTTAGCTCCCACGAGTTTCCTGTAGCTCAGTGGTAGAGCATCCGAACTTGTAATCAGAAGGTCTAAGGTTCGACTCCTGATAGGAGCACTCGGATTTTATTCCGAGTATGCCTGCGTCATTCACTTATTAATACATCATTTTCAAAAAAATAAATGACACATAAATTTTCTTTAATATATACTTCGAAAAACGTTACTTACATGCCACTATATTACAGTAGCGGTTCTTGATTTTGTTGTGCGCCGCTTGACTAGCCTCCCACGAGGACTTCCACGTCAGGCGATCGAGACACTGATGGGAAACAAGAACATTAGCTGTGGCCACACCTGGGCGTGATTTATTGTTATTATGGTAATTCCGTCAAGTTCGTCTGACAATGTGACCAGCTTTCGTGAGTTTACTTTAGGCGCATTGGTTTGGAACAATTCTGGAATAGCAATACACGGAATAGACAGTGTTGGTTGTCTTGATTTAGGTACTATTCTGTTTTCGGAATAAAATAGAATAGTATTTCTTTCATTCTGTCTTTCTTGGCAGAATAAACAAACTAACTTCAATACGTTTTGCCAAGAATAGAAGGAATTGCGTTCTTTTGGGAAGGTTTTCGGTTCATTTGGAATACGCAGAATTGTGTTCCTGTTTTTAGAACTGTTATTCTGTGTTTCTTGTGTATTGTGTTATTCCTGAACCTGTAACGAGAATAGCCAGAATTGTTCTAAAAGATTGCTCCCATGGTAAAGCTACATTTAGTCCACGACGTTGGCTAGGATAGTAGGATTAAAGTAAAACTCGTCTGTGAACATGCTCAGTAGGTGAGAACCCGACAAACGAAAGATCAGCGAGTCGAAAACGAAAACAAGCGAGACGAACATAGATTGAACAGGGGAACGGGCGACTTCGCCTTGTCTTCAATCCATTTCGGTCAATTTTTCTTTGCACATTACGGAGACTGATCACTTGCTCTGTGGTTAGTCGGCCTCAATGGGGTTTATTTTGTCAACCTTGATAACAAAGGAAGTTTATGGAACCGTTTACCTATAGCAGCATTGAATTCGAATGTATTAATGCTTTTTTTCATTTATCTATCAATCTGATAGGTGAATGAAGAATCCTCACCTTGAATTCGTCATTGAATAAGGCGTTGTTGTTGGCATGGAAACGAGCACAGTGCTCTGCCAGCTCTTTGACTGGAATGGGTCGTCTTGGTGGAGCGCTTTTAGATATGATAGACACTACAATACAATAATGTAAGACCCAGATGAGAATATTCGATCCTTAATGTCAATTGAGTTGTGTAAAATGTGATTATATTATTCATGACTTTTTTTAGGAGGTTGAAAAGTAAACGGTTTATTCTTCAAGAACTTGGCCGCATCTGTACCATACTTAGGAAACTTTGTCTCCAGTGTCTGTATGATTTTCGGTTTACCGGACAATTTCTATTACCGGAAAGAAAATCATGTCTAAAAGGCCATGTGTTCACATATGAAAGCGCTGATTGCGGAACCATACAAAACGTCTTTAACATTCTGAACGAAATCTATCTGGCACAGGGGTGAAGAACTATCTGCCTTTTTGTTCTGTCTGTATTCAGGAAAGTACTCCAAATAGCCGTTCTTTGTCAGCTCGAAATCGATCCGCTGTATTGTAATAAAAGCTCAAAAATAGAGATGGGACTGGGTGAATATGGGTATGAATACGAAACCCCCTCCCAACTCCTGAGGCACCAACTTACGTTTATGTATGGGCTCCTTACAGCGCCTGGAATCCCGTCTGCAACAGGAACATAAAATACTTTTCAAATACCTCGAATTCCCCTCAGCTATTTTCCCTTGCATTTCTCATTAACATGTTTGTTTACCTCGATTTAAGGACTGAGTGTGCATTAAGGAAAACTATTTCTATGCTAAGGTTGTTAGTGCTTGCCACCCTTGAGGAACTTGTCTCCATGGACTCCATTTCGTTCCTTTACAAAGTGGTTGAAGTTCATTAATTTGCATTTTCAGGTGTTTTTGTAAAGGAAATAACGATACGAATGCGTAACACTGTTTGGGAACACGGGAAGTGATCACGGTGAATTTGACATGCACAGTGACTGTAAATAATGTATCGCATGCCTCCATCCATCGATAGATCATTAGCTCGCTTTAATTAGATTTATTTAGATGCTACATGGTAATTGGGTAACAAAGGAATTGATCACGAAGAGCAAACACACCTGATGAGCACAAACGCTGTGACCAACAGCAACAGTAGAATGCCACCAACCAATGCAGCTATCCACCAGATTAAGTTAGACTTGAAAGGACCGGGATTGTTAGCTGAAAAATGAGCAATACGTCATAAAATGTAGTCAGCTAAAATTCATATCACCTTTTCTAACTATTCTTTAATCACATAGTCTCAAGACATTTACGTTCATGACTCATTAGGGGACATGACGAAGGCACAGCTTCCGGCCCTTGTTTGACATCCCCGTTTTTGTGAAAAAAGTTCTAAAGCTCAGTATAAAATCATGGGTTCACTTTAGCACTTTAACATACACTGCAGAGTTAATTCTCGGATCATTCGCGTCATTAATGCCAGCGACACAACATTCGTTTGTAACCTTCAGATTCACATTGCCGTAATTACCATCATATTAACCCACGACTTGCTGACCCGGATTTTCAACTTACTCGGTAGAACAACGGTTGATCAAATCTGGACTTCGTGCGTTCGATTCACGCCGTAGTCAAGGATTGTGTCTTGGGCTTCTGAACAACTTTTTTACAACTTTAACACACACACTAGCAGAGTTAATTATCTGATCCACTGTTGTTTAATTTTTAACGTTGAATTCTCACCTATGAACTCACTTTACGTCTGTTTTGTCTTTAATTTCCAACTCAATAAAGTTTGATTAACAACTCGATCGAGCTGATCTACACATTTGTACATTTACCTTCCGACGTCTGAATGTCGGGTTGGTGCTGAACTGTGATCTCTTCGCTCATGCGCCCTGGTAACGAATTGTACGCTTGAACCTGAGAGGAGATGGCATGGTGACATAAGATGAGTCACGTGTCCTAACATTTCAACCAAACGCGATGATTCGGCATACAGATTAATGTTACCACGAGATACACTCTGGCTTGTTTTATTCTACTAAGCACTGATACAAGTCGGATGGACCACAATGTGTTTTAGTTAAGTTGGGCCTAGTCTGGAGAATTTTTTGAGCTTTTTTCAGGAGGGGATAGTTTTGATGGCTCTTCTGATAATTGTCTTATTTTCTCTGTCATGTTTTCTGCTCAGCTATTGCATAGTGCACAAAATTAAATTGCCGTTTCTCATAAATTTCAAGTCGGTTTAATGATAGCCTCCCTCACAGACGCGCCATGGGCTCGTCACGCAATCTTTCCTTCCCTACGAATGAAAGATTGCGCGACGAGGCAAAAGAGCGCCCGCGAGGGAGGCTAGTTTAATGACAGTGATAGAAAAATCCTCTCCAAAGAAATGGAGTGATTCAATCATACGAATCATTAAATTGTTTAGCCGATCATAGAACACATTAATGAATACACTTCTTTAAACTTACTTTAATCTTGTACTCAGTCTGGACATCAGGAAGAGTCATCTCGTACATCAGATACTCTTTTTCCACGTTAGAGTGCACGGTGTAGGTCTTAGTTACTCCATCACTGTCAGTTAAGTGCAGCACATATTTCTTAATAATGCCGTTTGTTTCCTTAGGTTTTCTCCACTGAAGAACTAACCGAGATCCTTCCTTGGATTTTACTGAAATTTCGCGAGGACGAGAGGGAGCTGTAATAAACAGAAGAACAGACGCGTTAGAGAAACTCCATCATTCTTTGAAATGGTTCTAATAGAGTGAGATACACATTTTGGCACAAAATCCATACACCTGCACTAAGCTATAGGCAAAATACCAAGTAACTACTGAGTGTAAACATTGATTCATAAGAACGATTTTCTACTGAGTGTCGTGAAACCAAAACCAAAGTAACTAGTCTGACCAATCACCACCGACACAAACAGCGCAAGGAACCAATCAGAATACGACGCAAATACATGTAATCTGGTAAGAAGCGCGGGAAAACGCATGCGACAAGACAGGATTGGTAAAGGTTTAGTTCTCATTGGCTGATAAGGTGGCACAAGTTTTGTCAGCCAATCACAGAGCGCAGTAAAGCAAACTAAAACAAACGCGAATGGTCTTCGACCCTCAAATGAAAATCGCTCTAATTCAACGATTGAGTATTTGAATAATTATTAAGAATGACCATTGAAATACGTTATTTTTGGCCGTCAATTTTAAAAAAAGTTGCTCTTGAAGATAAAGAATTAATGAAATAATCACAGCTAGTGCTCATGTCGCTGCCATTACAGAAGTTCTTATGGTGTCACAACAGTCAGTCCAGTGCTACTAAAACAACTCAACCAAATGAGATAAACATTTGATTTGGTAAAAAGGTTTTTGCGCACACTGGACTGAAGGACCGAGAACATCAACATTAGTATTAGGAATCGAAACCCCGATTTATGGATAAAAGGTGTTCCTTCTTAAAGTGACAAGTGGTTTATCGCGTAACATAGCAAAATCGCCAGTCACTTGCCGTATTCAGTAGCAAAGTTGCTGTGAAAGTGAGACAACAATTAAAACTTACCAAGACCACAACACGATATCTAAGAAAAAATTAACACTCAAGGACTCATTCTGGCTTCATAAAAATACAGGATATAAGAGCAAATTTAGAACTTTTTGGGCTGTTTTGGTCTGAAATCGGTTGTAGTAATATATTTTAGTCTAAAACAGAGTTCAAATGGATATTGTCTTCCTTTACAGTTATGAATGTACCAAGAGGGGGAGACCCGATGTTGAATGAAGAGTTATTTTGTATTACGTGCACAAGCACATAAAACAGAACTTTTTGTGGAAAAACGAAAACATGATGTGTTTATTTTAGGGGAAAAATGTGGAAAAGGCTGTATTTTCAACTTGAGTTTCCCAACATAGGATTTTTAAGTTCAATACAGTATTATCTTAGACTGAATATGGTACTCCTGGTGTTCCGGCATACCATCTTCTGGCATGATAATATCCATAGGGTTAGAAAACTTGCTCCAGTTGTCCTGCCCAGCCTCCTCACGAACCATAAAAGAATACATGTTATAAGGCTTCAGTCCACCAACTTGAGCCTCCCTGCTGTACGGAGAGCCCGCGTTCACAATCTTATGACCATCGACGTTGGAGTCAGCGGGGTTACCCACGTGAAGCCACTTCACCATGTAACGCGTCACGTAGCCGGAAAGTCCCGGATGTGATCGCCATGTGATGCGCACGCTCTGTGGGGTTTCTATAAAAACTTGCACATCGTAAGGGCTGTCTGGAACTGCAATGCAAATAACGGATTTTCAGCGGCTCAATGCAAATGATTTCATTCATTTGGCATGACCGATTAAAACGGCGCGGTGATAAATTGCCCGTATTCCTGGCACTCGCTTACGATTTTATTGCAGAGACAAAAAACTTCTTTTGAAAGAACAAACAAGAAAACAAACTAACTAACCAAATAAAAAAGTAAAACTTCTTATTTGATTAAAGGTAATCTTTTACTTTTTTTGAAGTCAGATCGCTAAAATTGCTTTTGTTAACATTTCAGCTGCATAAATGAAAGGAGTAACACCCCTGTCGAGCAGATGGAAAAAGGGTAAGGCTAGAGAAAGCAGATACAGGATCGCTAAGCTTTCAAACGTACCGGCCTGGGGTGTGGAGACGAGCTCCTTCTCACTGCTTGGTCCAGTTCCTTTCCTCGTAAAGCCCGCTATCCAAACGCGATACCTCGTCAGCGGTTTCATACGATCCAAACTGACATGCGTCACGGATGAGTTCACGGTTATCACGTTCTTGATCACTGGAAAGCGCGTGTCCTCTTTGCTGTAGTGCAGGTGATAGCCCTGCAGTTTTCCTTTTACGTGTCGCCGCGGAATGGGTTCCCATTTTACGAACACTGAGTCTGAGGTTTTAGCCGAGACTTCAAGAATTCGAGGGGGTCGGGATGGAACTAGTTCAAAGGCAAACAAAACAGTTGCGATACAGAAGGTAGGTTGCTGGAAGGACGCTTGCCTGTTTTAACTTACATGTTTATTAGCCATGTTCAAAAGAAATTTACTTTTGCACCCGCGCATGATAAAGATGGATTAGTGTTATCCGATGCATTGACAAAACGATCGTTTGGTAGCCTGGTTAACAAATTGTTAAATCCCGAAGTATCAGATCATTTCTTCTGATATTATATAGTCTGTTATTATTTTAGTGATATCGTGTTATGTTCTTGGTAAAACTAAGCATTTACCACCTTCACCCGTTGTAAAGTTTTTAGATGGCATGCAACAACTAGTAATTAGTAGATAGAAATTGTACATGTATAGGGTTACACATGCATAGTGGGAGAGATACAGCGTTTATGTGGGCGTGCAACTCCATATAATTTTCACAAAATCTATTTTTGAAACATTCACTGTCTAAAACGAATGAAACCAGACAAAAGATTCTCCTGATCAAACTTGAACAGATATTCGTATACTGAAAATGATACTGTTATTGCTGCGTTTTCCGTATAATCATCTGTATTCCAAATCAATCTCCGTGGATGTATTCTTTTGTAAACGGTCACGTGAGCCGGGCTAGACCGAGGCTTTGGGGAATAAAACAGAGAAAATTACAATGTAGTTCAGATAAAAATAATAAATTTCCTTTGTCTTATCCCCTAAGCCTCAACGCCAAGTTAGAATTATTAATATAACGAAATTTGTCTTTTTGACATGGTCTGAGGAAATTTCAAAACAACCACTTTCATTATTGGTAACCACCTTAGCCAAAATTGAAAACTGCAATCAACACCATGAAAAGTCCACAACACAAGATATTTGATTCTCTGCAATGCCACGTGATATACTTACCATCCTCATCAGTCATAACAGTCACAGGTCTGCTCGGTGGACCGCTGCCCACGGCAGTGAACGCAGACACCCAAACATCATAATAAGTGAAGGGTTCTAAGCCTGTTATCTCAAGACTCTGACTCGACTTGTTAACAGACATGGCTTTTATCACACCCACATGACTTGCTGAACGTTTCATCTTGGACATTCCTGTTTTGTAATACACGTGATAGCCCCTTAAAATACCGTGCACGTACTCGTCAGGGACTGGGCTCCATTCTATCAAGATACTGCGAGGGCCAGAGCTTCGAACCTGTAGTGAGTCAGGGGCACGGCTGGGGACTGGAAGGGAAAAAGCGTTTGTGTTAGTTAATACCTTTCATCTTCGTTAGCCAAAGCTTTGCTTTTCGAATCTGGCTCCAAGTTTTGACTCTGAATGAAATGCAAAAGTGTGACAAATCAAATACCAATATCAAGCAGTATGTATTCTCTCAGATGCCGTTGTTCGTTTCATACAGGAAATTATTTGAAAATTTTAACCCGTTAATAAGCTTGAGTGTTTTAAGGAGTGGAAGCGTTACTGCGTTTTGCATGAACGTTGAATGACTTGAGCTCTTACACTTCCGAAATAAGTTATCACCATTGGAGCAAACTCCATTGTATTCAAAGAGACCGTGAAAGAAAGAGAAAAAAGAAGAAAGGAAAAGATCAAAATAAAAACAATTGAACTTACGATCCTCCAGCGTGGTAAAAATCACTGGTTTGCTTTCCTTACTGAATCCCCCATCTGTCACGGCAGACACTGTTATTGTATAAGTGGAAAATGTTTTAAGATTCTCCAAGTGTGCAGTTGATTTTCTAGGCCCAATCAATTTCATATAAGTCTTCCCTGAAGCATCCTGGTAGATCACGTGATAACCTGTTACAGCATTCTCTGTAATGGGGGTGTACACTGGGTCCCAGCTCACTCTCAGACAGGACGAACATGGACTGAAAACTTTCACGTTTTGTGGAGCTTCCAAACCTGTATAGAAAAGTCCAATCCTTAATGATAGAGATCCAAGGTTTTAGCTTTTGGCGGGAATAGTCATTTTGCTGTTTCCCTTTTTTGGATTCTCTTTTCAAGCGAGCACTCGATCCAGGACTCCGCGTCTTTACCAAACCACGTGAGTTAAACTGAGTTAAACACCAAAGCGGACGGAGAGCGTTAAATAAAGAAACAAATGTAATGTAGAGACGACGCCTTCAATTCAATCACGAGCGAGTAAATTTAATAGCTGCTGCGATAACTAGTAGTGGGTAACTTTGCCGTCGACGGAAAGAAATTAGAAAGAAATGGGCATTCAGAAATTTTCCCCCTTTGTTATATAAGGATTGATTGAAGTTCGGTATTACCGTGATCGTTCATCTTCAATTGCCTAAATTTCACTTTTTGTACCAGTTACACTGAGTTATAGAAGACGTGCAAAAGCTTTTATTTCATTGATTGAAACCGATCACAAAGGTGCTCTATCCAGGGTAGTACGCTCCTCGTACTCTGGAAACTACAAAATTTGCATTTTTTGCAATTAGAAGTTGTAACTAAAATATAAAACTTAGGCCTACTTCAACAGTTTTACCTACTGTAAACCAAAAATTTTGCAATAAAAAACAAGTGACTTACAGTAAAAAAAAATATTGTTTGCTGACAACAATGAAAATCGTAAAAAAAACCTGAAAAAATTCAATTAACGTTGTTAAAATTTGTTCAATTACTTGTTTATTTCGCTTCTCCCTTCTCAGAAAATGATTTTTTTTAATGAAAAAGTTCTTTTTCAATTCGGTTTAAGCAATCACTGCACATGATTATAAATGCACCCTCGTCTTCCTGGGCAGCCTCTCTTTGAGATAAGCTTAATTTCCGTCGGCCTCTTCCCCAGCGCAAGGTCGTTTCTCCGAAGCGAGGCTGGAAATAGAGAATATCTTTTCTAGTAGAAACATCAATACATTGGGGAAAGAGTCACGGTTTTACTTAGGTTGCGTTCGATTAACCGTATTCCGGAACAAGAATAAGCGGAAAAACTGTTAGATTTCTCCTTTTAAGTAATTTTTGGAAGTCATTTCTGCAAAATTTCGTTGATACACGATAATTTAAGAACCATTTTGTACTCCAGCTACTCCAAAAATCTCTTATGGGGGATTTCTTGTCATCATTGTATATATTTCTATTCCGCAATAGTTAGACTTTTTTAAAGTATAATTGATGGATGTCTTGCGACTCCAATCCGTTGGTCCTTGCTCACGTCAGAGCCAAAAGGCAAGTCTAGGCTTTAATGAATAAAATACGAAGTCCGAAGAATGAACTCCCAAAAAAAACTTTATGTTATGGAAATGTGGTTGTAGTTGTAATCTTTCGATGAAATGCAAACGTTTGAGATTTCTTGAAGAAAAACCCTTATTTGGTGCTGTTTGTTGCTTATTAAATTTTTTAATTGTTTTGATCTTAGGCGCTAATGAGAGAAAAAAAACCTGTAATGAAAATCTTCTTTCTCACCATATTCTGTGGTCACATTATGCGTGGGACCAAGGGCACCGTTCCTTATCCAGCCCCTAACCTTTGTGAGCCCCGCCAGGCGCACCCCGTATGTAGTGTTTCTCTCGACACCAGTTATGACTACACTGAGAGTTGATTGGTTGACTTGAATCACGTGGTTATCACGAGAAGTGCGCGGCTTTCGCCAGTAGATTACGTAATACCCACGAAGGATTCCGTTGACGTGTTTTTGAGGTATTGGGGCCCAGGACACCTCGATAGCAGTGCTGTTGGCCGTAAGAGACAACATCTCAGGTGCAGCTGATGGAACTGAAATTTAAGGGAGAGAAATAAGTACGTTTGAATCCCTCTGCTACCTACATGAACTATCTTGGTGTTTGCCCTCCAAACGGCATGAGTTTTGAACTATTTTGTTATGAAATCGAGTACAGAACCTATGGTTTTGAACATTTTGGTCAAAAAAAGAATATTTAGCGTAACTTTAATGCCTGATGCTTGTCTTGGAATAAAAACTAAAGTGATCAATATGCGACTCACACGGTAAAGCACGGTAAAGCAGCAAGCACGAAACGCGGGTAAACTCGTGCGAGCAATGGGTGGCTTAAATTTTTTCTGATTGGTTGAGCAAGTGACGGGAGTTTTCACAAGCATAGTAAAACAAAACCAAAACGGACCATTTTCGAGTTGCCTCAAGCCAATTTGTCAAAGAGGGCTTTTGCAAAAGTCATTTATGATGAAATGAGTTGTATTTGGTAAATCGCCGCTAGCCTGGCACTGATGAAGAGACTTGTTGAAAAGAATGTTTTGTTTACAGTTATGTGCAAATTAGCGGCGTGTCTCATTTTGTCAATAACTCACCAAACTCGTCCGTCCACACCAATAGAGGTTTGCTTGTAGGTCCTTCACCTTTGTTAGTGAAACCTAACACGGTGATCCAGTAGGGTGTAAAGGGTTTCAAGCCGCCAAGCTCTGTGCCGAGGGAGTACACTACTGTGCAGAACATCACACTGTCTTCTACATCAGCTCTTTTGTAGCAGACCTTGTAACCACCCACATGGCCATTCCTGTGGGACTTGGGAACCTGTGCCCAGAACACGATGATATTGACAGAGCTTGTGTTGTATGCTGTCACATTGGCTGGTGGGGCAGTGGGAACTAAAGAAATTGATAATCAAAAATAAACCTGTTTAAAAAAGTAGCGTACATGACTTTGATTGTTCGCCTGTAGTACTTTTTTTTTTGTAGAAATGCAGGGTTGGCTTCCTGACGTTCAGTTTGATCATCGGATGAGTGCACCTATGAAAAAATTGTTTTAAGCTATATCCAAATTCTAACTAACCTAAAATAATACAATTTCCTTTTAAAGGGGCACTGTCATGGAGATTTTGCTGTATGTTGGTCAAACCTTCTCAAATTTTTGACTAAGAACCTCTTCTCTAACAGGAAATTGCTCTTAGAGCATTGGAACGAAAATGTGAAGCGATTCCTCCGAGCAAGAACAAAATATAATCACTTTTTATCCATTTTTCCAAAACACAGAGGTGGAACTTGAAATAACTGGCCAATTTTTTCAAGTTGCAATTCGTCCCGGATTTGACATTCGTCGTCCGATTTTATTTCGACGGAACAAAAACCAAGAAACGAGCAAAAGCTCAAAGCTAAATTTTTAGTTGCTCATGGAAGACAAAGAAATTCGTCGTGCAAAAGCCAGTCACGGAGAACAAGGAAGCTACTTGAGAAGAGATGAGAACAGTTGCCGGCCAACTGTTCCTTTTTTGGTCAATCATTCAGCCTCGGGCATTATCCTCCGATATACAAGCCGCCGGAAGTAGTTTATTTACAAAACATCAAATAAAAACAAATCTGGATAAACAGGTGGTTTGTCCCTACCTCCCTCAGGAGTCCACACATGAGTGTATCTTGTGAACACACCCCACGCCCCATTGTTGAATCCTCGCCGTACGCGGAAGAAGTATTTTGTGGAGACTCGGAGGTTATGAAGTGTCACAGTGCGGGCTGTTCCCGGGAGTAACATGGATGATTCATTACCGTCACTCTTCCATCGCAGCTCAAACACAGAGTGTTTTGATGGAGATTGCACTTCCCAGGAGAGTTTAACACTGGTGTCGCCTGTCACGTACCCCACAAGATACCTTAGCGGATTGACGTCTGCAGGGAACGAAAACTCCATGATTACGATTAACTAAAACTCTGAGTCATAAAAATATTAGTATTAATACATGTTAATGTTAAAGTGTCTAATTGAACAAAATTTCTCTTGCGGTGCTCAGATAATTCTGAGAAAAAATTTGGGAAAGTAAGGACAAAAAACAACGAAACAAAACAAAAACCAAAACAAAACATCATTGGGACTGCTCGTAGTATTACTGGATGATTTTTTTTATAATCTCCCGGAGGTCGAGAAGAGAACTCGTAAAAATAATAATAATAAAAAAAACAACATCACAAACTTGGTCGGCAGGTCTTTATTGCAAACGCATTAATAGATGTTTGTAAGAAGGTGAAAGGGGAAAAGGCTGATTAAAGGGCTACGCCATAAAGGGGTCAAACCTGTGATGAAATTAAACAGCTAAATTATCTTGCCTCGTCAACTGAATGCTTCTTTGACAACAATAGCAAGACATTAGGTGTTTTTTTTCTATTTTGTTCAGTATCCGATGAATTCAAAGTATTATCAGAAATAAGTGGCATAGCCCCGTTTGACGATCTGTGAAGATAACGGTGGAGTATCGTCTACAGTCAGCAAGTGTTTATGAAATATTTTGCGACCGTCACAGCATTACTGAAGACAAAAATTGTCTTTCATATCCATGAATTCTTCTCTAGAAACACGTGGTTGTCACGTAGCTCCAAGAAAAAGTGCGGAATCAGCAGCAGCAGCAGCAGCAGCAGCAACAACGACAACAACAACAACAACAACAACAACAACAACAACGAAAACAATATCTTACTTATCCCATAATTGAAATAGGAAAATGCTGGTTTCAATAGGGGACGATTAAAGCCTGGCTTTTGCAAGTGACACAAGCGCAAGCGCTATCATGAGTTCCAAGTCTTCCTTCATGACGCGGCGAATATGCCAGCTGGCACGCTCAAACGTCGCATATAATCAAACAACAAGAAGACGAAACGTTTCTGGGTGAGAGACGTTTCCAAGGAAGGAATCGAAAGAGTCAAGGGGACTTCAACAATTCAACAACCTCGTTAAAGAGCTATGGCTTTCAGATAATGAATTCTACTTCGGGTGTGTGGGGAACCAACCATGAATCTGCATAAAGACAAATAAACTTAACACAATGCTTGTAGCTAGACCATTTGGACTAGAAACTTTGTCTACCTGGCCTCCACATCTATTGGATTTGCCTATGGGCAGTTTATCCTTAACCCCCTTACATTCTTTGTCATAGCACTCGGTAGTTGCGTGCTACCTCGGAAAACGTTTTATCGAAGATTGTCGTGCCTTCTGCCATCTTTGTTTTCACGGCAAAAGAACCAACGCTCTTGCACAAATGAAAGCTGGAACGAGTGCTTTGATTGGCCAGACACATCAGATTTCCTTGTGTTTATGCTGTGTTCCGTCTTCACACAGCACAACAAGAACGCAAGCACAAGCGCAAACAGACGCTCAGGCGTTAGAAAAGGAATAATTTTTATCCCGTGTACTTGTGCTTGTGCTTGTTTTTATGTCGAAATAAGCACTCTTGCGCTTGTGCTTGCGTCGCTAGTGACAACAAGGTCATAAAAGAGAAACAACAGATTGAGCTGGATTATCCATGCCGCAACTGAAGAATTCGGTATAATCTTTTCAGGATATCCGAGGTGTCGGATTTTTCTTGGCTTCTAGTAGAAACGTAGACTAAGCTAAGGAAGAACATGGTTAACACTGGAAATAATTAAGAAAGATTAAGTGAATGATCAACTTAAAATTTATCATGGCTAAAAACCTGCGGCATTTCGTTGCTAAATGAAGTTAGTCAAAAAGATGCTAACAAGGTGATAAAAAAGTAAAGATGGTCAAAATTAAGCAAGATTGAACAGATTAGGCAAATTAAATTTGAAAAGTGTTTGTTAATCTGTTCCCGATGCACGAACGCCCGACTATCACTTATCTCCAAGGAAAGCTGGATGTTTACATCATTGAACCAGGTGTTGGGGAAGTGTCTTCGTTCCTTTTCTGTTTTGCGACTGAACCGGCTTAGTTCTTCCCGACATCACAGTCTAGCTAAATTTTCTACTAACTAAAGGTGAAAAAGTTTCTAAAGAGGTTATTACAATTCACCGAGGGAAAGGATCCTTCAAACTGACAAGAATGAACCGCGATCACCTCGGAGAACGGCGCAGTAGAGAACTGTGTACTCATCACGGACACACAACTGTTCTTTTCGGTGGAATACTTCAATCTCCTGAGAAATTTGGATTGAATCGTGAAAGAAATCTGATCTAGCGTTAATTTTCTTTGGTGAAATGTCACTACGAATTAATTTCAAACCAATATCGGGAAGCCAACAGCAATTCGTAAATTCGGAGAATGAAGCTGTTCCCAAAAGGTTTCGGCGACTTTTAAAAAAATTCACCTAAAGAATCCGAACAGCTCAAACTGTGTTAGCGTAGACAAATGTCCCTTTTAAATACTCAAAAACAGGAAACAGCATTTGAAGAATTTTTGCTTAGTTCATTGGGTACGCTAACTCATGCAAGCTACATTTTTTTCTTAATAGGCGATAAATCCCTGGCCGCTGCGTAGCTCGGACATCTAAAATATGTTGCTAATGTGAAAAACGCTTTCTTGGAGGCGATAACAAAGCAGGAAAAGACGAAAGCTGGTTGAGATTAAAATATCCTAGGTGCGCTGCACTTTTGGCTCGATTTTCACCGCTCCTCGGGTCCGGTTTTCCTCGGCTGGTAATGAAGCCTAGCTGTACTTGAAAGAGGGATTAGTGGAGCGCACCTAATAATACTTCGGCTAATTTTCTCAATACGCGCCAGCTCCGACAATGTTTCTGCAGTTTCTTATTTGAAGTTGACCAATCGCGAAAATATTTTGAATGAGATTCTTACAGTGTTTAATACTCCATGCACTGAAATGAAAACAATGTGGATTTCCTAACATTTCTAGTTAAAATTGCCAAATTCAAGTGGGTGAGTTCTTCTAGGAATTCGGGGTCCAAAGTCAGAGGTCAATAGCTGTGCACCGGGAAATGAGAAGATTTGGGGGAGTCAGCTTGCTTGTGGTCTTAACCTGAAACTTTTCTCTTATCTGTAGCCTCCCACGCAGTCGTTTTTGAGAAAGTCGTAATTTGTGATAAAATATATTCAGTTCCAGCTCATTAAACAACCAAGTTCTCCAGCATTGTAGCTCCCGATAAAGCAATTTGCGTTGAAGTCATATTTTGTATACAATTTTATCCTTTACGACCCCCCCCCCCCCCCACTTTTCGTGTAGATTTTCTTGTGTCATGGAGCTGTATAACATGGCGCGGCGCTCTGTTCTGATTTGTGGCTGCATTTTTGGTAGAATGTGTGGACATATGATCAATTATCATTATTTTATGTTTTCTACGACACATGGACAGAACCTGAAGTATTCCTTCACTTTTTAAAGGAGCCCCCTTGGCCCCTTAATAAGCAGTGACCTAGCCTTAAACGAACTAGTATAGAATTTGAAAATTTAACTTCGTAGGTTATTACTGTAAGTTTAGGCATTACCAATATGTCTTTCTTGGCCTTTCAAAAAAAAATGTTATATAACAGCCGTCATAGCGACTTAAATGCACCCAAATAGTTGATAACAAGTTATACTTGTAAGATCATCGCCCTATGAAATCCAATGTTCTGCTGTTACAATTTAAAAGTTTGCTGCAGAAAAAATGCGTATACATCATGCTGTTCTCCAATAAAACGATACCAGAATGAGAATAATGTATTATTCAGTGAGTGACACAGGCGAACTCGGGAAAAGGAAATCCGAGTGCTCCTATCATGAGTCGAACCTAAGACCTTCCGATTTCTAGTTCGGATGCTCTACCACTGAGCTACAGGAGACTCGTGGGAGCTAAGGCCATTAAACTAGGTTCATGACACAAACAAGCCCAATTAGCACTTAGTTTTAACTGGAATTTACCTTGCTCTCGCGGGGCGACAAGAAAATCGCATTAATAACGTATAGACATTCCAAAATACGACAGAACGTTTGGGTTTAGAAGGCATACTTCTGATACTTCAGTATTCATCGTCAGTTCAAGGATGTTTACATGTCTTCTGAACTCAAAAGTTATGTCGTTGTTTTGAAATGTTTAATATATATTCAACTACTACGAAAATTCGGTATTTATAAGGTATTTTAATTTAACCCATTGGATCTGTTCACGTACTGATTATGTAGATTATGGAAACAGAATTTAAAAAGAGGAATCAGGTATCAGGCCTTACGACGAAGGAGCACTACATGGGCAGATTTTAGACAAGACTGGAGACGTTTTGGGTGAATTAAAGAACTAAACTTAACGTCAACTAAGTTATTTAAGGAAGAGTGTATCACGCCGAGACGAGAGGAAAAATAAAAACATGACCACAAAAGCCTAATACTCGATAAATTTTACCCACTTTAGGAATTAACGTAATTTTCAAAACCAAATTTGTTAATTCGGATCATGTGCATAAACCGATTTCATCCATGATCTTTTCCGCTTTAGGGACGTGTTGGACAGAATTACTGGAGAAGCTAATGCTCAGCTTATAAAACATAGGTTTTCAGGAGTCCAGGTCTCTCCTTTTTATCAGTCGGGTTTCTGAAACTCTGGTATACCAAGAGGCACGTGAAAGGAATTGTAGGTGAAAAAGAAGGAACCAAAATCCCTCCAATTCCGATGCTTCTTTCGTCTATCTATTTTCGCTCAATCTTCTTCGGCTAGCCCCGACAAATTGTGGCCCTGGTTTCTTTCCGCAGAGATTCTCTTTCTGATGGTGTGGATAAATATTTGTAAGGGATATTGGTAAATTTGGAGTGGACCATTTCATTTAACGTATGTTACTTGTAATACTTTTAGTCTTAGTGCTTAGCGGGCCACTGATTCAGTTTTCAGCGAAAGCTGATATGTTACTACCCTCTCTTTGAAACAAATTTGATTATTATAGACAACAGCGAAGGGAGTTTATTAAGAAAATAACGAAAAGGATTACACTAACTCGCAGGTAGCTGTTACTATTCGCGGCGGGTTTTGTCTCAGACAAAAAGACGAAAAACAAAAGACAAAAAATATCATGTGTTCACTTAGTCCATTTTTTGAGAAAGAAGGAAAAGAGAGAGAACAAAATAACTAAGAAGGAGAGATAATAAAATAACTAAGAAAGAGGTTTAGAGTACTTGGGTATTCTGTCGATTATCCTAGTACAATCAATATAGCCATCCTCATTTGCATATTCATTAGGAATTCACGGATTTCAATTTTTTAATAAACTTTCCGTTCTTTGCGCCTATCGGGTGAAATTCGGTTCTAGGTAGATGTGGGAGCCCATTACCCATGATTACCCTCCTGATAGACGCACTGGTTCTTAAGGAAGAAAGCCTTTGAACTTTTGTCTTCGAAAAATGTTTGTAAAAATCGCTACGCCTTGTAATTACGCATATTAACTCTAGGTATGAAAAGCCCGTCTATTCAAGGGGGTAAAATTAAATGCCATGCGATACAACATACATCATCATCGATATAATTATTATTATTATTGTTATTTTGTTTCTACACAAATAGCTTTCTATTAATTTCCTTTTATGCTTTTTGACATTACGCACGATTTTTCTCTTCTGTAAAAATCAACTTTTTATTTTATTTTCAAACCTCCCCACCCCTCAAAAGGAAAATGGCCTTCCCCGCTTATTATTCTGGAATTTTAAATCTTAGGGTGTAGGCTGAATAACAAGGTGTGAGCTTGTTAAGTGACCGGAAATTGATAACGGACCTGGGCCTTCAGCCAAATGAAGCCTCTCCGCTTTCAAAACAAGGCACTAAGATCCAAAACAGACAGAGCACAATACGTAAAGTTAAAGACATGTTCTATAACAGAAGCATATTCCTTGAAGAATAAACGTTATAATAACTGACATTGACTCTCAAGAATACGGTAATAGAGAGGTAATTGAGCGTTGCTCACTAATAATTAAACTGCTTTAGTTCTTTTCTTCTCCTAATCGACGAGGCGCGAGGGAAAGCTTGATTTGCATTATTTATACATTTCCGCTCGCGTGTAGGATCTGAAGAAAACAAGAACAACTGCTGGCTTATTGCTTGATGTTCGGGGGGGGGGGGGGCAGTTTTTGAGATATTCTCCCTAGAATATCTAGGCTGCATGTTTGTGACGAATCCAAAATCTAAGGTTTAATATTTTGATTTATTTTCATCTGAAACAAGCTGTGCAGATTCTTGAGCTACAAACTATAACAACGTGTCTTTTTACCTATAAAGCATCCAATGAGATTCAACTTTAAAACTCAAAGTTTTAAACAACTTTGACGCTCAACAAGCTTTGAATCTTGATAATGATGCTGGACACATGGAAACGGTGGTTGACATCATAGCTAACTATGTAGACATTGCTTTCAATAAATCTTGTCTTTGTACCTTTTAAAGTATTCCTGGAGTGTTAGCCCTCGTACGTTACAGAACTCACCCCATCCCCCCCACCCCCCCTCTTTCACGGATTACTAGGTCTTCAAACTTTTGGGTACATGTATCTTTATACCTCAGAGATCTCCAAAAAACTCATTCTAACTCTAAATCAGATCAACTTATGTCAGGAATTTATGCCTCGTATTCTATTTCTTAGAATCTCTTTACTTTAGTTCAGCCGCAAGAGGAGTCGCTTCGCTCGCCGCTCGCGCTATTCTTCCAGGGCTGACCTAAAAGAGAACTTGCTCGCAGGCTAGGTTATTCATTGGTATTTTATCCTTGGACTCAAAGTTGGAAGCACATTGAAAAACCTGTTACTCAGGTTACAAGAGACCAGGCAAAGAAAACTACCGCTCAACAGCTTCCTTGTATAAATGGTCACGTTGAGCCTTCATTCACAGGCTTACAAATTAGAAACAGGCCATTTTATTTTTGTGGGGGGAAGGTTGGGTATATTTCGTCTGCGCGAATTTATCTTCGTGACTTGGCTTTGCACGAATTTCTTTTACAAGTTTGCAAGATATTTCTTTGCTTTTCAGATATTTTGTTGGCATGTACCCAACCCATCCATATAAAAATAAAATGGTACCTCTATGTTGTATGAGTCGAGTTTGTCTGTGCCGAGTGAAAGAGTCAATCACTGCCCTTTACCTCTTAATTGTAAGCATGTCCAGCTAAAATAACACGGTGACATCAGCTGTTTGTTTAGAAAACAAGCCTTTGGAACAATTGAAGCAATTTGAAGGGAATGGTAAACATGGATGACATACCAGTGGCTATTCATGATCGTAGATAATGGAAAGTTTTTGATGAAACCTAAAAATAACAAACTTCAAACCCAGCAATGGACTCGCCTCAAAATTCCTGTGTGTTCAAAAAGCTTGACGCAGCTGAAGTGATAAGATATGCGATCTATCCACAGATTTTTACACGCGTCTAGCTAAGTTGGTTTTCACATTAGTATGGCATAAATACACTAACGAGCAAATTGTTTTCAATTTTAAAATAAAAAACAATTTTCAAGTTACGCTGTGGTGCCAGACCTCTGGAGATCAGAATGTGTACGCGAGCGTAAACTCTTGCCACAATTAAGTGCGGGTTGGACGTTAATTAAATCTTTTGGAAAGACGTTTTGATACGTTTGTGGTAAATCATCGCATCAAAAACTCAAGCCGACGAATGCCTCACCTACAACTTCCATAAATGTTCAAGAATGTCTAGAGAATTAGACGTTTCGTTATGGAACATGTCTGCTTTACATTTTTACCCATATTATATCGTTGAGTAATCCAATGAGTTTCAATTTTTGATTTTGTAGATGAAACCCTATCGTATGACCATCTAAATGAAAGCTATTGAGCAGAACTTTCCAGCAGAGACGGTTTTAATATTTCGCCAAAATATGCCAGAACTATTTCCTCAACTTGGAACTCACCACTCGGAACTAGGGAGAGAGAAACAAGCAGCCAAAAATAACAGCAAACATATGTCCTGTGGTCTCTCACTCACTCACCTCTTGCTGCCCCTGTAGTCCACAGCATGGCGAGAACGAAGCAAGCACGGAACAACATTTCGAAGTCTCAGCTCATGAATACACTTTGTTTTCTTTCCCACGACTATTTGTCACGTCCTTCTCGCCAAATTTCCAAAAAATCACATGGCGGGCCTTGTCTCGGGAGCGGTTTGTGACAGCGGATGAACGCTTCAGTAATACTGTAATGATCTGTTGCACTGAGCTGCCGAAGCTCAATCAAAGTCGAATGGTGGGGTCAACAACAATTCACGGATTAATTTTCTCGGAGCATTTGTTGTGTACACCTCAACTCAGTTCTGTTTGGAGTTGGCTATTAGGTCTGTAAATATGATACCAGAGATACCAGAGAAGTGATATCAATTGACAGTTGGGTTATAAAGAGCGGATATTAGCGATATTCACCGCGGGAAATATTTTGACCAGCCTTCCGTTAAATACTGCAACATGTTTCGTCTTTTATTACCAAATGACCAACGCCAAAAGCTTAAACCATTGGTTGGACACTGAGCCTAAAAATCTATTTCGCAAATACTGTGTTTATAAAAGCAACATAACAAACAGACCCAAATAATTTTGTTTAACTTGTTCATGTCGAGTGAAATGAAACTGGTGGTTTTCTTTCAATTTTGATCTGCAAATGAAAAACCGGATGTTGTAGCAGGCTAATGAGATTTCTGATTTGTTTCCTTTTGTAATTTTACTCCCAACTGCAAAGACGGTGATATAAAACTTTAACAAAGTTTATTATGTGCGTATTTGACGGCCCTTACTAGAGCCACATACAAAGGTAGAGAAGTTTTAAAATGACAGCAGTTATTTATATGAGAAATTCAGAGGCTCATTTGACGTGCATGACGACCTGCGGTGATTTAACTTGATCTCTCTGAAAAAAGGTTGAAATCAAATTAACTTGTGTTCAAAACCCGCAGATCAATGTATGTCTCATTTATTTTTCTTAGAAGCAATTTTGGTAATTGTATGATCGTGGAAGGCCACCGACTGAGGACAGGAAAAGCTGCTCAGTGCTGTTAACAAATGTGAAGCGTGGGGAGTCCCTTCTGAGCGAACGAAAGGCGCGCTTATTAATGTCAACCGACCCACAGCCCAGAAAATCATGGATCCAGTTTTACCCTTATGTGGGTGTTCTGGGAATACACTGAACATCAGACATAATAATCTCAATTGTAGGAGAAAATCAATTACTGTCGGCTGGTCTTGAGGGTTTGTACGTGGCTTATCTGCGGAAAACTGGCCAAGGAATTTAACAAAACAACAAAGACTTCATCATTATCTCTCTCGTCTCTGGAAATCAATTACTGTCCTCTCCCGTCGGTTTCCCAAGAGGACTTCAAGAATGACTCAAAATTAAAATTTGAAAAATAGAAATTAAATTGAGGAGAATATCAAAAGTAAAAGAAAAGACATGACTGGACGTTCGCTCAAGGAACTTGCCTTTATATGGTTTGAATCGTCACCCCGCACTAAAAGATTTCATTGACGTACATACTCGAGAGCTGTAACCACAACATGAACCATGGTATGTTTCTACTGTCCGGCCAGGGGTCAACCATGTCTTTGGGATCCCTATTGATGTACTTTTAAGTCTGTGGATGAATTAATCACTCAAAATGAAGGACGTTCAGCAGTGTGTTCCTGTGCTGCTGATTTTTTGTCAGTCAGTACTGTAAAACGAATTGTTTTAGAAAGGAAGTCGGGCACTTGATTTCGCTTGGTCATGAAAGGTCTCACAGGATACTCTCTTTATCAGTGAAACCTACACAGGCATCTCTCAAAATAACAAACGTTCATGATTCTGCTCGTCACGAGAAATCAATTAGTGTCCTCTGATCATTGAACCAGGCAGATATCTCTGATAAGACTCCGGGCGCGGTCCTGATAAGCCCAGTGATAAGTCATGATATTTCATGATTGTCAAATTATCTTGATCAACAGCCTGTCGATAATACAAATTGAATTCACTGATAGAGAATTATGTTAATCCTCGTAAGCTTGTTTGTTTTCATTTCGGCCAAAATATGGTCAATCGAACCGATTTTTATGTTGCGTGAGAGTTGAAATCTTCTAAATATTTTAGCGCTCTTTTGACAACCGCAACATAAATAGCCCAGCTGTAAGAATTGCATGGCGAGGAATCGCTTTTAAATGTCACCCGTTCGTGTACGTCTCAATTCTCCTTATTCTCCGAGACCTTAGAGAGGAATATAGCGATCACTCGTCAAGTATTACAAGACTACATATATTCAGGGCACAAGTAATCATACTCTGGTCTCGGGGGAGAAGGGAATACGAGGAATAGTGGAACATGGGAGAGAAGGGTGATTTGTTGTTAGTTGTTCTTTTGTGTTGGTATTTTTGATAGAGCGTTTGAGCTCTAACTCTCGTCCCTCCCTTGAAAACTTGGTAGGGTGCTTTTAATGAGCCATTCTGATGTAGGGTATTATGAAATCATGGTATCGGCTTTCGCATTAGGTAGCAAGCGTTTTCGTATGTTCCATAGAACTGAAGATGCCGGGATTAAATATAAAAGCATGAAAACTAAACACTTGGTACACAGGCTTCCTAGCCTAGCCGAGCTTAGCCAGCAATGCTTGCAGTTGGAAAACTCGGCAAATTCGACCGTTTGACAAAAATGGCGAAATTGGAAAACTTTCGGAAAGGCTTTTGGAGGAATTCGACAAATGATGCAAAAAATTCGCTTCAGCTTCGACCGGGCAGCGAAATCCACGGATGACGAAAATTGCGTATTTTGCCAAGGACTTTAATCGGACGAGTAACTTATGCAAATGAGTTAGCCTAATGAGTTAGCGGGGTATAGGGCGAAGACAGGGGCGAAGAGAAAATCTAGCTCGGTCTTCGGCGCGCACGGCTCTGTCCGCTCTGCTCGCTTTGCTCTCCGCTCTCCGTTCTCTTCACCCTATGCCCCACAATGGGAGCTTGTTCACAGGCTAAAATGAGTTGGCGAATGGGCTCCTGGTTGGCGCTGAAGAGCGTGAGAGGGGCACCAGATTTGTCAAAAATCAGACTGTGGCGAGAGTGACAGAACGGACGAAATTGAATGGTTATCAAGAAAAATGAGTTATCTGCCAGAAATTAAAGACGGATTAGAAGAAACTTATTAGCAGTTTTGACGATCGTCAATAAAACCAAAAAACTGATCGACTCCATCTGTTTTCGTCATGTCTGCCATTCTGAAATACTAAAGTAGTTGTCTCCGGCCTAATGTTCCCAGATCTTCCCAGAACGTTTGTAAGCTAAAACAATTTGAAAATTTCAGTTGCAGAAAGAAACAGCATCTTATTCTTGAACTTACGAGTTGCTGCTGGCTCAGCACGAAAACCAGCTGTCTGACCAATTATTTCAGTCGCACTTTCAACGACAAATTTACCCCTCCAAAAACAAATAATAATAATAATAATAATAATAATAATAATAATAATAATAATAATAATAATAATAATAATAATAATAATAATAATAATAATAAACAAGTTTTGCAGTGTTACGAATCTTGAGCTGACGTTTTGTCGAAGGAAACTTGAGATTTTCTTCTAGTGCACATCTTAATCCGAATTTCTGAGGCGAAAAAGACCACTTGAACAGATATACACCGAAATGACCCGTTGGGTACCCTGATTAGCAATGAAGTATGCCAACTTTTGAGCCGTTTTCAACGATACGATTTTTTGTCAATTCAGCCAAAATCGCAGCTGATGTTGCATCTCTGGAACGTTTTTTCTGAACATAATAAAAGCTGCGCGTGGTAGACAAAATGGCTCCTCGTTATGACGCAGGATGTAGAGTTTCGCCGTTGCAGGGTATTCTCAGGAGCCACAGAGCCGGTGGGGAATATAGCTACCCCTAATAATTTTTAGGAGAAGCATTTTTGGTCAATTCAGCCAAAATCGCAGCTGATGTTGCATCTCTGGAACGTTTTTTCTGAACATAATAAAAGCTGCGCATGGTAGACAAAATGTCTCCTCGTTATGAGGCAGGATGTAGAGTTTTGCTGTTGCAGGGTATTCTCAGGAGCCACAGAGCCGGTGGGGAATATAGCTGCCCCTAATAATTTTTAGAAGTATTTACCATTACCAACTTGCAGTTCATATCTGATCATGTAGTGTAATTGAAAGCCTTCGCCCGGTATTGTGGTTTGAGGTAAATCCATCACTGATATCTTGCGAGCGGCCCAGTTTTTAGCCTGCGTAACAGGCGTCATCGAGTAGGAGGAAGGAGAGCGAGAAAAAGAAAGAGAAGAAAAGGGGGACTTCTCTCACTTCCTCTCGCTCCCCTCCCCCCTCCCTGATTATGCCTGTTACACAGGCTACCCGTTTTCCAAAATCCGTTGACAATTACAAAGGATTGTTTACGCTATGGAATGATGGCCTTGAAATAAGACTAGAATCAGACATTCGGTAGCAGAATTATTGGTTACCGAGCGCAATGAAAAGGATTGTATTTTTTGGATTAAATCTGGGTCAGAAAATTTTTCCCATACAAACAATCTATCGGGGACTTTACAGACAGCAGGCATGCCAGCTGATAGTTGGCAAGCGCACAAACGGATGTGCCCATTGAAGATTAGAAATATGTTATATGTTTTGCAACTGTTTATCAAACAGTGCTGCGCAAAAAACAGCTTTATATTTTCGTTGCAGAGCCTGAAGTATAATAATAAAAGGACTCCTATGAGATTTAAGGTTGGAACTGGAGCACCTTTATTCCCTGTGATTCCTCAGGATACGAGAGGCTCGAAGAATCTGTTTTAAGGCACAAGTTTGATGATAGCGTCCGCCATCGAAGAACGTTTTGATCAACCAAAGAGACTATTCTGAGAGGCTTTCTGAACTCTAAAGACATATCCACAATTTGCTGAAACATTTTCCTGGGTAGCATGCCTCCTGCCCCGCCCAGAAGGCAAGCGCCTTGAATATCCCTCCTCCCACAGTCGAAGAAATGCTCCGCGGTCCCTGATTCTAAATTATAGTTTTGTCATGGTATCGAGTTCTGTTTGACACGTTTCCGACCATATGGAATTCTGAGATGTTTCCCCCTCCTGTCCATCCCAAGACTGGTTGGTTGGCAAAGGTTTGGATTCCAGACGTGCCATCGATCATATCATCATCATATGAAGCCCAAGTGATGACCCGGTTTCCGGTTCCTTTCTGTCAGGAAATGAGCTTCAGCAAAAAGTCTGTACCGTCCAATGCGTATCAATTTATAAATTCATGAATAGTTATCAATCGCTAAAAAATCAGGAACTTGCCAAACTATAAATAGAACTCGAATGGAATTAACGCATATGGACCGAAAAACTGAGCCCAAAAGACTGCTCTGCAGTTAGCACTATTACGTTAAGTTTACGCGTGTCAACACTGCAAGAAAAACGATATCTCACAAACAGCAAACCAGCAAAGTTTTGTCAACGAAATCACGCGAATACACGCCTCTTCGGAGAACAGCCAATCCTTCCATTGCTGATTTTTTCGTTCGTTTTACAACGTTTAGTGACGAAAAGTTTCATTTCAAGAGGAAAAAGCCATCGTTTCGTTTCGTCGATAAGTTCACTTTACCGTGACCGTTGTCAAGACGTAGGAAAACTCTCCCTACTCTAGGGGCCAATCAGATTGTAGGATTTTTAGGATACCGCCTGCTCACGAGTAGAGAAATAAATAAAAGTCATTTCTCAAACTCTCAAAGAAATAAAGAAATAAAGACGTTCACTATGACGGTGAATAGATAGCAAGGGTATTTCTTGATAACTAGTTATAGTCAAAGTCTAAATGGTAGCCGACAAGGAAATCGTGACAATTTCGTGACCATGTTTTTCTTATGTTACCTTATGATAGGGAAGCACTGATTAATTATTAATATTGAAATAAAAGACTTAGTATAGTAACGAGGAGACACGAACAAGGCTGCCTTGTACTCTAAATTAAGACAAGCCAACATGGCGCGTTATTATCACAAACTATATATCTGGATGGCACTCCTCTCTTTGGTTCTCTCTTTGGTATCAGGTGAGCGTAATGCTATTTTGACAGGCATCGGTTTACTTGTTTTAAAAGTTAGAGCTTGTGCAAATACTCACATGTTTAACAATGAGGTTTCAGTATTTTGCTGCTCGTTTATTAACGTCTGTAATCGAGCAATGCATTCCGAATTCATACAACAAAAACATGCCAAATGTGTAGTTAGTTTGGTAAGCATCATTGATGACAACTGTTGTATCTTAGACGCTTTTGAAGTCTGGAAGTGTGGCTTATTGTAGCAAACTAACATTTATTTCCTGGTTCAGTTTGCGATTTACAGGTTTCACAATTTTATCTATGAAATTCGTGCTCGTCAAAAAAGTACCACGGTCTTTCCTTGCGTGCATGTTTCATTGAAGTAACCCTCGAGATATTCCAGTTCGGTTTGGGAAATTTTCGTGAAAAATCCATAAAATCAGCTAAAACCACAATGGCAGATTTTATAGTAGAGACGGACACATGACTCGGCCGTCTTGGACGGCACAACTGCCTTGGCTTGCTTTACCATTCGTCTTGTAATTTGAGAATTTTTAATCTGATAAGCCCAGAGGGATTAAGTGTCCATCACCTTTCAGTGAGTCTTTCGGAACGAACTGAGGCCAATAGTCCATGAGTTAAATATTGCGTTACACAAGTAGTCGCAGTATCTTATGTTTATCTCTGAATTTAAATCTTGTTTTTATAACTACTTTTGAGAGAAGGTTTCTTGAGTGATATTTATTTCGCAAAGCTATTGCAAGTTCAAATCCAGACTGGGCTTAATCTCTGTGTGTATGTATTTATTTAATTTGTGAACGAACCGTAACGACTGATTCCGACACTACGAGAAATATTCACGCGAACTTGTTTCAGTCTTCGTTCTTAATCGGTTGACAAGATTTCCGCACAGCAGCCGCATACATTAATTATTAGGCATACAGTGTTGTTTCAAATGAAAAAAAAAAAAAAAAAAAAAAAATGGGGATAACAATAGAGGGCGTTTTGGATAATACTTGGTTTGGGATTACTAGCTGCAGTCAACGGAGGACGCGGTGAATTCGCGACCATATGAAGAGGGATCATTAAAATTTATATTGCCCACTTGCGAAAGTTCAGCTGTGAGTTCAAACATACAATCGTTCAGAACTGGTTCGGCGCTGTAGAATTGGAGACAAAGATGACAGATCACACAAGGGAATTAAAAGCAAGAAACAGACAACTTTCGAAACAAGCAAAGAAACATTCTCAACTAATTGCCGATTGTTCAATTATTATTCATATCGGTTTTTTCACATGTAAAAACATTTATAAGCAGGTCTAAATATTAGTTGTCTTTTAGTGTCTGTTTCGTCTTTTCAAAGACCGCTTTTCGTTTCGTCTTTAGCTTTCGAACTGAGTTTGTTGTAATGTAGTTTTCACCATTCGCTCATTCTAGTCTCGTTTCGAAGATGTGTATTTAGATAAGTTTCAATAATCGCTATTTTCACTTTGTGTGAATTTTGTGACCAACGTTACCTACAATAGATAACGATGATCAACACGGAGGAGTCGAAAAAGTCTTAAATAAACGACAACCTGATCAGCCCACTGCCTTCTCAGACCATTTTTCGGTACTCGGACACTCGTATCATCCCTCTGGAACTCATTAATTCAAATAGAGACAGCATTCGAAAAGCCAGAGAAGGACATTTAATTTCAAATGGTAATACGTTAGAACCTAACCGGCTATGTACAGACGCGATCTTAACTCTTTAAAATATTTTGATTCCATTTCTTTTGTGGTTACATTTTTTGATTTCTGTTTTGAACGTTATACCTCTCACACCTTTGTTTGTTTGTTTATGGTCATTCCTTTTAACCTCATCATCATTTTACCTTACCTAGTTTTAAATATTGTAACCGTTTGCCTCCATTTTCAATGATTTAGGTTAGTCAGGTTGACTAACCGAAATATTGGACAATGTTATTTAAATACTTGCCGTTCGATCAGCCTTGCATCTTTCATGTTGTTTTATTTAGTCCATTGCTGATTCTGATCTACATGAAGATCCAGCTACAAATTGCTCCGGCTAAGTTTGTAGAAGTGGTCCTTGCTAAGTTTATAAAGTAATTGCAATATAGCACGTAACTGCATAAAAACCCTTTATAGCCAAATATACATATTATAAAATTCAAAACTTATTTTACAAGCACTAAAAATCAATCAATTTAAAGCGAAACTCTATACAAACTTTTCGCAAAAATTAAAGCTACGTGCTTAGATCAAAAGGGGCCAAATTATACATCGTCATCTAAGAACTATCGAAGTTTTCAAAAAAAATTCCGCTTGAGTGTAAATAATAAACAGCCAATCGATTCCACCGTTTTCCCATGAATCAAAAAAACTAAAATATACTTCTGCAGCGTTAACATTCAATCCGAAATCGTCTAAGACCTCATTTGCGTTACAAAATGGCATTATGGAACCCCTGATACTCAGGTATACAGATCTTAAACTCTCAAACGATAAACTTGTTCTTAGCCATGTGATCACTACAGCATAGGGCTCTCCGTCCTTCTTTGACAGTTTCTCAAAAACATTTGACATTCAACTCCCATCCCTTCTTCCCTCCTTCCTTAAAAAATCATTGCCGTTGGTTTGTTATAATAATAATAATAATAATAATAATAATAATAATAATAATAATAATAATAATAATAATAATAATTATTAATACACGTTTAGTTATAATTACACGTTTATTTAATAAGAAGTTCTATGAATACGTATAAACTGTTTGAATGTAATGAAAATGATTGAGTGTAACATAACTAGCCCAGACCTGTGTCCGCAAGTTATGTTAATAATTCCTGAAAACAAAAATGAAATCTGTAGTAATAATAATAATAATAATAATAATAATAATAATAATAATAATAATAATAATAATAATAATAATAATAATAATAATAATAATAAGACACAACGCAGCACTGAAAGAGATGACGAGGGATCTGAGGCTAATTGATTCAGTCCCTCCCTGGTACTCGTGTGCAGTGCCCAAACCAGTCTATGAGTCATCTGAGGTATTAGCGTTTTGGGATGTTCCAGTTTATGCTGAACATACCACCGTCAAGGCTAACAGAGTGGACGCTCGATTTGTGGACCACAAGAATAAGAAGGTGTGGGCTGTGGAGATGTCCTGTCCGTGGATGGAGCATCGGGAAAAGAAGTCCGAGGAGAAGACGGTCAAGTACGGGCCACTGCGATTAGAGCTGAAGAAGCAGTACCCTGCCTATGACGTTGAACAATGTAACATCATCATTGACGTGCTTGGGGGATGGTCAAGGGATGTAGACCTGACAATGAGGAAGCTCTTTGGCAGCAGGGGTTATGACGTATTGAGAAGGATGCAGAAGGCTACCATCTCGAGTTCTCTCAACATAGTGAGAACTTTCAAAGCTACCGTCAATTGACTTTCCTTTAGGGAATAGCGTAGAAGCTCCATATAGTTTTTGTATTAGAGAACTTTTATAGTTTATGAGATTTTTATATTTTATCGCAATTTTTTTTTTAACTCAGCAATTTTCTTTTTATAGTTCCTTAAGATCAGATAGGTTACGCTGCGCGCCCCACGTGGTTCTATTTTAGCATACAAACGTTTTTTAACTGCACAATAATAATAATAATAATAATAATAATAATAATAATAATAATAATGTCATAATGAAATATATCTTTATTCCACACAAATTGCTATTTACACGTTAAAAGTATATATAAAAAGAGCTATTAAAAACCTATTTACAATTTATTTCGATTAAAAAAGAGACTATTTTCAAGCACAATTTCAGTAATAATTTTTTTAGATATGCGATTGCGAAAAGAAAAACGAGACTACTGCATGATGTTTTTGTAAAGAAAAAGAAAAAAACAAATGTCATGAAGTAAAAAAAAAAATAAATTCAGCATTTCAAAATTAGCTCCACTTGATTAAAAGAAAAAAAAAATAAACAAAATTACGCATCTCTCAAATTGCTCCTTCTGCAGTTTCAATGTCAATGTCCGCGTTCTTGATGTCACGTTGAATTCTTCGTAATGTCCTAGAACCTCTAAGACAGTCGAGGGCAGATCTTAACAGTGCGAATAAAGTTCGGCTTCTGATCCATGACATGGTTTTGGCATATTTGGCATATTGCTCCCCTTGCTTGATAGCAATCAGCTCGGCTACTCGACTTTGGTATCTCAAGCATTCATTGCCCATTCCGCCGGTTGTAGTGAAGACCAAAGGTGTAAATGTCCCACGCTCAATGTCGAGAACTCTCCTTGAGAACAGGCGCTTTTTCTCATTCTCATGCGTACGATAGATCTGTCGCGGCTCCAGGTCCTTATACGATTCAGCACTGGGGTGGCAAACCTTTACTTCAAAGAATGCCGATCATTGTTGCTCCCAGAACACACGTGCATGGATTTCCAATCTCGCATCTTGTGTTATGTTGGAGTCTCTACTTAACTGTTCTCCAGAGATGTCTAGGAGAACTAGCTCAGTATTAACGTAACTACAAACTGTACTGAGGAGTTTAGCTTCCAGATCTCTGATCTCATTGTGGCGCTGAATGACGAAACCTCCTAATTTACAGATCATGGAGTGGTCAACTGTAAAAACTTCCACACAGGCACATGTGGAAGGGATATCATCTATTGGCCAGTCATGGCGTAGTTTAACAGCGTCGCGGAACTGCCTTTTATTCAGGTTGAAACCCAGATCTTGAAGAGGGAGGACTGTAAGCCACGCCGATGATCCTTTTTCCGCCGCCAGATTCAATGCTCACTTAGTCTTACAAGGTGCCATCTCCTTTATACGCTCTGTACTGTCTACGAGTTCCTTTGATCTTTCCCTTGTTACTGCCTGTTGTGCTGATTTTACGAGGAAATCTTCTGGTAGCTCATATGACTGAGATAAGATTTGTTCAACGAGGGGTGTTGTTATAATATATAATAATAATAATAATAATAATAATAATAATAATAATAATAATAATAATAATAATAATAATAATAATAATAATAATAATAATAATAATAATAATATATAATTGTAATGGACACTCCAAGTACAGTTTCGAATGCACACTTTAATACTTAAACGCGTTTCACTAGAACAAATGTAACAAAAGAAAAAAACAGAATTAATAAACGCCAACAGAAAATTAAAGTGAACGTACAACAATCGAACAAGAAATGAAACCAAAAATTCACAAGCAAAAATATAAGCACTTACAAGATCTGTACGGCAACTCCGGATAAACAACAACTGCTTACAAGGGCGGAATACAAAACTTTTATACTAATTTGAAACGAAAAGAATAGGCCTAACGAAGTTACGAACTAAACAATAAACGATTACGTAACGCGACGCCGAGAAACTAACTTGCTAGAAAAACATGTGCGTATAAACTAAATTCCAAAAGGTAAACTAAAACGTGATGACAAATATTTGAATTGATAACAAAACAATAGGAAAAAAAATTTTTAATCTCGTGGCTACACACCGGCGTCACCAATTTGACACGAACGTTTAAGTCGTTTTTTGACTAGAATTGTAAGTGTTTTTGAACCCTTTTATTTCTGAAGAAACAAGTTCTTTGCTCAAAGTTCAGCTACTTGAATTAACGCACTTTATCTTCTTCGAGAAAGCATAGTTTTGTCACCGGTCTAATGAGAATTGTCGAACTCGTTTCAACCTTGGCAGATCTGACATATCCATCCTTTCCGTGGTAAACATCGGTTACTCTGGCTAGCGGCCATTTTCCGCGGTGGACGTTTTCATCCGCGATTAACACTAAATCGCCGATCGCTAAACAACGACGAGGCTCTGACCACTTTGCTCTCTCTTGAATGGTTGGCAAATACTCCTTAAGCCAGCGCTTCCAAAAAATATCGGACATGTAGTGCACTTGGCGCCAACGGCACTTGCTGTAAACATCTTCCTTGCTGAAAATGCCGACGGGTAAATTTATATTGGCTCTCAGCAACAACAGATGGTTTGGCGTAAGTGGCTCGAGGTCTTTTGGATCGCTGCTAACTAGGGTCAAGGGTCGGCTGTTCAAGATCCCTTGAACTTCGGTCATCATGGTTCTCAGCATTTCGTCAGAGATATGTTGTTGCCCTAGCAACGCCCTCAGGATCTTACGAATGGATGGAATGATCCGTTCCCAGGCACCTCCCATATGCGACGCTGAAGGTGGATTAAATTTCCATATGACTTTCCTCTGGTGTAGAGGAATTAATTTCATGCTCATGATTTCATATTTGTAAGCGTTAATTTAGTTCAAACATTTTGTCGGTATATACCCCTAGTTTTTAGCTTCTTTAGTTTACTTGTAATTAGTTAATTGCAAACGACCCCACAAGCTCATGTAGCTTTAAAAGCTATCTATCTATCTATCTGTCTATCTATCTATCTATCTATCTATCTATCTATCTATCTATCTATCTATCTATCTATCTATCTATCTATCTATCTATCTATCTATCTATCTATCTATCTATCTATCTATCTAGAAATTCGTGGATTGACTGCTGATTTCAATCCTCTAACGATTCACGGATCTCTTTCTCTCCAGCGCGAAAATCTGTCCCGTTGTCGCTGCATATGGTGATTGGATTTCCTCTAAGATTGATAAATCTTCGCAATGCGTTAATGAAGCCATCGGTGTCGAGCGAAAGAACAAATTCGATATGGGCAGCTCTAGTGACTAGACAGGAAAACAGGCACCCATAACGCTTAACATTTGAACCAGCTTGACGCAAATAAAGGGTGCCAAAATAGTCCACACCTACATGCGAGAATGGCGGACCCCCTGACATCAATCTTTCCTTTGGCAGGTCCGCCATCAGTTGTTCTCCACGCACGGCACCAAGTTTCTTGCAAAGGAAACAGCTGCTAATGACTCGACGGACAGCTGAACGTCCCTTTATTATCCAATATAATTGACGTAAACTTGACAAAACGTACTCTTGACCGCGGTGACCGGTTTTCTGGTGATGCTGAGAGATGATCAAATTGGTAACATGGTGACGATAAGGGAGAACAATTGGATGTTTTGCTTCAAACTTGATTAACGCATTTTCAAGTCTTCCTCCAACTCCAACGATTCCTTTTTCGTCCAAAAACGGATGGAGCTTTTTCATGTGAACCGGTATCTTTGACTTCCTTAACTCACAAGTTGCTCGACGGGAATGCTGGGATGAACCAATTCTTTCCAAGGCCTGCAAGACTTCTTGAAATGATAATCTTTGTACATGTTTGATAACGGCATTTTCAGCCTTTTGTATTTCGTCCACCGTCAGGGAGGGTGTCATCTCTAAATTTCCCTGAGCTTTACCATTACTCGTACTTTGGCGGTATCGCGCGATAAACCATGTTCTTAAGCTTAATAGCCAGGCAACAGCTCTCTTCAATCTTTCCCTCGACGAGTACTGCTCCGTTAGGCTCGAGAGAACCTCTTCACTTCGCTGAAGAATTAACGATTGACTGTGGGACTGGGTGTCACGTTTGATCTCCGGATCGTCTTCTGACAGTTCCGGTTGGTAAACTGTAGGATCGCGAGGCCAAAACTCCTCCTCTTTTCTCAAAAACGGGGGACCGTTCAGCCATTTGCTGTTTGCACCGTAAGACCTCTGCTACCTTCATCTGCTGGATTGAGCTCAGAACCTACGTGTCTCTACTGGGAGGGTGTCGATTTCTCGTGAAGAACGGACAGTCGATTTGCAACAAATGTATGAAACCTCCTTGACTGATTTCTGATGTACTGTAACACATAGGTGGAGTCTGACCAAAATGTAGATTGTGTGATCGGGATGCCCAGTTCCTCTCTCATAGACTGGTCTAACTGAACGGCTAACACAGCAGCTGACAGTTCCAATCTTGGCATAGTCATAGGTCTAAGGTGAGCCAGGCGAGATTTTCCCGCGAGAAACGCGCAATGGATCCTATCCTCGACATCCACTAATCTGAGATACGAGACTGCCCCATACGCATACTGCAAAGTTGTGTAACTGGGCGAGTTTCAAGTCTCCAAAGCAGGGTGGCTTGACGCATCTGTTTACTGTTATCTCAGAGAGACTGGACAACTGGCTTTTCTACTTCTCCCACCTTTCGCTGTCAATATCGCTGATTGAATCGTCCCTTCCAAGCTTCTGTTTACAGAGATCTTGCGACAGCTTCTTGGCCGGTAGGATGATTGGTGCGACAAATCCAAGTGGACCATAAACAGAACTCGTCAAGGAAAGTATACCTCGGCGGGTATTTGGTCTGTCTTTAAGGGCCACCTTGAACATAAACTTGTCACTCTTCATATCCCAGTGAAGTCCCAATGTTCGTTGTATCGGTGGTTTCTCTTTGTCTAGGTCAAGGTCTAGCACTGATGGAGCTCTTTCAACTTGAGGAATAGAATTCAAGACCTCTGGTCTGTTACATAACCACTTGGTGAGTCGAAATCCGCCTTTGGAGAGGATATTTCGGAGCTGATCCGCAACTTCAACAGCATTTTCAGACGATTTAACCGATTTGAAACAGTCGTCAACATAAATAGAGGATATTAAATGGCCGCGCGGAGATACGAAATTTCTCCTCGAGTGTTGAAAAACATATTACGAGTGAGAGCAGCGAACGAGTGAAATATCTTTCAACACGAGAATGAACACCAATGAAATACCAAACCATTTCATTTTCGCTGCGAAAGGCGCGATTTATTATGTAACCATAGTAACGGTGTTATTTTCACGTGTGAAAATAACGTGTTATCTTCACGTGTGAAGATATCACGTTTTCGCGCGAAAGCTCACCTGGTATTTCACTGTTGTTTATATAATAAAAGTTTCTCTTGACAGTCTTCACTACTTCATCCGTAAATTCACCTTTGTTGTCATCTGCTGTTCTTCTCAAAGCAAAGTTGGAACAACTTGGCGACGACGTTGCACCAAATAAATGGACCTCCATACGATGATCTACTGGTTCTTCGCTTAGATCGCCATCCGGCCACCAGAGGAATCTGAACGCGTCTTGGTCGGCTGGTGGTACTCTGACCTGGTGAAACATACACTCTACGTCAGCAGATAACGCGACATGTTCCTCACGAAATCTAGTCAACACGCCAACGATGGAATTGGTTAAAAACGGTCCAGTAAGAAGCTGATCGTTAAGGGATGTTCCTCTGTGTTTTGCGGCACAGTCGAAGACTACTCTAGTCTTGCCAGGCTCGTTAAACACTGGGTGGTGAGGCAGATACCATAGCGGCTTATCTTCTGCATGAAGCTCATTTTGTGGTACTCTTCTTGCATGATTCTTAACAAAGTATTGTTCCATGGTGGCCTTGTAGTCTCTAAACAGTTCGCCATCTTGTAGGAACCTCTCCTTGAGTGCTTCCAGTCTTCGTTCTGCCATGGGTCTGTTATATGGCAAGAATGGTGGGTACTGTTTCCACGGAAGTGCCACTTGTTAACGACCACCTTCGAGTTTCACAGATTGTTCCATGATCCCCATCGCCTTCTTATCCTCAACGGACATGCACGGCTTAGAGTCAGGAGTCACTCCAAAGTTTTCTATTGCCCAGAACCTTTCAACTTGTTGCATGAGACAATCATCTTCTCTTGCGACCTCCACTGAACGTACAAAGTTCACGTTTGCATGGCATTCTTGGCTTTGGATCTTTCCATTGGTTCCATCAGTTTCCAACCAAGGGGTGTGCGTATGGCATACGGCTCTCCTCTCTCACCACGCCTTTCTTCTAATACTCAGAAGACCTCTGGAGCGTTGGTGCCAATGATTAACCAGACTTCTTTCTCGCTTATACTTGGCAGATTGATGTCTTGCAGACGAGGCCACCTCTTTGCATCTTGTTCTGACGGGATACTTCGACTCGAAGCGCTTAACCTGTCAACAGTCCACAGTCTTTTGACCTCTACTTTATCAGTACCGTCAAGTGGCTCTACAGTTAGGCTGATTTCATGACCCACTCTCGGGCTATCTTCTTTCTCTTGTGTCGTCAGAAAGAATGTTTTCTGGTGGCCATATACTCCTAGCTCCATTGCCAGATTCCTGTCACATAAGGATATATCTGAACCACTGTCTATAAGGGAGTACGTTTCCACCGTCTTGCTTGCATCATGCCTTCGCACTTTAACAGGGACTACCCTCAGGCACACCTTTTCTTTCCCTGCTGAGATACTGTTTGCTTGTCCACTTCGTAACGGTGTACTACTATCTACTTGGGTTCCTTGATCAGCTACTCTAGCTCTGCTTTCCATCGTGTGCTGTGGAAACGGAGGGTGAAGCAGGGTACGGTGTCGTCTCTTGCATCCTTGAACTTCACATGTACTCCTGGCTAGGCATCCCACTGCGATGTGACCACACTTAAAGCAATTAAGGCATAACCGAGCCTTTCTTATCACTTGTAGATGTTCTTCGAAGTTCTTGTCCACGAAATTCTTGCATTTCACCAAGGAATGAGGTCCGTTGCATGCTGGACATATCGCATATCTGGTGGCTGGAAATTCTTTGGTGTAATGCGCACTCTGCCTTCCTCTTGGGTCAGTTTCTTGAGTGTTCAGTGTGGTAACACGTTCATTTGGTGATGCAGCTCCCTTCGCCTTTGACTTTTGCCTCTGGTCATCTGGTTTGCCACGCGCAACATCTACCACACAACCGAACACCGGATTGTTCGCAGCTCTCGCTTTCACCTTGACAAATTTTGCGATGTGACTGATGTTTGTTCTCTGACCAGTTTGCTGGATTTGATCCGCGACTTTAATAAATTTTGTTCGGAGATGAAGCGGCAGCCTTTGAACAATTCTTCTCAGGTTATCTGCGCTGTTTATTTCATCCAGATATCCGATAGATTCCAGTGTATGTTCGCAATCCTTTAGCTGGTCTGCAAATGCTAACAATTCCGCACGGCCCGATGGCTTTAAGGGTGGCCCATCTGTTAACTTGGTAACTTTTTAAAGCGCTTAGAACGCATGCGGATAAGCGCTATATAAGTGTTATTATTATTATTATTATTATTATTATTATTATTATTATTGAAGCAATTGTGAAGGGATGTCCAAATCGTTCTTCAAGTAACTTTCTTGCCACTTGGTATCCCAGGGAGGAATCCGTGACTAAACAACACTTGATCGTGTCCTTTGCTACGCCCGATATGTACTAAAGGATATACATGAGCTTCTCGCTTTCGCTAGATGCGTTGGCTGTAATGCGGTTTTCAAATGATTTGATAAAGTTCCAGTACTGGAGAGGATCACCATCGAAGATTGTCAGCTCCTTCTTCGGCAACGAAAACCCCTGCTTTATGGTTAACGCCATCTTACCCATAACTACTTCAGGCCAGGCGGAAGCTGCGTTGGACCCGACTGGTAAACCTTTAAATTTCCGCGCGTTGGGGTTCAGGCGTGATATAGCGTCTTGAGAACCAATTTTCTGTTGGGTCCGAAGTTCAGAATCATCCTGCCTTGATGGAATTGCGACTTCACCATTAAACGGATTCGGTTCTTCGAAAGCGTTCAAAAGGTTAGAGTAAATGGGCTCCTCATCTTGCAGCAACTTTACTTAAAGATCAGTCCTTTGAACTTCATACTGAGCTTCCAGGACCTCCGACCTTTAATTTCGTCTCCTCTTCTCGGCGTAATAACTCTTGCTTTTGTTTCAACTGATTTAACTTTAAATGCGCTAGTGCTTGCTTGGCTCTTAGCTGTCTGATGGATAAGTGTGAATTGTCACCACTCGCGATGCTCAAGGAATCTTCAGAAGGCAAATCGTCGTTTTCGTGTGTCTAAGCGGTTGCTGTTGCGCTTTGTATCCATCGCTCAATTCTCGATTCAAAATTTATTTTTCGGTGGCAATGTTCCCTAAAATAACGGGCTTCGCTTTCCCACACTTCTGGGTCAACTGCCAAGGTAGCGATGTAGTCGTAGTGGGCCCTTTCGAAGCGAGCGAAAGCTTCATTAATTTCCAGTAGTTTCTCCGAGACTTCATCAACATTTTTAACGTCATTCAGAAGAACTTCATTGGCTCGGCACAGCGCTGTGACTCTCGACAAATACCCTGATCTCGAATTCTTCAGTCGTAAACTATCGATGGCTTCTTCTGAATGGACTTGGCGTCTTCTTTGCCTTTCGGATCCGGACAACATGGCATTCACCAGATCTTTGAATGCATGTGATGGACACTCCAAGTACAGTTTCGAATGCACACTTTAATACTTTAACGCGTTTCACTAGAACAAATGTAACAAAAGAAAAATACAGAATTAATAAACGCGAACAGAAAAAGTGAAAGTACAACAATCGAACAAGAAATGAAACCAAAAATTCACAAGCGAAAATGTAACCACTTACAAGATCTGTACGGCAACTCGGGATAAAACAACAACTGCTTACAAGGGCGGAATACAAAACTTTTATACTAATTTGAAACGAAAAGAATAGGCCTAACGAAGTTACAAACTAAACAATAAACGATTACGTAACGCGACGCCGAGAAACTAACTTGCTAGAAAAAATACGCATATAAACTAAATTCCAAAAGGTAAACTAAAACGTGATGTTATATTTGAATTGATAACAAAACAATAGGAAAAAAAATAATTTTAATCTCGTGGCTACATATATATTTAATATAATAATAATAATAATAATAATAATAATAATAATAATAATAATAATAATAATAATAATAATAATAATAATAATAATACTACTACTACTATGACTGGGCATTTATTTAGAATATTCTTATTATATTTTTATTGCATCATTGGAAATTGTTCTTTTATCTTCTGAACCAAACCCATATGAATTAGCTTTTATATATGAGATGTTAATATTTTACAATTTTATGACAGCAAACTGTAAAATCACTCAGGTTTTAATAGAATCAAACTGTATCTAGTAGATTTTATTCGTGTAAATAATAAAGTTATCATTATTAAAAAAAAAAATTAGTATTTAGATTGAGGATTTTATGGATAGTAAATAGTTTTAGAATTTAATTACCAGGAACTTTATGATTAGGAGTAAGGATTTTAATTCTAAGGACTTTGGTCGTTGCATCGATTGGCTACGGCAGGCCGCCCAATCATTGTTTAGGATTTCTGGGGATCCAGAAGTTTTTACTGCCATAATAATAATAATAATAGTAATGATAATAATAATAATAATAATAATAATAATAATAATAATAATAATAATAATAATAATAATAATATTAATAATAATAATTACAACAATATTATTATTATTCATTGATTTTTACCTAAAAAAAACCCATCAAACTATATCATAAAAAAAAGAAACAAGAAAAAGTATGTATAAAAATCATAGAACCTAGATTTTGGCGAGGCATCTATCTAATTCGAAGTCTGCGTCTCGAACGTTGCTTCCAATTACTCTTCTAACTGTTCTTGACCCTCTTAGACAGAGTAAAGTGGACCTAAGGATTGCAAAGGATACTTTAGAACGTATCCAAGAGACAGTGGTGGCATAGTTCTCTCCTTTCTTCGCTGCGACTAGCTCTGCCAGCCTGTCATGGTATCTCTTGCACTCCTCTCCCATGCCGCCTGTTGTTGTAAAGACTAATGGTGTAAATGTTCCCTGTTCCACGTCCATCACTCTTTGCGTATACAATCTCTTCTTGTCGTTCTCGTGCTGCTTGTATATCTGCTTGAGGTCCAGGTCTCTATAAGAATCAGCGTTGGGGTAACATACCCGTACATCAAAGAACGCTGACCTTTGTCTTTCCCAAAAACCTCTGGCATGGATGTCTAGGCGAGCGTTGGGAGCTCTGTTAGCTCCGCTTGGAAGCGACTCTCCCGTGAGTTCCTGGAGGACGGGCTCAATCTCGACATCATTGCAGACCATGCCGAGCATGTCTGCCTCAAGATCTCTTAGCTCATTATGGCGCTGTATTATGAAGCCGCCACGCCTGCAGACCATGGCATGATCAACATTAAAGACATCGCCACACACGCAAATAGATGGCTTGTCGGCAATTTCCCAGTCATATCTGAGCTTTAGAGCGTCTCGAAACTCGCCCTTGTTCAGACTGAAGCCCATCTCATCGATCGGTATGACTGTCAGCCAGTTAGATGCACCTTTTTCAGAAGCGAGTTCAACAGCACGTTGTGTCTTGGGAGTAAGAGAGTTCTTGATGTCATTCAGTCTTGTTCGAAACATTTCGTTTTTCTCTCTTCGCACACTCTGCTGTAGTGAACTAACAATGGCATCCTCTGGTGTTTCATGAGCTTGTGAGACAATTTTCTTGACTAGTGGCGCTGTGGTCTTCATTGACGCTTGGTACTGTAGATCTGCGTCCTGGCTTGGATTTATAATTCCAAGCCCCCCCAGTCTAACTGGCAGTGCCAAGAGGTCCCTCTCGCTCGGCGTTGTGCAATGATGGTCCGTTATCGACGGTATTAAGACATCGGCAATGGCGCGTTCTAGAGGTTCTAGTAGTAATAATAATAATAATAATAATAATAATAAATAATAATAATTGCGGTCGACGTAGGAAGAACGCTTCCTAATACGGATTTCAGTCGAGATTTTATGGGACTTGTCGTCGATGGGTCGATAAATATTAGGACGCACATCTGGCATCCTCCGCAGATTTTTTTGCAGGAGCGAATGACATCACAAAGAGAGAGCGTGGGATCGATATTGGCCTGGGAGGACAAAGGGCCTGGTGACATCGAACGCACGCTCTAATCTACGATTATTACTAGTAATAATAACAATTAATAACAATAATAATAATAATAATTAATAATAATAATCTCTTTATTAACATTTCCAAGCAAATTTCTATTTACAAGTTAAAAGTAGAAAAAAATTATTAAAACCTATTAACATTTCATAAAAGAGACTATTTTAAAGCACATTTTCTTAAAGGAAAAACAAACGTCATAAAAATACAATATTCTTATTTTTAATAAAAAATCATATGATCGTATAATGACTAAAAAATATGATAAATAAAAATTATAAAAATTAAAATGATAATGATAATAATAATAATATTAATAATAATATTTTTTAAAAATCCCTTTATTAACATATTCCAAGCAAATTGCTATTTACAAGTTAAAAGTGGAAAAAACTATTAAGGCTAATAATGATTAAATAATAATGATAATAATGATAATGATAATAATAATAATAATAATAATAAAAATAATAATAATGATAATGATAATGATAATGATAATGATAATGATAATGATAATGATAATGATAATGATAATGTTAAGGATAATGATAATGATAAGAGAGAACCAATTTTCTGTTGGGTCCGAAGTTCAGAATCATCCTGCCTTGATGGAATTGCGACTTCACCATTAAACGGATTCGGTTCTTCGAAAGCGTTCAAAAGGTTAGAGTAAATGGGCTCCTCATCTTGCAGCAACTTTACTTAAAGATCAGTCCTTTGAACTTCATACTGAGCTTCCAGGACCTCCGACCTTTAATTTCGTCTCCTCTTCTCGGCGTAATAACTCTTGCTTTTGTTTCAACTGATTTAACTTTAAATGCGCTAGTGCTTGCTTGGCTCTTAGCTGTCTGATGGATAAGTGTGAATTGTCACCACTCGCGATGCTCAAGGAATCTTCAGAAGGCAAATCGTCGTTTTCGTGTGTCTAAGCGGTTGCTGTTGCGCTTTGTATCCATCGCTCAATTCTCGATTCAAAATTTATTTTTCGGTGGCAATGTTCCCTAAAATAACGGGCTTCGCTTTCCCACACTTCTGGGTCAACTGCCAAGGTAGCGATGTAGTCGTAGTGGGCCCTTTCGAAGCGAGCGAAAGCTTCATTAATTTCCAGTAGTTTCTCCGAGACTTCATCAACATTTTTAACGTCATTCAGAAGAACTTCATTGGCTCGGCACAGCGCTGTGACTCTCGACAAATACCCTGATCTCGAATTCTTCAGTCGTAAACTATCGATGGCTTCTTCTGAATGGACTTGGCGTCTTCTTTGCCTTTCGGATCCGGACAACATGGCATTCACCAGATCTTTGAATGCATGTGATGGACACTCCAAGTACAGTTTCGAATGCACACTTTAATACTTTAACGCGTTTCACTAGAACAAATGTAACAAAAGAAAAATACAGAATTAATAAACGCGAACAGAAAAAGTGAAAGTACAACAATCGAACAAGAAATGAAACCAAAAATTCACAAGCGAAAATATAACCACCTACAAGATCTGTACGGCAACTCGGGATAAAACAACAACTGCTAACAAGGGCGGAATACAAAACTTTTATACTAATTTGAAACGAAAAGAATAGGCCTAACGAAGTTACAAACTAAACAATAAACGATTACGTAACGCGACGCCGAGAAACTAACTTGCTAGAAAAAATACGCATATAAACTAAATTCCAAAAGGTAAACTAAAACGTGATGTTATATTTGAATTGATAACAAAACAATAGGAAAAAAAATAATTTTAATCTCGTGGCTACATATATATTTAATATAATAATAATAATAATAATAATAATAATAATAATAATAATAATAATAATAATAATAATAATAATAATAATAATAATAATAATACTACTACTATGACTGGGCATTTATTTAGAATATTCTTATTATATTTTTATTGCATCATTGGAAATTGTTCTTTTATCTTCTGAACCAAACCCATATGAATTAGCTTTTATATATGAGATGTTAATATTTTACAATTTTATGACAGCAAACTGTAAAATCACTCAGGTTTTAATAGAATCAAACTGTATCTAGTAGATTTTATTCGTGTAAATAATAAAGTTATCATTATTAAAAAAAAAAAATTAGTATTTAGATTGAGGATTTTATGGATAGTAAATAGTTTTAGAATTTAATTACCAGGAACTTTATGATTAGGAGTAAGGATTTTAATTCTAAGGACTTTGGTCGTTGCATCGATTGGCTACGGCTGGCCGCCCAATCATATTTTAGGATTTCTGGGGATCCAGAAGTTTTTACTGCCATAATAATAATAATAATAGTAATGATAATAATAGTAATAATAATAATAATAATAATAATAATAATAATAATAATAATAATAATAATAAAATTAATAATAATAATAATAATAATAATAATAATAATAATAATATTAATAATAATAATAATAATAATAATAATAATAATAATAATAATAATCTCTTTATTAAAATATTCCAAGTAAAATGTTATTTACAGGTTAAAAGTAGCTATTAAAACTTATTTACAATTCTTTTCGATAAAAAAAATACTATTTTTAAGCTTTTTTTTTTTTTGGAAGAAAAGGGGAAAAAAATCTCATCGAATTACAACAATATTATTATTATTCATTGATTTTTACCTAAAAAAAAAACCCATCAAACTATATCATAAAAAAAAGAAACAAGAAAAAGTATGTATAAAAATCATAGAACCTAGATTTTGGCGAGGCATCTATCTAATTCGAAGTCTGCGTCTCGAACGTTGCTTCCAATTACTCTTCTAACTGTTCTTGACCCTCTTAGACAGAGTAAAGTGGACCTAAGGATTGCAAAGGATACTTTAGAACGTATCCAAGAGACAGTGGTGGCATAGTTCTCTCCTTTCTTCGCTGCGACTAGCTCTGCCAGCCTGTCATGGTATCTCTTGCACTCCTCTCCCATGCCGCCTGTTGTTGTAAAGACTAATGGTGTAAATGTTCCCTGTTCCACGTCCATCACTCTTTGCGTATACAATCTCTTCTTGTCGTTCTCGTGCTGCTTGTATATCTGCTTGAGGTCCAGGTCTCTATAAGAATCAGCGTTGGGGTAACATACCCGTACATCAAAGAACGCTGACCTTTGTCTTTCCCAAAAACCTCTGGCATGGATGTCTAGGCGAGCGTTGGGAGCTCTGTTAGCTCCGCTTGGAAGCGACTCTCCCGTGAGTTCCTGGAGGACGGGCTCAATCTCGACATCATTGCAGACCATGCCGAGCATGTCTGCCTCAAGATCTCTTAGCTCATTATGGCGCTGTATTATGAAGCCGCCACGCCTGCAGACCATGGCATGATCAACATTAAAGACATCGCCACACACGCAAATAGATGGCTTGTCGGCAATTTCCCAGTCATATCTGAGCTTTAGAGCGTCTCGAAACTCGCCCTTGTTCAGACTGAAGCCCATCTCATCGATCGGTATGACTGTCAGCCAGTTAGATGCACCTTTTTCAGAAGCGAGTTCAACAGCACGTTGTGTCTTGGGAGTAAGAGAGTTCTTGATGTCATTCAGTCTTGTTCGAAACATTTCGTTTTTCTCTCTTCGCACACTCTGCTGTAGTGAACTAACAATGGCATCCTCTGGTGTTTCATGAGCTTGTGAAACAATTTTCTTGACTAGTGGCGCTGTGGTCTTCATTGACGCTTGGTACTGTAGATCTGCGTCCTGGCTTGGATTTATAATTCCAAGCCCCCCCAGTCTAACTGGCAGTGCCAAGAGGTCCCTCTCGCTCGGCGTTGTGCAATGATGGTCCGTTATCGACGGTATTAAGACATCGGCAATGGCGCGTTCTAGAGGTTCTAGTAGTAATAATAATAATATTAATAATAATAATAATAATAATAATAATAATAATAATAAGAATAATAATAATAAATAATAATAATTGCGGTCGACGTAGGAAGAACGCTTCCTAATACGGATTTCAGTCGAGATTTTATGGGACTTGTCGTCGATGGGTCGATAAATATTAGGACGCACATCTGGCATCCTCCGCAGATTTTTTTGCAGGAGCGAATGACATCACAAAGAGAGAGCGTGGGATCGATATTGGCCTGGGAGGACAAAGGGCCTGGTGACATCGAACGCACGCTCTAATCTACGATTATTACTAGTAATAATAACAATTAATAACAATAATAATAATAATAATTAATAATAATAATCTCTTTATTAACATTTCCAAGCAAATTTCTATTTACAAGTTAAAAGTAGAAAAAAATTATTAAAACCTATTAACATTTCATAAAAGAGACTATTTTAAAGCACATTTTCTTAAAGGAAAAACAAACGACATAAAAATAAAATATTCTTATTTTTAATAAAAAATCATATGATCGTATAATGACTAAAAAATATGATAAATAAAAATTATAAAAATTAAAATGATAATGATAATAATAATAATATTAATAATAATATTTTTTAAAAATCCCTTTATTAACATATTCCAAGCAAATTGCTATTTACAAGTTAAAAGTGGAAAAAACTATTAAGGCTAATAATGATTAAATAATAATAATAATAATAATAATGATAATGATAATGATAATGATAATGATAATGATAATGATAATGATAATGATAATGATAATGATAAGAATAATGATAATGATAATGATAATGATAATGATAATAATAAGAACTTTTGTAAAATTTTTAATTTAATCATTGGCACATAATTTTAGAATAGGTCTTTTCCCGTGTGAGCCCCTGGGTTACGCTAGACCCTGCAGTCTTGGCCTGTATATAGTATGATTTCCATAGGTGTTTTAAAACTGTCATACAATAAGAAAACAGCAACAAATAAGACCAAAAATCAAAAGAACAAAAATCGAGGCCATACATAGCCTAAGCTATAGGCCCTTTAAACGGCCTGATCCCTTCTAATAACTAATGCATATCAGAGTTGTTATCAATTGACTCTTGGCTGATTTATAACGTCTTCTCAGTGATCAGCAAAGTTGTCTGAACTAGCTTAACTGCATTTACTTTCAGAAGGTGACTTTTTCCAACATTATTTAACTGCCAATCAACCCAAAATCACTAAAGGCAAGACCTGCAGTTTTAGTAAGACAATCATACCAAGCAGTAGCTTCTTCCAGGCTTTCGGTATACCGGGGGAAACCTGAAAGAAGTTGTGAGCAAAGGGAATAAAACGAGGGGAACTAGGGAGAGAGGAATAATTTCTGCCTCTTTTCCCGGCCCCCCTCGTTTTCCTTCCATAGCCACTTTATGGACCTTCGGCTCGGTCCATTAACTTGCAATGAAAATAACTCAACCAATATTTTCTAAGTTTGAATTGAGCATAACTTAGAACATTATCTAGGCTTTCTTCCTTATTGTTTTCTACTCCGTGTGAAGAAATCCTAGTAAAACTCCAAGATGACGGTTTAAACAGCTCCTACTTTAAGTTTAATCTGAAACATTTCTTTTGTCAAAATCGAAACAACTTGCTCCTTTGAAGCAGTGGTCCATCTAAGCGGTCTGTGTAGGAAGATTCGGAGCGCTAAGGGAGCCAATCACAATGCTCCTTTTTGGTGGAGAACAGATTAACTGTGTAATAAAATCAATTACTGTAAACGTAACCCTATGCAGTGAAAAATTATTCTGTCACGTGACTTATATCTTTTTTATTCCAGTCAAACTCAAACATAATACTGCAGAAGGTCATTTCCTAAACTCCCGGAGAGTTTTCGGGCCCGGGAATTTATTAAAACCGTTTCTTATTGTTTGGTGGCAGCTTTTTGTGCAAACTAGACCAGTGTGATTCTTTATCTTGTATGTCTTTTTGTCAACGTTACTATAAAACATCGAATTATGAATCATTCTAGTGTGTGATTCAAATAATTCAGCGTACCCAATTTTTCCCCGAGGTTTTTCAGAAACACGCTCTGGTGCAAAATTTGAGTGCAACGCGTAATGATCGCTCCTCTTGACGAATTTCAAGGTTGTTTTTATGTATCGTTGATGTCAGTAATGAAAAGCAACTATCTGCAGAGTAATTGCTCGCCTTAGAATTATCACAAAATGGTATTATTACAAATCGTCTTTGTCTTTTTTTTAGCTTTTATGGCGAGCATAATTTCTAGACGCAGCAGTTTGCCTGCGGTTTTATCGTTGCTGTGGTTCAATGCAAACTGCTGTTTCAGGCTATCAACAACCGGCAAGCGAATGCTTGATGTAGATAGAGGAGAAGGTTTTCTTTTTCTGTCCTTGACAAAAGCACCGACTGTAGCAACTAATCTGTCAATGGGCAATCAACACCGCGACTTTAGCGTTGCCAATTCCATTTTCATTGGGCTTAATTTACGCCCTTCTGGCACGCCTATTCTACTCATTAGCACCCTTTAGCGTTTGCTTCACATTTCTCCCATAAATAGTCCTATTTTACTGTTGTCGGTCCTCTTTTTTGCGACTAGTACTGCGCTGTTCTCGGCGAGTCGTAGACGTACGCTGTTCTCGGTGTATTTAATATTTTTGCTGTTCTCGGCGAATTTTCATCTCTTATGGTTCTTGCCGTTCCATAATTTGTAAGAATTTGGTATTTTCGTTTCTGTCATTCTAGGCTTCATTTTCGTTTATTCTGTTGTTAATTAGCTTATGTAACACCCGTGTATTTTGCTTGTTATTTTCAGTTGAAACGTTTTCTCTGGTTGTTTTCGCCGTTGATCTTCCTGTCTTTTTTTTGTATTAAACGAATTTAAAATGGTGAACGTTTGATTGTTGTTGCGGTCATTACATTCATTCAAAAACTATGGTTGACTGAACTGAACTGAACTGGTTGTGGAAATATTGATTTTGGCGTTGACGAACCGTTCCCAGAAGTGCAGACAAGTAAAGGATATCACGCTTTGAAAAGATCGCGCGCAGCATACAAAGGACATTTGACCAGAATTTGCTTGGAAATCGAGCCGCTGCTAGTGAACAGTGGAAATTTAAGAATCGCTGAAGTTAGGTTTCTAGTTTTGAAGTCGGCCTTCGATAGAATTGAACGGGCACATATCGCGTGTGTTGACGGCGCGGATAGTCCAGAAGAGTTACAAGAGTTGTCTGCCAGTTTCGTACCCTGCGAGCAGAGGCCCTTCGATCTTCCTAGATAAGTCGGGAAGAGGAAGGGACCTCTGCGAGCCGCCTCCACTTTTCCTGTTGAGTATGCGTTAATTTCAAATGTAACCGAGCCTTGCTCAGCCTCGATTCCATTAACTATTCATTTTGCGTTAAAAAGTGTTGACGGGCCAACGCGACTCCTACCGTTCACGTATGTTCGTTTATTACGTATTTGAAAGTCTAACAGATCCACGTCTTTACAAAGTGGATCAATGTTGTCTCTCGCTTTCGAGAGCTTTGGCCTATTGCAGTTGTTTTCAGCTCTCACTGAGCTCTGTCGCTTCGTGATTGAAAGACAAGTATAACGTTCTTACTGCTGACATGTATCTCCATTGTTTTGTGGGTAAACTCACATCCGGTAGATATTCAAAAGTCTGTCAGTAACTGTCACGGGAGTCTCTAGGATGCTTTAAAGATTGCGATTTATTTGGCGCTGTGTGATATCTTGCAGTTGATCCAAGCCGGTAAACCTAATCAAATGCCACAGAGATAGCATACCCAATGGCATATGACAAACTTCTCCTAACGGCTCAGAATGATCATTAAGAAAATCTCTATTCAGTATATTTGAGTTTTTTCCTTCATGATTAAGATAAACATCATAAAGCCAAAGTTAAGGTACCGTTGAAGGCTTTATTACAAATCTATTTGCGAACTGCAGGAGTCGCGTTGGCCGGTCAACACTTTTTAACACTGAAATTCACGAGCGTAAACAATGAACTGTGGGTGCGTATTTAGTCAGCAATTTCTAATAACACACATGCGCACTGAGCCGGAACAGGGAACACTGGATTCCAACCGGACAGACTCATCCGGTTCGGTGGATGAGCGGCAAAACAAAGAAAGTCGAGGCGGCTCGAAGAGGTCCCTTCCTCTTCCCGACTTATCTAGGAAGATCGAAGAGCCTCTGCTTGCAGGGTACTAGTTTCGAGGCCGAATTTCAGAAGTATAACGAATTTAATGAGCGCATAAAGGAATGGCTAAGCTGTGCAACATCTGCCGTTCAACCAGGTGACTCTGTCAGCCAACACAACGCTCCATCAGCCGCCAATAAGAGTCATCTTTCTGATGGAAGCTCTTCTTTACGGTTAAGTGTCAAAATCAAGGTAGCGAAGGCAGAAAAAGCAATCGCCCAGCTCAAGTTAGGTCAACTCGGGAGAAAGCTGCAGTTGCAGCGAAAATGGGATGCGGTACATCGAGAACGAGAGCTACTAGAAGCAGAAAAGGAATTGGAGCGAGCAACGCTTAAAGCCCATATCCTAGAAGAAAATGATGGTCAAAGTCAACTCTACCGCCATGAAAGGGATAAGGGATATGATCCGACACCGGTACCGGCTCCACTGGAATTGCCTTATCCCCGGGACAAGCGTCCTTCTTCGCGTACGTTCTCCAGTGATTCTCTGGATACAAAAGCAGTCCCGGGCACTCGTGTCCCCCTAAACCCTGCCGCTCCCGAGTGGAAAGGAGGTTCTCACCTTAGTATTCCAGCAGCTAAACCTCACGAAGACGTTCCGTCACATGATGAAAAGATTCAAGAGTTATTGTGGCAGCAACAACGAACGATACAATTTCAGCAGCAAACATTTCAATCGATGGCCTCCACAATAAGACAAGGATTTGCCTTACCTAAGCATGAACTGAACAAGTTTGATGGAAATCCCCTTGAGTTTTGGAACTTTATTAGAACCTTTGAGAGCAACATAGAGAGAAATGCATCAGACGAGAGTGAGAAGTTATCGTTTGTTTTTCAGTATTGTTCTGGGGCTGCAAGAAACGCTATCAAGAGCTGTGTTTCATTGGATCCACTTCTTGGCTACTAAACCGCTAAAGCCTTGTTAGAAGATCGATTTGGAAATCCATTTAAGGTCGCTACGGCGTACTAGAATTAAGTGACCAGCGGACCACCAGTGAGACCGCATGACTCGAAAGCATTGCTGGCCTTCTCAGACAAGCTCAGAGACTGTACGAATGGCCTGGAATCCATTGGATACTTAGAGGAAATAAATAGCGCCGACAATCTGCGACGAATTGTTAATAGGCTCCCGTTTCACTTGAAGACAAAGTGGTTTGAGGTTGCAGATAGTATTCAGCAATCCGGTCAGCGACCCAAAATCCATCATATCGCCCAGTTTGTCACCATTAAAGCTCGAGTTGCCAACAATCCATTGTTTGGAGCTTCGTTGAATGAAGGAAAGGAGAGAAGAAACCCCAGTATGAGGCATCCAAGCACAGCGACGAAGATGAGTACCCTTGCGACTCAAGGAAGTTCCAGAGGCCAAGAAGCTTCTTCTCCTCGTTATGAAAGAGCAAGGGAGGAGCAGAGACTGCCTATCAAAAACAAGACGATTTCCACTCCCAGAAAATGTCTCGTTTGCTACTGGATGCGGCAGTTGTGGAACTGTGAACAATTCAAGAGGAAGTCGTATGGTGATCGTATTAAGATAGTACGTGACGCTAAGCTCTGTGAGAATTGCTTTAAAGTTGGTCACATGGCCAGGGGGTGTATGCTAAGAAGTGGCTGTTACGTCGAAGGCTGCAGTATGAGGCACATGACAGTTTTATATCTTCCAAGTCCTCCTTAGACCTCTTTGCCTTCCCAAGCAGCACATCATTCTGCAGTAGATCCCAGTGGTAGCGACAACGTCCGCGCCGACATTATTGCTGCTCCGAATCACGTAATTGGGACCAGCGAGCACGATTCAAAGAGCAATTCAGGCAATAGAGTACGTTTAAGGTGGCCGAATACAGTTTTTTAGTGTACAGGTGTTAGAAGACGTTATTTGGAAACGGTCGGCCTCATAGGATGTGACGTCCCTGAAGCGTTCTGGGTGATGGATGAAAGGCGTGGCGGAAGAGGAGAGCCTGTCGCTATCAGATCCCTGTTAGGTTGGACTCTCATGTGAACTTTGTGAGATCAGAAGTCGGAAGTGAGGACGATCCTTTACTACGTCAAGTGAAGCAATTTTAGAAGAATGATTTTGCGGATTCCTATCTAGTTCCAAGGTGTCCATGTCCGTTGAAGATCAGAGGGCGCTTAGGATCATGGAGGATGCTGTTCAGAAAGTTGCAGGTCATTATCAAGTGGCCCCTCCTTGGAGACATATACCTTCCTTTCTCCCTAGTAATCGCGTTGCAGCTGAACAGCGGTTGTATCCGTTGAAGAAGAGATTCTTGAGAGAGCCTAAGTTCTTTGCATTGCACAAGGCATCCATTAACGACTACATCAAAAAGGGTTATGCTAGGCAAGTTCCGGAAGAACAGCTTTCACCCTGAGGGAAAACCGTTGTGGTACCTGCCTCATCACGCCGTCCAGCATGCTGACAAGGCCAAGCTCAGAGTTGTGTTTGATTGTGCCACTCGTTATCGAGGAGTCTCCCTGAATGACCAACTGTTGCATGGCCCAGATTTAAGCAATAACCTCTTTGGAGTACCTGAAAGATCTCGCCAAGAATCGGTGGCCCTGGTTTCTGATATAGAAGCTATGTTCCACCAAGTCAGAGTAGATCCGAAAGATCATGACGCCTTGAGATATTTTTGGTGGCCCGATGATGATTTATCAAAGCAGCCAATCGAATATCGTATGGAGGTGTACCTCTTTGGGAGTAGGTCTTTGCCAAGTTGCCCTAGCTTTAGCCTCAGAAAGACTTCTCAATACTAGGGTGGAGATTTCTCCCCAGAAGTTATTAGCACTGTACTGAAGAATGTTTATGTGGACGACTGTTTGAAGTCCGTGGCGTCTTCAAGTGTGGCCAGAAATTTGAGAAAGGAAATCACAGAACTGCTGTCCAAGGGAGGATTCAGGTTGACAAAATGGTTATTCAACGACAAAGATGTCTTGGATAGTATCCCAAGGTTCGAGAGAGCGTCGTCAGTCTGGGACCTCGATTTGAATGCTGGGGTCCTTCCGGTCGAATGTACCCTAGGGGTCCAATGGAATGTGGATGCAGATACGCTAACCTTCAAGATTACTGCAAGAGACAAACCCCCAACTCGCAGAGGCATTTTGTCCACAACCAGTTCTGTATATGACCCGTTTGGTATTCTGGCACCGTTTATTTTTCTAGCGAAGAGGCGGATTCAAGACCTTTGTAAGAAAGGCTATGACTGGGACGAGCACATAGGCCAAGACGAAAGCTTACGCTGGGACGGATGGCTTTCAGAACTGCCCAAGCTCTCGCACATTGCGATTCTACGCAGCTTTAAGCCGATTGATTTTCGTTCTCTAACAGTTACAGAAATCCACCACTTCGCTGATGCGTCGCATCGCAAGTAGCGTATGGTGCGGTTTCGTACTTGAGATTCACCAACGAAGCCAAAGAGGTCCACTGCAGTTTCGTGACAGCGAAAACACGTTTGGCTCATGTCAAGCCAATGACCGTACCTAGGCACGAACTATCAGCAGCAGTACTTGCAGTCAGACTGGACCGAACGTTTAGAGAAGAATTTGAGATAAGCATCGACAAATCAGTTTTTTGGACAGACTCTACAGCAGTGCTCCAGTACATCCGGAACGAAGACAAAAGATTCCAAACGTTTGTTGCGAGCCGATTAGCGGTTATTTATGATGGTGCGAAGCCTTCTCAATGGAACTTTGTGGATTCAAACAGGAACCCTGCTGATGATGCAAGTAGGGGGTTGACAGTTGAAAGACTGCTAAGCCAAGATAGATGGTTCCAAGGACCTAAATTCCTGTGGAGTGAACAAACATCTTGGCCAATCTTCCCAGATCCTTTAGCATCAATTTCGGATCAAGATCTGGAGATTAAAAGACAAGCTCAAGCGAATCAATTAACCAAGGTGACAGACGTGCGCATGTTATACCTAATGATTCAGAGATATTCTTCGTGGTATTCCCTTAAGAAGGGGGTGGCCTGGATCTTGCAATTCAAGGATTTAATCCGCGGGAAACTCCATTTTAAGGAGGACCCCAAAGTCGAGCTTGATGTTCCGCATCCGCCTGGAGAATTATCCCTGGAGAATTTGAAGTCAGCAGAGAGGTCGATCATAAGCTACGTGCAGAAAATGTCCTTTCCTGAAGTAATTGATACCCTACGAAGTTCAAAGTCTACAAGGCAAGAGAAAGTTATGCTGAGCAATACCGGTTCGCTTGGTTCTATTTACAAGTTGAAGCCATTTCTTGACAAGGAAGGGATGTTAAGGGTTTTGGTCCGCTGTACGTAAAGCAAGGAAGAAGTATTGTGAAACATTACGGATGTCTTTTCTCGTGTCTTACGATGAGGGCCACTTATATTGAAGTAACCGAGTCTCCCCAGACAGATTCGTTTATTAATGCCTTACGAAGGTTTATCAGCCGAAGAGGAAACCCCAAGGTTGCAAGGAGCGACAATGGAACCAACCTTCGCAGTGCAGAAAGAGAGTTAAAGGAAGCGTTAGAGAATTGGAACCAGCAGAAAATCAAGACCTTCCTTCACCAGAGGAATATCGAATGGAAATTTAACCCTCCGGGTGCCTCTCTCATGGGAGGGGTATGGGAACGAGTCATACGCTCCATACGAACGATCCTCAGAAGTCTTCTACGTGAACAACTGATTTCTGGAGAAACCCTGCGTACCTTGATGGCCGGAATCGAAGGGATCCTTAACAGCCGCCCGTTAACTCCTAACAGTGACAACCCCACTGATCTAGAACCTTTGACTCAGAATCACTTGCCTCTTCAGCGATCAAATCTGAATTTGCCTCCTGGTGTGTTCGTGTATTGCCGGAATTGTTGGAGACAAGTCCAGTACCTCACCGATGTCTTTTGGAAGAGAAGGTTAGCAGAATACTTGCCCTGTCTACAAGAACGACAGAAATGGATCAAACCATGTCGGAATTTTGCTGTTGGTGATCTTGTACTTAATGCAGATGAAAGAGTTCACCGTGGTCAATGGCGTTTGGGGCGTATCGTTGAAGGCCACCCAGGAAAGGATGGATTCATAAGATCTGCCAAGGTTGCAACGACGTCCACCATTTTATCAAGACCTATTAACAAACTGTGTCTCCTCTAGAGTGGAGCACTACCGTGAAATGACTGAACATTGAACTTGGATGATTTAAGCTTCATGACTCTTTTATTGAACATCTTTAAGTAACATTTTTGGAAAACTAGTTGCAGTATTAGATCTTCTAGTTGCTCAGTGAATTTATTTGTGAACTTTCCTTAAAGTTCAGGGGCCGGAAATGTGGCAACTAATCTGTCAATGGGCAATCAACACCGCGACTTTAGCGTTGCCAATTCCATTTTCATTGGGCTTAATTTACGCCCTTCTGGTGCGCCTGTTCTACTCATTAGCACCCTTTAGCGTTTGCTACACATTTCTCCCATAAATAGTCCTATTTTACTGTTGTCGGTCCTCTTTTTTGCGACTAGAACTGCGCTGTTCTCGGCGAGTCGTAGACGTACGCTGTTCTCGGTGTATTTAATATTTTTGCTGTTCTCGGCGAATTTTCATCTCTTATGGTTCTTGCCGTTCCATAATTTGTAAGTACTTGGTATTTTCGTTTCTGTCGTTGTAGGCTTCATTTTCGTTTATTCTGTTGTTAATTAGCTTATGTAACACCCGTGTATTTTGTTCGTTATTTTTCAGTTGAATCGTTTGCTCCGTCTTCTCCGTTTTCTCTGTTTGGTTGTTTTCGCCGTTTATCTTCCTGTCTTTTTTTGTATTGAACGAATTCAAAATGGTGAACGTTTGATTGTTGTTGCGGTCATTACACCGACCTTATATATAATATAAAAAATACCTGCTTACCACAAGTATTTGTTTTTAAGTTCTTTCAATACGCAGTTACAAAACTGTTGAGTATTGTCCTAAAATCAACTGTAAATGTTATTATTTTACGTTAGGAGGCTGTAGTGATTTGGATCTTGGAATGGAAAGTGGATCAATCCCAGACAGTAACATAACTGCTTCCTCAACACTGAATTCCGGCACACCAGCTAAGAATGGCCGATTAAACTTCGCATCAGGATCATCATGGTGTGCGGCTGCAGGTGTTAGTAATCCATTTCTACAGATTGATCTACAGACCCTTCATTTCATCTGTGCTGTGTCCACTCAGGGGAATTCCCAAGCAGATGAGTGGGTGGAGACATATACCCTACAAACATCAGCAGATGGGACAACTTTTACAGATTACACTAACAATGCTGGACAAGTTAAGGTAACCTATTTTACTCTACTCGTACAACTTTCATTCCCTTTCTACCATACAGTTTGCTTTAATATATTCCTCTTTCGGCTTTCTACTCATTAACACATTAAAGGAAACCTCCACTCTTGAAATTTCGTTGGAAAACGTGGAATAAAATATTTCTGTCTCGTACAAAACCGAATTTGATTATCGCCCATTTTTCATTTTCATTTTTCCGGGTGCCATCATCTTCGATTTCATGACGTAATACGGTTGCTCAATTGTTGCAAACAAAAGAGAAAAGAGCTTCTGCTTACTGACGATAACGACAAACGTATGACGTCATGAAGTCCAAACTGGCGGCGCCGGGAAATTTAAAATCGAAAATAGGCGACAATCGTAACTAATTGTTAGCACACTTGAATGTCACTTTTAGAATTTAGACACTATTTCCGACAATTTATCGTCAATTGGTTGTCGGAGTGGAGGGTTCCCTTTAATGGCCTGGCTGTTCAGTGATCCACTGACGATGTTTCTTTATGTAAATGCCTTAGCAAATCCGCCTCATATTCATCACAGAATATCGGTAAAAATAGGAAAATTCTACCGCCTGTGACAGCAGAACATAGTTCACACTTTTGTTACCTCCCACAAAGTTGATTTCTTCAATGCTCTGCTCTACGGATTATTAAAATATCAACACCAACAACTATAACGAATTTTTGACTGTGACGCAAGGCTAACTTATCAGTCTCTCGCATCACACCATTTTTTGTTGAACTGCGTTGGCGAATTGAACAGCGTATTAATTATCAATTTTTAGTGCTCATGGGTCAGGCCTATGCTACATTACCGGTCTATTAACGCAATATTATCCATCAAGAACTATTCGTTTTGTAGGAAGAATTTGCTTGTTAAAAGGTTCAAAACGTATGGTCGGCGTTCGTTTGCAGTGGTTCCTTCTGTTCTTTGGAATTCACTACAAAATAAAAAATAGCCCTCATTTACCTTCGGCAGTGTTTATAGCAGAAGTGCTAGTGGGGCCGAGCATTAAACTTCATAAAGAAATATTATAAATTAAAAGTAACATGGTTAAAATCCCAACTGGCAGGAGGCAGACCAGCTGGCTATTTACAAGGGTGGCCGAGGAGTTGAACTCGAGGCTACCGAAAAACAACTCCAGCTTACGGTCAGAGCGGGACTTGAATCCGGCACCTCCGGATTTCAAGGCCGCGCCCTAACCACTCGACCATGCTGCCTGATGACTACCTGATGATATAAAAAATTGTTCCACTGTTAACAGATTTTTAAGGTCCAGGCTGAGTTATAACATATTCAATGTTTTCATAAAATAAAAAAGATTTTCAAATCAGGTGCAGATTCACCAAGCCCTCCTAAGTTAAGATGTATCCCGAGTATTGTTTCTCAACAATAGTCTCCTGTTTTTCAATTAACAACAGGCTTTTGCTAATTCAACACAGGGGAGTTTCTTGAATCTGGCCCCGAATCTAATAAGCATAGCATAGCATAGCATAGCATAGCATAGCATAGCATAGCATAGCATAGCATAGCATAGCATAGCATAGCATAGCATAGCGTAGCGTAGCGTAGCGTAGCGTAGCGTAGCGTAGCATAGCATAGCATAGCAAAGCAAAGCAAAGCAAAGCAAAGCAAAGCATAGCATAGCATAGCATAGCATAGCATAGCATAGCATAGCATAGCATAGCATAGCATAGCATAGCATAGCATAGCATACCATAGCAAAGCATAGCAGAGCACGCGAAACATTTCTAGCAAAAAGACAGTCACTTTGCTCACGTATTGCCCAATATGGATTTTCAGGATCAAAATTATCGCCATAACGGTCGGTATTTTTTCACCTACCGCATAGGTTGATGGTATTGTCGCCATGTTAGTGCCAAAACAACAGAAAATTTGCTCACATAGCCTCAATAAAAATTTAACTCTCAGAGGAGAAAAATCTTATTGTTCCCAACCACCAACATGGCCGCTCCCGGAATCGAAAATCAGGAAAAAAACATTGAATCAATACTTTTGTGGTCTTTGCTTACGTACTCGCCTGACGCTTCAGATTCAGATTAGCTTTCGATGAATATGTGCTGAATCATGGTGAATAACCTTGTCAAGGCGGCTCTTGTCTTTGAGGATAGTCTCCGTGATCTATCTGATCCATTTTGATGTTCATCTTGATATTTATGAACAACTGGCCGAGAGAGAAACTTTGTTCGTGCCAAGTAAATTACCAAGTAAGAATGTTACAACCATCAGGCACCCGGATAAAGTTATCCGCTTTGTAAACAACCGGGGCCAGATTTCGTTAAGATCGATCTGTTTGTCTGTCTACCAGAGATAACGTAAAATACTGCACTTTCAGTTTAATCATTTCAGTAATTTCATTATTACAATAAATACAATTATATTTCTATTTTTGAAGACCTACACAGGAAATAACGACAGGAACACGGAAGAAAAGAACATTCTCTACGAGGGAATCTTAACCAGGTGGCTGCGATTTGTGGGGAAAACTAAGCGAGGCCAATTTTGCATGAGAACAGAAGTGTTTGGAGTAAAGAAATATCCAGGTTAATGTATCTTTTGTTTCTGAATTGTAACTGAGTGCTTTCTGTATTAATCCGTCAGCTTTATTCTGACTTTGGTGCACATAAAGCTCATACGTTTTGTTTTTGTTCAGCGAACCTTGCCCTTAAAAAGCCCACGGCCCAGTCTTCTACATATAATTTGGCGGCAAAATCAAAAAATGCAGTGGATGGGGTTCGTAACACCGACTGGAATGATGATATAGGCTGGTGTACACATACCAACCTGAGCAATCCCGCCTGGTGGCGAGTGGACCTGGGTTCAAATCATGTGCCAATCTCTGACGTTTTCATAATAAACGTGCTTACTGGGTACTTTTATAGGAGTGAAGACTACAAAATAACGCTAGGTAAATACGATAAACGCAGCGGTTTAAAAGTTAAGTATAGGTTAAAGGTTTTCGCGTGGGAATCTAATCAGTTATCGAGAGTGACAGTTAAAAATAATCTAACCAGCGACAAACCTGTCACCCTTGTACCCCTTAATTTTTACGTTGAGGTCGTATTTGAAAATGTTGGTTTTTGAGGAGTGAAGAAAATCGAAGGACGTTAAACCTCTCAGAACAACGGGAACCAATAAAGAATTAACGGTCGCCATATGATGATAAGCCTGGGATACGACTCGGTCCACATTGGTTGGAGGTGAGTAATCTCATCACTTTCCAAATCCCGGCTCCCCACTGAAGTTTTCCCGGCGGCCTTTCACAGAGAAACTTCAATTAGTATAACTGATGTGGTGCTTTGCATAAACCGGAATTGATTTTGGTAAAATAAAGGTGATCGTATTTCAAAGATAAAGAAAAACCCACAGTTCTGCTTCCTAATTTTAGGTGACAACAGCAATGTGCAAAGTAATCCTGAATGTGTGGGAAGATACAGTTTTCGTGGGTTCGCAGCATCAGCTGTGTGTTACAACAATCCACTGTTGACTGGAAGATATGTTGGTATCGTGACTACAAGGACACAGATTCTTAACTTGTGTGAAGTGGAAGTCTACTCACGAGGTAAATTTAGTATCGTTCTGTGTAACGCGATAGAGACATATACCTTAATTTAAAAATGACCAGCCCTAATGAAAAAAATTGACTTTTTTCTGCCATGGATGACTCGCTGGTGACTGAGCATGCGTAGAGTGTCTGTTTGCTTCGACTCAAAATTATTCACTCGATTGAAAAATCGTTGATAAATAATATGTATAAACCATGAACGATAAGACCAAACAGCTTTCAGGGAAGTGCTTCAACTACGAGCTGAGCTTATTTACATTGTTTTTCTTTGGACATAAAAGCAAGTGCGAAATTTTGAGCTTTAAATTTACATTGTTTTTGTCGGAGAAGGAGAAAATAAAAGCCACGAAATTCGCATGTTTATTACATCGCCCCATAATTCAATCACCTCGCATCGTTTACGATTCACAATTTGTAAGGGAAAACGGGCATATTTGTCCATGGGCCAGAAAGTGAAACCCTCCCCCCATCTCGGGATTTTTGCAGACATGTATCATTTTAAACCTCTACCCAAGGGTATTCCAAAAATCGATGTTTGCACTCGATCGATTGGTGGGTGTGGCCGTACGGCGCATTCTTTATTTTAACCAAAGTGCCACAGGTTACCTAACCTGAAATTTTACAAACAATCTTCTTAAAAGCTATTATCCATGGAATTAACACACAAAACTACGCATACTTACTTTTCTCCATCCCCTCTGTTAGATGATACCTCAACTTCCACTTTCAAGCTTCAAAGTTGACTACTGCGCATGTCACAAAGTTCATTCAGCTTATACCTATACTGTATAAGATTATGTATACGATCGTGTCGCACAGAAACTCTGCATAATCACTCAAATTTATTAGATGTGAGAATTTCGTAAAGAACGCGGCATTATTAAGCACTGGAACTGCTTTCCACGATAGTTCGTGGCTATTGGTGTCTTGAATATGCACCCAAGATGATTACTACGCTTCCTAGGGAATGGCAATAAATTTAAACAAAGCTGCAGTTGTTTAAGGTTTGCGAGGGATTTGGGGGAGATCTGGCACAAAAAACACCTCGCCCGACAATTTAGTGCCTCAAGTACTTTTCATGCGGCTTCCCAAGATGCATTGCCCAGTTTTCGGCCATCCAATAATCCTTTAAACACTCTGATTTCTAATCAGCCATTTTGGAAAAGCGGACAGGTAAGATTTTGTTCTCTGATGCTCATCCTCGTTCCCAGAGCCTACGATCTTCTGGTCAGCGGTTGGATCGTAGGCCCTGGTAACAGCCGTTACCGGATGTCGTGAATTTCACGACATCCGGTAGCGCACGCTCAGTGTGATAAATTACCATTGCGCTTGCTCGGTATTATTATTGCTCAGTACTGCTCAGTATTAGGAAGTAAAGACAAATGCGCAGAAGGGTAGCATTTGTCACTTTATAGCGCATTAGGTTTTCGACAGCCAATAAATAAAAGATATTTTTGGATGGACCCAGAGCCAATCGTTCAACAATTTAAAAAAAACGTTGGGGTTCTGGGGACGAGAATGTCTGATGCTATATTACATCTATATAACAATTAGATATTGTAGCAAATAATCTCACTTCAGTCGATAAATCAGTCCTTTTCAACGTCTTGAAATGCATATGATTTTTTTTGGGAAAATGTGTTTCTCGAGATCATTTGAATGTCAGAAAAATCTATCGAGTACGCACAACCGACATGACGTGTGAGGTTTCTAACAAACTTCAAGGCGTTATTTCCATTGTATAAAGTTTTATTACCAAACAGAACTAATGCTTCATCTTGCAAGCCTCCAGAAGATGTGCAGCTTGTTTTTCAGCTTCGATCATCCCAACTATGCAAGGTACTCCACACTCTACCTGGTAATTATGTTAAACCTGGAAAATTCACATCCCGAAGCGGAAGAATTGTTGAAACGCAATGGCTTCCGTGTCAGAAGATCGGATGTACCATCATCCAGGAACGATGCTGACATCACCATCAAGCAAACAATCAACCGCCATGCCAAATCTCACGGCGGCATTGTTGGTTTTAGCAGGAACCATTCGGCGTACTACAGATGGTGTCGTACACGGCACTCAAGAGCGAGCTATCTGCAAGCGACCAAAGAGATTGCAAGTATGGACAGCCAGGAGGCTACATCGCACAAGGAGGTGAGAGGATCCCAAATTGTGAAGAGCGAGCAAGACACATACAGTGTTTTACAGGCCATTAGTAATTTCACTAATGCGTTCACTATCGAAGACAAAGATGCGCTATACTGTCTTTCATTCGGCGCTCCTGTGCCCCAAGATGTCGAAAGTGACGTACTGATGGCTGATGACATCGGAGAGAAGGCCCATCGGGAGTTTGTCCAGAAAAGACTAGTAGAGGAGAAGACCACCTTTCACTCTCCAGTAAAGAAACAGAATCTCAAAACGTTTGCTACCCAAGCAAAATCATCAATGGTCTGCGGAAAGGAAAGAAGAAACATAGAAATAACAGCAGAGAGAAACGTCTTTGGGCAACTGGTGATACTGGCGCTAGAGCATCAAGTTAGCTTGGAAAACGTGCTGAGTTATCCGTTGGGCCAGGTTCCGGCACTGGCTACTGCAGATGGTGCTCTGATAAAGACTGACAAGTAGAAGTTGATGCATTCCCCAGAAGAGAACTTGCACTTGGTACAGAGACCCTCTGTGGCATTTGATTGCTACATCATAGACGAGAATGCGGTTCAGCAGGCAATGATTTCTCTTCCAAGCACATTTGGAGGGCTAGCTGAATGTGTTTTTGATCAGTTCCCACGGGCACAGCGTGTTGACTTTGTAACGGACTCCTATCATCCCTGTTCAATTAAAGGAGTAGAACGATCTCGAGGAGGTTATGCTAAGGCACATCTAGTGAAAGGGCCGTCTACCAAAGTTCCTCGTGACTAGAAGAGGTTTTTGCGCAACGAAGTAAAACAAGCGACGGGTGACAAGCAACTTCTTTTGAATATCCATGCAGTAGCAAGAGATCTCGGAGTTGATGTCAATCTTGCCCTCGCAGCCCTACACGCATTTACTGGTTGCGATACTACCAGCGCGTTCGTACGAAATAGGAAAGTGACGCCCCTGAAACTCCTTAAAAAGGAACCCGAGTTTCTTCCACATTCCATGCTTTGGGAACATCTGTTGACGTAGAAAACAGCGTATTTGAAGATCTGGAGAAGTTTACGTGCCTAATGTATGGCAGCAAGTCGGCTGACATCAGCTACCTAAGACATGAGAAATATATTGAGAGGTTCAGTACGAAGCCATGAATGGTGCTGACAAACTACGACGGAGTGAATATAAGTCTTCTTCCTCCTTGTCGCGAGAGCTTACGAATGCATATCCGAAGAGCTAACTATCAAACTCTTATATGGAAGAAAAGCAGAGGACCCAACACCAAGTTTCCCCCGGCCGGACCTGATAGGCATGGCTGGACCATTGACAATAACGGACAGCTTGAAATCTTCTGGACTGCCGGTAATGTGATGCCTCAAGAACTGGCAGATGTAATAGCCAGCCCCTTGGCCATGCCCGAAGATGAACATGACGGCAGTCTCGATTACGACAACATGTCTGATGCTGTATTTGAAAGCGCGGATCTGTTTTTAAATTTACCTTGGGGAAACTGGGTGACGAACATTAATCACTTTTACTACTTGTAGCACAATGGTCTGCTGACGATGGTGACGTGTAACCTGTCGACCCCCATCACCTGATGAAGACTAGCAGTAAGAAGTCAATACGTTGCGGACCACAGCCAGTGACTACATCGTGAGACAAGCAACTCATACTGATTGTTTCCAGTGAATCTGAAGAGGTTGCAATCTGCTAAATCTAGTAAAGGAGGGTAACTGCTCTGTTTTATTTACAGCAAGGAAACATGAGTAATTCTCATGCATCACTTCACATATACCCCTTGCACAGGCTAAATGAACTTTGTGACATGCGCAGTAGTCAAGTTTGAAGCTTAAAAGTGAAATTTGAGGTATCATCTTACAGAAGAGATGGAGAAGAGTAAGTATGCGTAGTTTTGTGTGTTAATTCCATGGATAATAGCTTTTAAGAAGATTGTTTGTAAAATTTCGGGTTGGGTAGCCTGTAGTACTTTGGTCAAAATAAAGAATGGGGTGGCGCCGTACGGCCACACCCACCAATCGATCGAGTGCAAACATCAATTTTTGGAATACCCTTGGGTAGAGGTTTAAAATGATACATGTCTGCAAAAATCCCGAGATGGGGGGAGGGTTTCACTTTCTGGCCCATGGACTATATAATTCATGGTCTGAAGGTAAGGGTGAGTATCTGGGGGGTTGGTTTACCATATGGAGGGTTAGGGTTAAAGTTATTAGGGTTAGGGTCATGGCTTCGACTACGGTTGGGAGGACTCAAAATTTTTCCGGAAATTATTTCGGCTTCATATATTTACAAGTTTGTTTCGTATGATTCTTGTTACTTAACAAATAGGCTTGTTAAGCCGACGGAGCTCGTAAAAGCTCTATTAGCGTTTTTTGTAAGCCTTGCAGTCTTGTAGATCAGCAATTGGCCAGTCAAACCGAAGGCACGAGAACGGTTTAGGTCTGAGTGTCGAAGAAATTGGCGCTAAATGGAGTGCGTGACGTCATTACATCGTTGCTGTGGTAACAACGATGTCAACTACACCTACGTTTTTGGGAAAGTTCAATACACCTTTAGAAACTGGTTGAAATATCTTAATCTACTTGTCTCTGGCAGTGAAGTATCAGTCCTTCAAAACTTGGAAGTGGGACCACACACTTAAAACCACAGATAAACCACAGATAAATGCTGTCGATCCTTAAAAACCATAATAATAATAATAATAATAATAATAATAATAATAATAATAATAATAATAATAATAATAATAATAATAATAATAATAATAATAATAATAACCCGTTAACATTAAAATTACTATGAAATAAAAAGGCGAAAACTACAACATTTACAATTGGCTATAAGATGGCTATAAGATGAGAAAAACAAAAAGGAAAGCTTTTAGTCTCAGTCAATTTGTTTTTGTTTTTATTATTCGTGTACCTTTTTCTTCGATTTGCGATACAAGAATGATAGTGTCTGTAAACTGATTTTAAAAGTCAAAGTGATCATCATTTTCGTTATTTATCTCAAGAAAATCTCGCATATAACAAGTCGACGGCGCAGATCAGCGACGCAAATTCTGGGGTGAGTAGTAGAGCAGTGGATGGAAATAGCGACACAACCTTCAGCAGTGGATCATGTTCACAGACTGGTCCGGCTACCAACCCTTGGTGGAGAGTGGACCTGGGACGAGTGGAGCCTGTGAATCAAGTGTACATAGTCAATAGAGGAGACTGCTGCGGAGATTGGTTAAATTCATTTGAGATTAGAGTGGGTAGGTCACTAGTTAGGTTGCTTTTGTTCAATCAAAATATTTTTTTACAAATCTGCTTACGTTCTATGTCAAATTTGCCAAGTTACTCAAAATCGATTTTAAGGCAAATAGCAAAAGGTGCTCATCATGGGCAGTTGAAATTACAAGATAAATATGTATCTTGGGTTTCTGTATTTGCAATAAAATATGATAGCTATCACACTTACAGTTGCAATTAACAGCCACTGCTATCGATGAACAATCAACTCATGAGCGTTTTGACTATCATTTATGTCTGCTGAACAGGGCAACTTAAGCGCTGCAACTACCTGTTGCAAAGAAATCCCTATCAAAGATCCCTATCTCAGGAGAAGGGAACGTGTGTGAGGCAAATGCAAACATTATAAGCTTACTCCTAGTTCAAGAAATCTCTACAGTTAAGGCGCGCGCCATACTGTCTCCTAAAGGTTACCGTAGAATCTTCAAGGGTTAACCTCATCAGTTAAACTGATGTAGCGTTTCTCGGTTATATTTCAGATAGTCAAAAACCCCTTTATCAAATTAAAGCTTATAGAACTGGCTACTAAAATATTTCATTGAAATGAACTCTGAAGGTTTTCTTATAGTTGAAACTTGCAGTTTCAGATACTCGTGCTAGAGTTTCAACTCAGTGCATTTTTTATACTTTGGACTTTTATTTTCTTAAGGTCATGATCCCAAAGGCTAGAAAAGAAAACAAGTTGAGTTTTTGCCTTAATTCCATTGCTTTCAAAAGTTACGGAACTTTTTTAAAGCTGCAAGATGAACATGCGAAGTGAATGCTTGGAAATGTGGCTCCAAGAAAATAATTTTTAAAATTGTTGAATTATCCAAAACTGATCATGTTGATTTTAATTTTTTCTAGGATCTGCTTAAATTTGACTGAAATCGGCCAAATCATTTTTGAGTTGTTACTCGTGAAAGTATCCCCTCTGAGAGAAAGCGAAAGTTTGAAAAAACAGCATTTAAAAAAATTCTCGCTACACTAACAAGTTTCGCCCCCTAAAGCCTTTTACGGCAATTTCTTGGCCAACAATCACTGTTTTTCAAAAATGTTTGTTTGTTTGTTTGTTTGTAAGTTCTTACTGGAAAGTTTATTTCTATAGATAAAAATCATTTTCTCTCTGAAAATTGATATTCAAGAAACTTTATCCTTCTAATTGATCCTAGTCGATTGTATTTTTGATAAACGTATGCTGAAAGGAAGGCTAACAACGTTGTAGATTTTCAGTTAGTGAAGCCAATTCGATTTCATTTATATGAAAGTTTGCATAAAGCTTAGGGAAACAAGCATTGTTAGTCTTTTCATTTTCGTGAGACTCAGGATACCTACTAAGTACTGCAACCCTTATTCCTAACTGCAAAATTCCATTTATTAATGAAAATGCCACAATCCTCACTACAAATTGCATATGTTGTAACAAAATTACTGCCTTAATCAAACGTTATACGTCATCATAAAATTATAAGTGCCGATGAACAACGAGCACTAAAAGACACTTCAGTATAATACAGCAGGATGCACATGCTTAAAACAATACAAGGAATTTCTTAATCTCCTTCAAAACTGAATTTTTTGCCCAAATCACGCCAATTTGTTATCCAAATCACTTTTTACATCCCAGCTTACGGTTTCCAACAAAATAATGTGTTCCTCCAGCAGAGTATATTGACTTGTTTATTTAATCCATCAGGCCCAGCATCCAGTGACGGGGGCGTAACTAATCCTATCTGTGGTGGTGGCTTCAGTGTTTCTCAAGGAAAAGGAGCTTTCTTTTTCTGTCGCCCCAGTTTGTTAGGACAATACGTGACAATTAGAAGTACTAAAAGCGGCAGTGTTGCATTCTCGCTCTGTGAAGTTGAAGTGTATTCTGCACGGAGAGGTACGTGTAATATCCCCAATTTTGAGTGTATCGTTTCACTAAGAATAGTAGCTTTTAAAATGATTTCCAAGATGAGACACTTGCAAGAAACTCTTAACACACTTCTCTCAGCAGTCTTTTAAATATTATTGGCAATTGCTTTTGTTGACATCAAGAATCACCCAAGTCATTAAACATTTATTGTAGGCTGCCTCTTAATAGAGGTGTTAAAACTTAATCTATCACTGTCCTTGAATTAAAAATATTATGGGCTGCCTTGGCATGTTTGGAAGTTTGAAAATGTATAAATACAGTTCAATACAGCCATTGTTAAAATTTGTTACGCCACCTTTACCCTTTCTGCGTGTTCTTGTTGGAAGAAATAGATACCTCAATGGAAGTAATGGAGAATACCGCGTTTTCGCCTACAGAGATACTCTTCACCTGGTGGTTAGTGCACGACCCAAACAAACCAGGTACACACAATCAACTGCTTTAATCTAACTATGAACACACTTGATTTTTTTATCAGCGTGCGAGATGCAGGCACTTGGTCTGGCCAGCAGTCACCTCTTCCCAGACAGCAGTTTCTCAGCCTCGTCATCAAGTGTTGGAAATGAAGCTTTCAAAGGTCGACTGAATGGGGTCGGCGCGTGGTCACCCAGCACTGACGGAAATGCTAATGACTACCTACAAATCAATCTACAGTACGAGTTCTTTATCTGCGCTGTAGCTACTCAAGGAAATCCGAACGCTGATCATTGGACAAAGAAGTATAAGTTGCTTTTATCACTTAACGAAAGAGATTGGGTCACTTACCAACAAGAAAGCGGGACAGATGAGGTTGGTATAAACACAGAATGCGTACTTGTTACAAAAACATAAGCTATGATGGTTAAAAAAAGGTTGAGAATGTTAGCTTACATAAAAGTGTAAACTCTCTTCATTTCTCTACCCAAGATTACTGTATCGTACAAACAAAGGATAAACAGAGATGATCTTTAAGGCAAGTATTATAAAGCAAGAACCGTTAAAAACTGGAAAATATCATGCAGTTACTTGTAAATTTTATCCACATATGAGCTAGATTGTTTAAGGTGCAGACCACAAACCTCAAGAAAAAGGGTCACGCGAAGGAGACACGAAAAACGTGACAAAGAAGCAAAGGAAACTCAACTTACTTTATCCCTTCGTAAATTTGTTTAACAAATATAGATTCCATTTTGCTGTGCGTCTGAGCTCGTACAGATGACGTCAACACATGATGAGAACAAACAAGTACGCTACGAGCAGCAGGCAAGTAGCGTGACTGCCGATGTTGTTAAAGTACAGACCCACAGCAAAATGAAATCTCTTTGTTAAACTATTCAATCACCAAGACTCTTCGTGAGCGAGCATCAGTTTGACTGATCCCAGTAAAGAAACGTTGAAGCAAATTTCTTCTACTACTTCACACATGCAATTGCGAGTTCTAAATTGGGGTAAAATCCGAAAATATTTTACAGAAATGTATTTTGAACTAAACTTTATTCCACAAGGAATCCCCGTAAAAATGCTACATGTCAGTCGCTTCACTGCGATTTGCCTTCGATTACCCGCCACTAAACGTACCGGATTTTCATCGGGATTTGGGAAAATGTGAGTAATTTTTTGGCGGAGAAGAGAACCGAGAATTAACCGTTCATAATAGTATAACCGAGGATTCGCAACCCGTTTCCAGCCCTGAAGAAACCCACATAATTATAATAATAATAATAATGATAATGATAATGATAATGATAATGATAATGATAATGATAATGATAATGATAATGATAATGATAATGATAATGATAATGATAATGATAATGATAATGACAATGACAATGACAATGATAATGATAATGATAATGATAATGATAATGATAATGATAATGACAATGACAATGACAATGACAATGACAATGACAATGATGACAATGATGACAATGACAATGACAATGATCATGATCATGATCATGATCATGTGAAAATTCCAAAACCTCTATTAATCCTAAATGTGAAGAATGTTACATGTTCTAATCCTAAAATCTCGCCAGTTGCTAATCTTTTTTCAAAGTCGGTATTTGTAATGTTCAGTGGTGCTCTCCGCGTACAACGTGAGCCTCTCGAACATAGCTGCGCAGACCTCAGGAGGGCGAATGAGACTTTGGCGGGAATTCATGACATTGTGGCTATAATAGTAATATCATGGTTGACAAATTACTCCTTAATTTTGGCGCGAAATTTCAGCGTTAAAAATAATTTCACACGTGAAATTACAAAATTGCTATGGCAACCTTTCCTATATCTCAGTGCCAAGATGGCGTCCAGGTTTAAAGATGTTACGGATGAAGAAGTAACCACATTAAAAGACGCTGCAGAGAACCTTAATACGCGAAAGAGCGGCCTTGAGAAAAACCCTGAGACGGTTTTTCCTGAGCAGTTGGATAAAGTACTCGAGCGGTTTTTTGCCTGCGTATGTAAACAAGATGGAACCGACTACGAACCTGGGTCCTTAAAAGTGATGCAAGCAGCTCTTGACCGCCACTTGAAAGAGGAAGATTATTCTTTGTCAATTACAAAGGACAGAGAATTGTTCAATGCCTGAAAAGTTCTTGTAGGAAAGGCGCGTAAGGTAAGGAATGAAGGTAAAGAAAAATTGCCAAATAAGTCAAGAAGCCTAACAATAGAGGAAGGAGAAGCTTTGTGGGAAAGCGGACAGCTTGGAAATTCATCTCCAAGGTCACTTCTTAATACAATGTGGTGGCTCCTGTCACAGCATCTTGGTCTTCGTGGCTGCCAAGAACATTACATAACGAGTGTGGAGGATTTCACGCTGAATAAAGACGGCAACGTCGACGAGTTTGTAACCTCTGCGGAAGGCCCGACAAAAACACGACAAGGAGGTTTGCGAGTTCAGCCGAGGTCTGTGCTACCTTAAATGTTCGCAACTGGTGAATCACGATGCCCTGTCGCTCTTTTTAAGAGTTACCTGTCCAAGAGGGCTGAAGATTAAAAGTTATCTGGTCCTTTCTACTTAGTGTGCATCGACAACCCCACCAAAACAGACGTATGGTACGAGAAAAGCCGAATGGGTAATAATACCATCAGCAAAAATATGAAAAGCATGAAAGAAAACTCACCTTTACAAGAAATGTGCCCTGACAAAAGATTATCCAACCACTCAGTCCGGAAAACGGTGGTCAGGAAGCTAAAA